>NC_091981.1:106609589-106937366 GCF_044704955.1 Pristiophorus japonicus
GTGGAGGGAGAGGAGGGGAAGAGGAGAGGGGAGGAAGCGGAGAGGGGGGGAGAGGGGGGAAGAGGGAGGCTGAACGGGCTGCGTCGAAGACTTCGGGCAGGGCCCACCATCAGCAAGATGCCAGGCGGGCATTCGGGCCCCACCATCGCTGACGGGGGGGGGGGGGGGGCGCGCGGGGGCTAAACAGGAGGGGGGAAGCGGGAACTAAACGGGAGGGAGGGAGGGAGGGAGAGGGGGAAGCGGGAACTAAACGGGAGGGAGGGATGGGGGGGGAAGCAGGAGCTAAACGGGAGGGAGAGAGGCGGGGGGGGAAGCGAGAGCTAAACGAGAGGGAGGGAGGGGGGGGGAAGCAGGAGCTAAACGGGAGGGAGAGAGGCGGGGGGGAAGCAGGAGCTAAACGAGAGGGAGGGAGGGGGGAGTGGGAGCTAAAGGTTCATTCATTGCTGGAATGGGGACAGGGAGATAATTAGACAATGAGGTAAGAGCACATCTCTAAATTTCACAGTAAGCCAATTTAACTTATTATTATTTTCAATCGCAGATAAGACCATCTCTGACCACTTCCTCGTATCGCTCAGCCCCTTCTAACCCGCTCCCCCAAGCCTAGCTCCTTCTGTGTCTGCCCCATGAAAAAACTCTCTCCCGGCTCTCTTACAACTGCACTTATCAATTTCCAAATATCCAACCTTTGGCCCCCCCATTCACCATGACATCTCTGCAGCTACCGATCTGCTCAATCACATCTTCACCACCACCTTTGATGCCCTAGTCCCTGTTAAAACAATTAGGGACTGTAATTGCCTCCACCCGAAATGGAACGCACGCAGCCCATTTCTACTGTTTTCACCAACACAATGGTTGAGGTGGCCTCTTGAGTGAAATTCCATTCTTTGCCTTTTTTTTTCAGGCGGACTAGAAGTCGCTCATAAGGGGGTGAGCACAGTCGAGGAGTGGAAGTTGGGGGCAGGAGTAGAGACTGTCACTGTCAGTCTCCCCTTCACTTAAAGGGGAGAGCCTGTAGTGTATGTAGGCACCTTTAGTAATGAATCCACGAGGCAGGGTATGATATTTAAACTGTGTAGACCTGTAGTCCTTTATTTGCAGCTTCTGAGTGACGACAACAAGCTGTGAGTTCCCTTTTATACTGGGTAACCTGCTGTGTGCAGGCAACTCCTAGGTCTCCAACAGCAGCACCCTCTGGTGTACCGGTGAGGTGTGTACAGTATAAGGGTACATTCAATGTGGCATAACAGTGTTACAGACACCACACAGTAAACAGGCATGCATACACAACAATACTCCCCCCTGAGCATTTTTCATATCTTTATTGTCATGACCAGGGGAGTTGATCAGTGGTGGGCTATAGGAGGTTGTGGTGAGGGTTGTGTGGTTGCCAGGTGTGACCACTGTGCTTGAGGCTGGCCTCGTACGTTTCCCCTCCCTCACACACAAACCAAGTGGGTGTTACTGTTGTGGGATCCCTCGGGGGGGTAGCCACGGCAGCAGTGGTGGTGTGTATACACTGTGATGTGGGTAGTTGTGGGCAGGGCCACAAGACTGAGTGGGCTCCTTGTCCTCCAATTGGGATGAGGGTCAGGTCATCCCAGGGCTTGCCAGGGAAGCTGGAGGGTATTGGCCTCATGCTCCTGTTGTTGGCCCTGGTGGCCAGGGGCTGTAGAGCTGGTCTGGTGCAGGTTGCCATTGGTGGTGGCTGGGCTGCCCATTGACCACTGTCCCTGCAGTGGGTCTGCTCCCACTGCCTGTGCATGTGTCCAGCAATGGGCATCACATTCGTTCCAAAGGTCCAGGCTACATGGTCAGGTAGCCTGCTGGACCTGGGGGTCTCCCACAGAGGGATTCCATTGGCATCAGCATGGTCCCTGTAGGACCCAATGTCCTTTCGCAGTGTCCTACCAGTATACATGACACCTTGGCTCTGATCACACATAGTCGAGCCTGCATTACATATTCTAGCATTTGCATCACTTTTGGGTGTCCTGGTTTCAACAGACATTGTTACATTAGGCATTTCACATTCTCTATCATTATTGTTAAGCATAATAAACTTGTTCTTAACCTTACTGACACCTGCATTCATATCATTAGTCACGTTAGTTAAACCAGCATCACAATTCATTTTTACATTGCATACATTTTCATACTTGCACCCTTTAATCGCATCTTTAGCTTTAAAGTCCGTGTACTCAAATAGTTGAAACTTCCCCTTTAAATTTCCCCTTTAAGTCTCCTTTAAGGGAGCCTTCAAATCCGATTGGCCGCTCGGTGTCATGTGATGCTCCTCCATGCTCACTGGTGGCATGGCGGTGGTCATTTTTATTCCAAGTGTTTCTCCTTGTGCTGCTGGTGCTGCAGCCATTTCCTAGCTTTCCTGCAGGTGGGCTGTGGTGGTCTTTTCTTCCACAGGGCCACTTCGCCTGATGTGGACCCTGTTCATCCAATTCCTGCCCAGCAGCGTGGGACAGTCGCCGGCTGCAATCCACAGGGGGAGTTTGTTCAACACGCCGCCCTGGGAGACCTGGACGTCTACACTGCCAACGATTTGGATTTTACCTTTGGTGTAGGTGAACAGCTTTGCCTGGACAGGAGACAGTTTTGGTCGAGTGGCAAGATCCATCCAAATTTTTTCAAAGGTCATTTGGCTCATCACAGACTGGCTCGCCCCTGTATCGATCTCCATGGAGACTGGGACCCCGTCGATGTCCACTTCCATCATCCACGGAGAACTTTCGGTGGAGCAGGTAAAGATTCCATACTCTTCTTCCAGGGTTTGAGCAGCTTCATCTTCATCTGTGTCGGAGCCCTCAGCCAACTCATCAGAGACACAGTGAGTACAGCCTTTTCTGCACATTCTCTGAAGGTGCCCTTTCTCTTTGCAGCCTTTGCATGCATAGTCTTTGTAGTGGCACTGGTGGGCCCTGTGGTTTCCTCCACAGCGCCAGCACCGGGCCATCCGGTTTGCCCCATGTGGTGGACTCAGGGTTACGGGACTCGGGGCAGCATTTCTGCCTTTAGAAATATCCATGCGGTGCACTGCGCTCGCCGGTTTAGAGTCCTGGGTCAGTATTCGCCCGGAGTCGCTGGCCGAAACCATGTCGGCCTGGCTCACTTGAATTGCTTTCTGCAGGGTGACCGTGATGTCAGCCGAGAGCAATTTGTGTAGGAGGCCTTCGTGACCGATTCTGATGACGAATATGTCCCTTAGTGCTTCATTAAGGTGGTCGCCAAAATCACACAGTGCAGCTAGTCTTCTTAAGTGTGCAGCATACTTGCCAATTTCTTGGCCCTCAGGTCGCCGGTACGTGTAGAACCGGTGCCTGGCTGTGAGGATGCTTTCTTTCGGTTTTAGTTGTTCCTATGTGATTGTTACAAGTTGCTCATAACTCTTGGTGGTTGTCTTCTCTGGGGCTAGTCAGTTCCTGATGAGATTGTAGATGGTGGGCCCACAACTGCTAAGCAGGATGGCCCTGCGTTTGTTCGGTAGTGTAGTCAGTGTGTCCCCATCCAGGTTGTTGGCTATAAAGAAGTGTTCCAATCTTTCCACAAAAGCATCCCAACCTTCCCCCTCTGTAAATTGCTGAAAGTTGCTGAGGTTAGACATGTTGAGCGTGTAGTTCGTGACCTCGTATTCCCGTCGCCAGTTGTAGTGTATGTAGGCACCTTTAGTAATGACTCCACGAGGCAGGGTATGATACTTAAACTGTGTAGACCTGTGGTCCTTTATTTGCAGCACCTGAGTGACGACAACAAGCTGTGAGTTCCCTTTTATACTGGGTTACCTGCTGTGTGCAGGCAACCCCTAGATCTCCAGCAGCAGCAGCCTCTGGTGTACCGGTGAGGTGTGTACAGTATAAGGGTACATTCAATGTGGCACAACAGTGTTACAGACATCACACAGTAAACAGGCATACATACACAACAGAGCGTGTGTGATGTTTAAACTTCGGTCCACTGGGTTTCGGTTGGGCCAGTGACCTGGCACCCAAGAGGGTGTACCAGGCTACTTGTTGGTGGCCCAGCCGAACCCGAGGACATTATTGCCGGCCCGACATGGCAGTCAACTGACAAAAAAAATATATGGCAGAAGCGGCCGTGCGTCCTCCCCTTTAATGGGCCACAGCCTCAGTGCACCGTTGGGAAAAGGCAGGTTTTGGCGGGAGGAAGATTCCCTTGTCGGAATGTAACTGTCGGGGGGCGGGGGGTGGGGGGGGGTAAACATCGGCACTGTGATGACACACTTAGGATGGATCGGCAGCAGCGGGGCGGTAGGGGGAGGGGGGGAATGGGTGAACACCGGGATACCGCAGGAGAAGAATTTTGATAATGGCGGCCATTACAGGAAAAGTCGTCGGCCATTACATCCCGCAGCATGGCTGATGATTTCCGCTGTTAAGAGGCATTAAGGAAAGGAGCAATTTCAGCCTCTTATTCTCTCTCATCCTGGTCATTCCTCCTGGTACAACCCTGATCTTCGCTCCCTTAAATCCAAGGGTCGTAGGGTAGAGTTTCCTCATTTTTTGCATGCTTAACACCCACTTAAAGTCCATTTTACCACTGAAATGACGTATAACGCCCATATATCGCCCATTTAGCCACAAAATGGAAACTGACGGGCATTTTTCGGAAACTTATCGCCGAGCGTTACTTTTCCCATGTGCGTAACGCCGGGGAAAAATAATACCGCCCACCCACTTTTTTGGGGTGGAATCATCAGAATGGATGAAATCAACGGCCATAATATCGCCCAGCGTTAGTTTCCACACGGAATTAACACTGAGATTTAATAATACCGCCCGCCCGTTTTTTTTTTGTCGTAAACATCACATTTGCCGAAACTAGCGGCCATGAGATCGCCCAGCGTCACTTTCACCACCTCACACACATTTCGCCCAAAAAACCGCCCAGAAAAAGTGGAATGAACTGGAACTAATCACAGCGTTATGGACGCCATGCTCTACATCACATGTCGCATCCTTTAAAAGGCTGCTGTGCTTCAACCTCGGGGGAGTTCGGATGTACTCTGGAGGTCGTTGGAGTTGATGTGAACATCTGTACAAACATCTTGACCATACTGTGACTGATTGGAATTGAATAGGTGTCTTCGACGGGACATTCATTGTTTGTGACCAATTGGCGAAAAACAGAGAGCTATGGCGTGTTCTTCCTCACCCTCTCTTGATGACCAATTTCATGTTGCAGACTCGAGATGGCCGAAGGTACGCTCCACAGCATTATGTGCCCAATGTAAGACGTGCCAGACTGATGAGGAGGACCAGACGTTACACCCCCTGCAAGTAAAGGGAGAAGCAGTCTTACCTCGACTTGCCTGACACCACCTGCCTTCAGGGACTGCGCTTCCACAAAGAGGTTATCACTGAGGTATGCCAATTCATAAGGGGAGATCTGCAGCCTGTCAGCACCATCAATACTGCGCTGTCCACGGCGCTAGCGTTCTACGTGTCGGGTTATTTTTAGACCTCAGCTGGCGACATTTGCGTTCTGTCTCAGCATGCCACACTTTGCTGCATTAGACAGATCACTGAACGCATGCAGGAGGGACTTGAACAGCTTCCCTATGACCAGGGAGGCACAGAGTGAGAGGGCTCTAGGATTCTCCAGAATTGCAAACTTTCCCAAGGTGCAGGGAGCAATAGACTGTACGCACATCGCGATGTAGGCACCTTTTCAGGATGCAGAAGTTTTCAGGAACCAAAAGGGATTCCACTCCCTGAATGTGCAACTCGTTGTCGACCACCAGAAAATTATAATGGCAGTGAATGCTAAATTTCCAGGCAGCATCCATGATGCTGACATCCTGCGTGAGAGCACTGTATCTGACTTGTTTAACAATCAGCCACAAGGTCAATGCTGGATGCTTGGTGACAAAGGATATGGCCTCGCCCCTGGCTGATGACCCACCTGCGTGACACCCACACCGTAGCTGAGAGGCAATGCAATGGGAGCCACAGAGCCACTCGCAATATCATGGAGAAAACCATTGGAGTGCTTAAGCAGTGCTTTAGATGCCTGGACCACTCAGGAGGCGAGCTCCAATACCACCCTGAGCAGGTAGCTCAATTTGTGGTGGCGTGCTCCATGCTGCACAACTTGGCTATCAGGAGGGGACAAGAATTGCCTGATGAGTCTGACAGTCCACCTCACCAGAGAGAGGAAGAGGAGGACGAGGAGGCGGATGCTGACATCAGCCCACACAATCAGGCTGACGCTGCACCCCCGTAGACAGTATGAAAGGGCCCATGGTGGCATGATAGCTGCAAGGGCCTTACGTCAGGAGCTCATCAATGAGCACTTTGCCTGAAAGAACGTTGATGTTATTTACAAGGCTGATACACTGCTGGGTGTGCAGTTCAATGGTGGGCATCACCTTGGTGACGTCAAAGTTTAAGTTGATTGAAGTTAAGTGCGATTGAAGGAAGGCAAATGGTATCTTGGCCTTTATTGCAAAGCGGATGGAGTATGAAAGCAAGGAAGTTTTGCTACAGCTATATAAGGTATTGGTGAGGCCACACCTGGAATACTGCGTGTAGTTTTGGTTTCCATATTTACGAAAGGATATACTTGCTTTGGAGGCAGTTCAGAAAAGGTTCACTAGGTTGATTCCAGGGATGAGGTGTTGACTTATGAGGAAAGGTTGAGTAGGTTGGACCTCTACTCATTGGAATTCAGAAGAATGAGAGGTGATCTTATTGAAACGTATAGGATTATGAGGGGGCTTGACAAGGTGCATGCAGAGAGGATGTTTCCACTGATGGGGGAGACTAGAACTAAGGGGCATGATCTTAGAATAAGGGGCCGCCCATTTAAAACAGAGACGAGGAGAAATTTCTTCTCTCAGAGGGTTGTAAATCTGTAGAATTCACGGCCTCAGAGAGCTGTGGAAGCTGGGACATTGAATAAATTTAAGACAGAAATAGACAGTTTCTTAAACGATAAGGGGATAAGGGGTTATGGGGAGCGGGCGGGGAAGTGGAGCTGAGTCCATGATCAGATCAGCCATGATCTTATTGAATGGCGGAGCAGGCTCGAGAGGCAGTATTGGCCTACTCCTGTTCCTATTTCTTATGTTCTTATGTTAAATGTAATTATACCCTTTGATGTTAAGGAATCACCAGCGTGTAACGGTGCAGCTATCTGAGCCAATGCGTAACAAGGTTTTGTTAAATAAAAAACATTTAAACCGAACAGTTGTCTGATTTCTGTAAAAACCAACCCTTCTCCTACCCACCTCTACCCTTTCCCGTTCCCCTCCTGACTCCAAGCCACCTGGCCGAGGAGCTCCTCAGGCGATGCTTCATTGGGGGGAGGGATGACGGCCGAACCGCTGCTTGGACGGATACAGGAGAGGACGGTCCCGAGGTGGGAACGTGCTCCAAGCCAGAAGCAAGATGTTGCTCCTGGCTCTCGTGTGGTTGGCAATGGGACTGCGGCACCTTGGGGTGCAGTGCCATGCTCCAGGACCACTGGGAGCCCTCTGCCACCAGTATTCCTGGCTACCAGCTCCAGGGCCTCCACCATCCCTTCCGTGTTATATATTTTTTGTTGGACAAAAACTCAGTGCCAACTATGTTCTTGGTGCTTAGTAGGCTTTTTGCTGCTGGTGATTCTCTCTTGTGCCTCCCACAACAGCCAAACAAGCACACACCACAGCCACACACCCCTTCAGTATCTCTCAGCTCCCTTGCTCTCTGTCTCCTCTTCTGCACATGTCATGATGACCCTTGACCTTTTGAATCGCGGAAATCAAGCGTTGCCATGCCATTGCTAAGGACGGCGACACTTTATGGAAGATGGTCAGTGAGATTTAACACTACTGTCCATTTCATATCGCTCGTGGTAACGCAAAAATGGAGGCTTTGAGAATGGGCGAGAAGCCGGCAATTTGAAAACCCTTTTTTACCGCCCACGCTGGAAATACTGACCATTTTTGGGTGATAAGCACAAAATTGTAGCCCATAGACTTGAACAGATATGGCAGACAACTGATTTAGCCATTCACCGCCAGATCTGGCTGGACCACATAAAGATTATCGAGTCCAACTCTTGTCTGACAAAATTACTCACTATTCCAGAATCATTCTGGAATGTAAAGATAAACTCCGGCTTCTATTCTCCACTGCTAACTTTTTAAAAAAAACTCCTCTCCCCAGTCTCCACCCTCATCTCCAACAATAAGTGTGAGGAGCTCATGGACTTTTTTCTCTCTTTGATTGAGACCATTCGGCTGCCTCTGCCTCTTCCCTTCCCTCCCCTAACCCACCGGGCCAAACTTCCTCTAAGGAATCCCGCTGCCCTAGCCCTGACCACACATCTTTCTCCAGCTTCTCTCCGATCTCCCCTCATGACCTTTCCGAGCTCATCCTGTCCATGAGACCCACTTCCTGCTTCCTTGACCCTATTCCCACCAAACCTGCGGACCACCCAACTTCCTTTTCTGGCTCCCGTGTTAGCTGACATAGTTAGTGGTTCATTCTCCTCAAGTACTGTCCCCCTTTCCCTCAAATCTGCCGTCATCACCTCTCTCAAAAAAACAACCCTCGATCCTCGACCCTTGCAAACTACTGCCCCATCTCCAATCTCCCTTTCCTCTCCAAAGTCCTTGAACGTGTTGTCACCTCCCAAATCCGTGTCCATCTTTCCTGCAATTTCATGTTTGAATCCCTCCAATCCAGTTTCCATGCCCGCCACAGTACCAAAATGGCTCTCATCAAAGTCACAAATGATATCCTTTGTGACTGTGACAGAAGCAAGCTATCCCTCCTCATCCTTCTTGACTTGTCTGCAGCCTTTAACACAGTTGACCACTCCATCCTTCTCCAACGCCTCTCCACCATTGTCCAGCTGGGTGGGACTGCATTCGCCTGGTTCCATTCTTATCTATCTAATCGTAGCCAGAGAATCATCTGCAGTGGCTTCTCTTCCCACCCCCGCATTGTTACCTCTGGTGTGCCCCAAGGATCTATCCTTGGGCCCCTTCTATTTCCCCTTGGCGACATCATCCGGAAACACAGCGTCAGTTTCCACATGTACGCTGATGACACCCAGCTCTACCTCACTACCACTTCTCTCGACTCCTCCATGGTATCTAAATTTTCAGACTGCTTGACCGGCATCCAGTTCTGGATGAGCAAAAATTTTCTACAATTGAATATTGGGAAGACCGAAGCCATTGTTTCCAGGCCCCGCCACAAACTCTGTTCCCTAGCCACTGACTCCATCCCTCTCCCCAACTCCTGTCTGAGGCTGAACCAGACTGTTCAAAACCTTGGTGTCATATTTATCCCTGAAATGAGCTTTTGACCACATATCCGCAGCATAACTAAGATCACCTATTTCCACCTCCGTAACATTGCCCACCTCCGTCCTTGCTTCAGCTCATCTGCTGCTGAAGCCCTCATCCATGCCTTTGTTACCTCTAGACCTGACTATTCCAACGCACTCCTGGCTGGCCTCCTACATTCTACTCTATGTAAACTAGAGGTGATCCAAAACTCGGCTGCTCATGTCCTAACTCACAAAAACTCCCACTCACCCATCACCACTGTGCTCACTGACCTACTTTGGCTTCTGGTTAAGCAACACCTCGATTTCAAAATTCTCATCCTTATTTTCAAACCCCTCCATGACCTCGCCCCTCCCTATCTTTGTAATCTCCTCCAGCCCCACAACCCACCGAGATGACTGTGCTCCTCTAATTCTGCCCTCCTGAACATTCCTGATTATAATCACTCAACCGTGCCTTCTGGTGCCTAGGCCCCAAGCTCTCGAACTCCTTGCCTAAAGCTCTCTGCCTCTTTATCTCTCTTTCCTCCTTCAAGACGCTCCTTTAAAACATACCTCTTTGACCAAGCTTTTGGTGACCTGCGCTAAATTCTACTTACGGGGCTTGTTGTCAAATTTTTATCGCATAATACTCCTGCAAAGCGCCTTGTTAAATCTACGTTAAAGGCGCTATATAAATACAAGTTGTTGTTGTTATTCTTACATAAGCATTTGTATTATTTTAACTGTTAAAGAGTAATGCCTTAAGCTGAATTATGACATAATCCTAAATACTACTGTGGGGGTCGGGGGGGCTTACTTGTACATTTATCAGTGTCTCTCAGTCATTTTTTATTGTTGTGTTTTAAAACTGTTAGTCGGAGGCAGCCTTGGAACAGAACCTATGTGGAGCTCACACTCATACTTACATCTTGAAGTTCCACTGCACTGATGTTATGAATGCAGGTAGTGAGCGGTGGGCAGCACTCCCCATCCATGATGTCAACTGAGTAGAACTTCATGTCGTTATATCAAGAAAATTCCCACACAAATCCTCTGTTCACAGGCTGCCTCTGAAACAACATGAATATGGGGGAGCAGGTGAAGACAAGCAGTGATTATCGCACACTGCCAAATGTAGCGATAGCCCCCTGTATAACATTTAGGATTATGACAAACCAATACAATATACCTCCTCTTTAAGAACAGGTAAAACTAGTAGTGTGACCCAGTTAACTTGTGATCTATATTCACAACAATTAAACTTTTGCCTCACAGAGCTCATCCAAAGAATGTTGTGCCAACTTGGTTCAGTTAGTAGCACTCTTTCCCCTCAGTCAAAAACTGTGGGTTCAAGCCCCACTCCAGGGAGATATACACATAATATAGGTTGACATTTCAGAGCAGTAATGAGGGACTGCTGAATTGTTGGAGGTACTGTCTTTTGGATGAGATATTAAAGCAAAAGCCTATCTACTTGTTCAGTACGGGATGCAAAAGATCGTGTGACACTTTTTTGCAGAGTTCTCCTAATGTCCTGGGCAAAATTCATTCTCCAATCAACACCATCAAAAACAGATTATCTGGTCATTTATCTCAACAAGTCATCAGGAGCAGATGGAATCCCCATTGAAGCACTAAAACATGGCGGAGAAGCACCACTGGTGCGGATCCATGACCCCATCTCTCTTATCTGGAAGGAGGAGATCATGCCTGGAGAGCTCAGAGACGCTGTAATCATGACCATCTTCAAGAAAGGTGACAAGCCTGACTGCGGTAACTACAGAGGAATCTCTCTGCTGTCGACCATCGGGAAAGTCATCGCAAGATTTCTCCTCAATCGCCTTCTCCCTGTGGCTGAAGAGCTCCTCCCAGTGTCACAATGCTGATTCCACCCACTCAGGGGCACAATGGACATGATCTTCATCACGTGGCCTTTTACAAGAGAAATGCAGGGAACAGCACCGACCCTTGTACATGGCCTTCTTTGACCTCACAAAAGCCTTCGACACTGTCAACCGTGAGGGATTATGGAGCGTCCTCCTCAGATGCCGCTGCCCTCAAAAGTTTTTCACCATCCTCCGCTTGCTCCATGATGACATGCAAGCCGTGATCTTGACTAACAGATCCAGCACAGACCCATTCCACATTTGGCCCGAGGTCAAGCAAGGCTGTGTCATCGTGGCAACGCTCTTCTCGATCTTCCTTGCTGCAATGCTCCATCTCATCCTCAGCAAGTTCCCCGCTGGAGTGGAGCTAAATTACAGGACAAACGAGAATCTGTTCAACTTCCGCCGCCTCCAGGCCAGATCAAAGGTCATCCCATCCTCCATCATCAAATTACAGTACGCAGACAACTCTTGCGTCTGTGCACACTCGGAGGCCGAACTCCAAGCCATTGTCAACAGCTTCACTGAGGTATACGAGAGCATGGGCCTTACACTAAACATCTATAAGACAAAGATCCTCTACCAACCTGCCCCCGCCACACAGCACTGCCCCTCGGTTATCAAAATCCACGATGAGGCCTTGGACAACGTGGACCATTTTCCATACCTCGGGAGCCTACTGTCAACAAGGGCAGACATCGACAATGAGGTCCAACTGCCTTCAATGTGCCAGAGGAAGAGAGTCTTTAAAGACCAGGACCTCAAATCCGGCACCAAGCTCATGGTCTACAGAGCAGTGTGATACCCGCCCTCCTTTATAGCTCAGAGACATGGACTAGGTACAGCAGGCATCTCAAAACACTGGAGAAGTACCACCAACGCTGCCTCCGCAAGATCCTGCAAATCCATTGGCAGGATAGGCGCACCAACGTCAGTATTCTCATTCAGGCCAACATCCACAACAGCGAAGCACTGACCACGCTCGATCAGCTCTGCTGGATGGGCCACATCGTCCGCATGCCTGGCACGAGACTCCAAAAACAAGCGCTCTAGTCGGAGCTCCGACACTGCAAGCGAGCCCCAGGTGGGCAGAGAAAATGCTTCAAGGACACCCTCAAGGCCTCCTTGAAAAAAATGTAACATCCCCATGACACCTGGTAATCCCTGGCCCAAGACCGTCCAAAGTGGAGAGAAAACATCCGGGAAGGCGCTGAACACCTCGGGTCTCTTCGCCAAGAGCAAGCTGAAGCCAAGCGTCGACAGCAGAAGGAACGCGCGGCAACCCAGGTACCTCACCTTCCTTCAACCATTTGCCCCATCTACAACAGAGATTGTAGGTCCCGCATTGGACTCTTCAGTCACCTGAGAACTCATTCTTAGTGTGGAAGAAGGTCATCCTTGACTCCGAGAGACTGCCTACGATGATGATCTGGACATGTATCTCAATACTTTTTGTGGGAACCTGCTGCAAATTTGCTGCCACATTTGCCTACAAAACAACACTTCAAAGGTAATTTATTGGCTGTGAAGCACTTTGTGACATCCTGAGGATGTAAAAGGCACAATATACAATTCATTCTTACGTACTGCTATTCTGCACTTTTACGTCAATTGTTCAAGAATTTAAGATTTATCCTTCATCGCATATATCTTTATTAGAAATAGCTAGACTATACTATGTAAAACTAGCCTACATTACTTAAATCTAGCCTGCACTACTTAAACCATGATGCAGCGTGTATGATGGCCGGTGTCTCAGCTTCACTTGCAGCACAAGCAGCAGCCACCCAAAGTCTGAGTGCTGCAGTGGAAGCTCAAACTGCTGCCATCAAGGCTGTGGATACCAGTGTTCAAAGGGGCTTACAGTTCTGCAATCTGTTCTCCAACAGATTACTAGGATTACTGAGGCACCACCCCGGCAGAGTGGCAGTGGCTCCGTGGAACACAAACCTGCTGTTTTACCTTAGGAGGACAGCATTCCTGCTCCCACCCCTGCCACTCCGCCATTGCCCAGATTGCTACCACCCATGCTGAGATGGTGTAGTCTGAAGCCGGGCCCTCTAGGCCCAGAGCTGCTCGAGGTCGTCCTCCAAGATTACCTACAGTCTTCTCCACTATCACCAGGGCAGCACCCCATAAGAGTACTGGGACAGGCAAAGGCACAAGGAAGAGGCAATGAGGGAATGCACAAGGGTGGTTCATTTATTTTTGAATGCAATATGTTATGATTCAATTTATACATTTGTGTTGCAATGTGTATTTTGTGCTGGCTATAATTTTGCAGTGTGGGAAAGAGGAGAATATGATTTTCAGTCACGGAGGGAAGGTAGGGAGTGTGAGACAGTTGGTGAATGGGGAATTGCGGTTGAAGTTACTAGTATCGCTTTTGAATTATTTGTTCATGTAGAGCCTGGACAGAAAGTGGCTGTCTAGGTTGCAGCCTCCCTTCCTCTTCCTCCTTTTCTGCCTCCTCCTCTTTCACCTCCTCCTCTTCAGCTTCTTACCTTATAGGTAGTGGCAAGGACCGTACCCTCATGATGGTAAGATTGTGCAGCATGCAGCAGACTACAACAAATCTTGGGACCTGCTCAACTGAGTACTGCAGGGCTGCACCAGAGTGGTCCAGGCAATGGAATCATTGCTTCAGGGCGACTATGGTGGGCTCTATCACATTTTTTGTGATAGCATGGCTCTCAATGTATGCCTGCTGCACACATGTGCGTGTGTTGCGGACCGGAGTTACGTCCTCAGTAGACAGCCCTTGGCGCCCAGTAGTCAACCTTTGGTTTTCCATGATGGTTGAAATACAGCTGGCACAGCAGACTGCCACAGAATGAAGGCATCATGACTGCTGCCAGGATACCGTGCATTGACCTGCATGATGTGCTGCCTATGGTCACACACCAGATCCACGTTGAGAGAGTGGAATCCCTTTCAGTTATGGTACACGTTATATATGTATATTTGTATTTACTCTGTACAGCCACCAGAGGGCTCATTCCCTGGAGTCCCAAAGGATCACATAATCCCTTGGGAGCACAGGTCTTTAAGAAGGCTTCACAGGTTGGAGAGGCACTCTGGAGACCTGCAATAAAAGACTAAGGTCAAACGTTACTTTGAGCTCACAGTATTCAGTCTGACTCTTTCTCCATACACAACAACTGGCGACGAGATACAGATAGCAAACCCAAAGATGCAGAGAACAATGGGCATCCTAGAGAAATTTTCGAAGGGAGATGATTGGGAAACTTTTGTGGAGCGACTCGACCAATACTTCGTGGCCAACGAGCTAGATGGGGAAGAGAGCGCTGCCAAACGAAGGGCGATCCCCCTCACCATCTGTGGGGCACCAACATATGGCCTCAAGAAGAATCTGCTCTCTCCAGCGAAACCCACGGAGAAATTGTACGATGATTGGTGCACACTGGTTCGAGAGCATTTGAACCCGAAGGAAAGCGTTCTGATGGCGAGGTACCGGTTCTACACCTACAATAGGTCTGAAGGCCACGAAGTGGCGAGTTATGTCGCCGAGCTAAGACGCTTTGCAGGACATTGCGAATTTGAAGGACATTTGGAGCACATGCTCAGAGACATTTTCGTACTTGGCATTGGCCACAAAACCATACTTCACAAACTTTTAACTGTAGAGACCCCAATCTTGAGTAAGGCCATAGCGATAGCCCAGGCATTCATTGCCACCAGTGACAATACTAAGCAAATCTCTCAGCAAATAAGTGGTGCTACAAGTACTGTGAACAAAATGATGCTGTTTTCGAATCATAACTTACAGGGCAGATCACACATACCTGCAACTACATGTCCGCAGATGTCTCAGAGTCCACCATCAAGGGTGATGAATGCAAGGTCATTAACACCTTGTTGGCGTTGCGGGGGTGATCATCATTTCCATTCATGCCGATTCAAAGGATACGTTTGCAAGGGCTATGGAACAATGGGACACCTCCAACGAGTGTGCAGGCGAGCTGCTAGGTGTGTTAAACCTGCAAACCACCATGTTGCAGAGGAGGATTACGACAAAACAGAGCCTCAGATAGAGGAGGCAGAGGTACATGGGGTACACACATTCACCACGAATTGTCCCCCGATAATGCTGAATGTTGAACTTAATGGACTCACGGTGTCAATGGAGCTGGACACGGGCGCAAGCCAGTCCATCATGGGCAAAAAGACTTTCGATAGGTTGTGGTGCAACAAGGCCTCAAGGCCAGTCTTAACTCCAATTCGCATGAAACTAAGAACTTGCACAAAAGAACTGATTCCTGTAATCGGCAGTGCTACCGTAAAGGTCTCCTATGGTGGAGTGGTGCACAAGCTACCACTCTGGGTGGCACCGGGTGATGGTCCCACGCTGCTCGGCAGGAGCTGGCTGGGAAAGATACGCTGGAACTGGGACGACGTTCGAGCGCTATTGCCCGCTGATGACACTTCGTGTGCCCAGGTCTTAAACAAATTTCCATCGCTGTTCGAACCAGGCATCGGGAAATTCCAAGGAGCAAAAGTGCAAATCCACCTAATTCCGGGGGCGTGATCCATCCATTACAAGAGGAGAGCAGTACCGTACATGATGAGAGAAAGGGTAGAGATCGAGCTAGACCGGCTGCAACGAGAGGGCATCATTTCACCGATCGAGTTCAGCGAGTGGGCCAGTCCTATTGTCCCAGTCCTCAAGGGAGACGGCATCGTCAGAATCTGTGGTGATTACAAAGTAACTATCAATCGTTTCTCCCTGCAGGACCAATACCCACTACCAAAAGCCACCGACCTCTTTGCAACGCTGGTGGGTGGAAAGACTTTCAATCCGTTTGGAATCCGATCAGCAGCGGCAATATTCCAGAGAAACATGGAAAGTTTACTGAAGTCGGTCCCGCACACCGTGGTCTTCCAGGACGACATCTTGGTTACAGGTCGGAACACAGTCGCGCATCTGCAGAACCTGGAGGAGGTTTTTCGTCGACTCAACCGTGTGGGACTCAGGTTAAAATACTCGAAGTGCATTTTCCTGGCGCCTGAAGTGAGTTCCTGGGAAGGAGGATTGCGGCGGACGGCATCAGGCCCACCAACGCGAAGACGGAGGCAATTGAGAACGCACCGAGGCCACAGAACGTGACAGAGCTGCGGTCGTTTCTGGGACTCTTGAACTACTTTGGTAATTTCTTACCGGGTTTCAGCACCCTGTTAGAACCACTGCATGTCTTACTACAAAAAGTGGGTGAATGGGTTTGGGGTAAAAGCCAAGAAAATGCCATTGTAAAAGCGAGAAAATTGTTATGCTCAAACAAATTGCTTGTGTTGTATGATCCATGCAAGCGTTTGGTACTAGCATGTGATGCGTCGTCATATGGCGTTGGGTCTGTATTGTAACAAGCTAATGATTTCGGGAAACTGCAACCGGTTGCTTATGCATCCAGGAGTCTGTTTAAGGTTGAGAGAGCCGACAGTATTATTGAAAAAGAAACGTTAGCGTGTGTCAATGGGGTAAAGAAAATGCATCAATATCTGTTTGAGCTAAAATTCGAATTGGAAACTGACCATAAGCCACTTATATCCCTGTTTTCCGAGAGTAAAGCGATAAATACCAATGCATCGGCCCGCATCCAGAGATGGGTGCTCACGTTGTCCGCATACAACTATGCCATCTGCCACAGGCCAGGCACAGAAAACTGCGCCGATGCTCTCAATAGGCTGCCATTGCACACACGGGGGTGGAAATGGCGCAGCCCGCAGATCTAGCCATGGTTATGGAAGCATTTGAGAGCGAGCAGTCATGCGTCACTGCCCGGCAGATCAAAACCTGGACAAGCCAGGACCCCTTATTATCTCTAGTCAAAAGCTATGTGCTTCACGGGAGCTGGTCCAGTGTCCCAGTGGAAATGCAGGAAGAGATAAAGCCGTTCCAGCGGCGCAAAGATGAAATGTCTATACAAGCAGACTGCCTTCTGTGGGGCAATCGAATAGTGGTCCCCAAGAAGGGCAGAGACACCTTCATCAATGACCTCCACAATACCCACCCAGGCATTGTAATGATGAAAGCGATAACCAGATCCCACGTGCGGTGGCCCGGTATCGATGCGGACTTAGAGTTCTGCGTTCACAGATGTAATACATGCTCGCTGTTAAGCAATGTACCCAGGGAGGTGCCGCTAAGTTTATGGCCTTGGCCCTCCAAACCATGGCCTAGGGAACACGTCAACTATGCAGGCCCGTTCTTGGGTGAAATGTTCCTTGTGGTTGTAGACGCATACTCCAAATGGATTGAATGTGAGATAATGTCGGCTAGCACGTCCGCTGCCACTACTGAAAGCCTGCGGGCCATGTTTTCCACACACGGCTTACCCGATGTCCTGTTTTACCAGTGCTGAGTTCAAAGAATTCATGATCCGTAATGGGATCAAATATGTCACATCTGCCCCGTTTAAACCAGCGTCCAATGGTCAGGCAGAGAAAGCAGTGCAAACCATCAAGCAAGGCTTGAAGAGGGTAACTGAAGGCTCACTGTGGACTCGCCTGTCCCGAGTCCTGCTTAGCTACCGCACGAGACCCCACTCACTCACTGGGATCCCACCTGCTGAACTGCTCATGGAAAGAGCACTCAAGACAAGGCTCTTGTTAGTTCACCCTGATCTACATGAACACGTAGCGAGCAGGCGGCTTCAACAAAGTGCATACCATGATAGCGCAAATGTGTCACGCGAGATTGAAATCAATGATTCTGTATTTGTTTTAAATTATGGACAAGGTCCCAAGTGGCTTCCCGGCACTGACGTGGCCAAAGAGGGGAGCAGGGTGTTTCGAGTCAAACTTTCAAATGGACTCTTTCACCGGAAACACTTGGATCAATTCAAACTCAGATTCACGGACTACCCTGAGCAACCCACCTTGGACCCAGCTTTTTTGATCCCCCAACACACACACACCAGTGGCAACCGACACCACGGTTGACCATGAAGCAGAACCCATCATCCACAGCAGCCCTGCAGGGCCCAACACACCAGGCAGCCCAGCAAGGCTAGCTGCATAGCAGCCCAGCGAGGGCCCAACAAATGATTCAACAACACCAGCTTTCAAACCGAGACGATCAACCAGGTCAAGAAGGGCCCCAGATCGACTCACATTGTAAATAGTTACACTATTGACTTTGTGGGGGAATGTTGTTATATATGTGGACTTGTATTTACTCTGTACAGCCACCAGAGGGCTCATTCCCCGGAGCACAGGTATTTAAGGAGGCTTCACAGGTTGGAGAAGCACTCTGGAGACCTGCAGTAAAAGACTAAGTTCACACGTTACTGTGAGCTCACATTATTCAGTCTGACTCTTTCTCCATACACAACAGTACATGCCAGAGTTCACATTCAGTGCCCGCAAAGCAATGTGCGAGCAGTTAATGGCACCCTGCATCATGGGGAAGTGTGCAAACCTTGAAAACCCTTGTGCTCGCTCTACCTGCTTGTCTCTGTCAGGAGGGAATGAGATGAAGCTGTCTCTCTGTGTATTGAGAGCCTCAGTGACCTCCCTTATGCAGCAGTACCCTGCAAACTGAGAGATGTTGCTTGTATCTCCAGCAGCAGCTTGGAAGAAGACAGATGCATAGAAGTTCAGAACCACCGTCACCTTGACAGCTATTGGCAATGCGATCCTTGCCCTGCTCTGTGGTTGGAGTTGTGGTTGAAGATTTCAGTGACGACCTTCTTAGTGAAGCACAGGCGCCTCAACTATTGGTTGTCGTTAAAGTTCAGGTCGGAGAATTGCTCCCTAAACATCCTCTGCAGACATGGCCTATAGCTGAGAGCCCTTCTCCCCCTCCTCCTCCTTCTTCTAGCAGATTGTGCTGCTCTGCTGGCATTTGTTCATTCTCCCAATCATGCTCAATACCAAGAGAAAGGTCTACTAATGCACCCATGTGTGGAAGCAACTGGTTTATGCAGAATCCTTATGCAGAAGTCAGTAGAAAAGTACTTCAGCACCTGTGGGACCAGTGCCTGCAGACTTTTGAAATTTTCATCAATTAAAGAAAGCATCCAAAATGTGTAGAATTGCAACAACTGCCAAGTAGAAATAAACCAACAAATAACCTGTAAGTATTTGATGATCCTTTTAAAAAGCGCTTGTGGTGGGTCCTTGCTGCCGCTTAATGTCTTGTTCAGCTGTGTGAGGTTAAGAGAGGGCATAGACTGGAGCGTGGAGCTCCAAAATGGCAGCACTGCATTCAAATCAGCATTGCACGCTGATTGACATCATGATCTGCCTGCTCTACATGCTACTGGTGGATGTGAGGTGCGCATGCACTAACCCTTTTACCAATATGGCATCCAGTGCAATTCATGGCAGAAGTGTGCAGATGCGGTTCAGACGCCATTTTCGAATCTTAAGGGGCCTCATAGCGCCCACAAAACAGGCGCTATCGAGCCCAATTCCTCCCTCCCAATATCTTTTGTAAACTACTGATTTTTGAGGTCTGGAGTGGAGGGGGGGGTGGTGGTGGGGGGGGGGTCACAGGGTGCTTGTGATGGATCCAGTACGTTAAATACATTGGCAAGGATTTCTGCCGGACTTTTGGACTTGATACGTTATCATACCAGATGTTCGAAGGCATATTCCAGTTGTAGGGAGTGACGACCTGCTCGGAGGATTGTTTGTTGGTGCTGAACACAATCAAAGCTTTTGCATAAAAGAACCAAAATGCAACAGTACATTTTAGCACAATTTACATTAATACCTATGTTTGCACACAGATGGAAACAGCTAGCCCAACACTTTTTCATGAACATAATCTAAATCAGAATTATCAGTTGCAAGAGTCTCCATGGAGACTGGGAAAGCTCTAGCTAAGATTGTACATGTCAATCATATCTAAGCATTGGTTGGGTGAGTGTGATATTTTGATTTAGATCCACATTTTCCAAATTAGCTTTTTAGTGGTACAGGTTCCCGTTCCACATGTTTTTTAACATCACAATGCAATGTGGCAATGCAGCTTCAAATGCACTGAGACATGAATCTGCCATTTTCTTTCTTTATTTCTGTCTGTCGGTCTGTCTTTCTTCCTTTCTTTCTCTTTCTTTATTTCTCTTTCTTTCTCTTTCTTTTTTCCTCTCTTTCTTTCTTTCTCTCTCTCTCTCTCTCTCTCTCCTCTGGTCCTACTTTCTATTCTAATTTTCACTCTTCCTCTGCAGAGCTACCCATCCCCTCCCTGACAGAAACATGGCTGAGATTCCTAAAGCAGCAAAATGTGGCCTTGAGAACTCCTCTCTCTAATTAGTGGGCACAGCACATTGCAACTTCAATACGTTATGCCAGTGTGAAACTCTAATGAATCAGAAACAGAATATTACTTAAAGCAGATTTGGTTTGGGGTAACCTCAGAGGTTAATTTCTTGTTGTCCTTTTTCTTTGTGTAGCCAATATTTGCATGTGAAAAACAAAGTGTCATTTTGTGATGTTGCCATGGAGTTTCTTCTCATTTGTTTTTCCAGCTCCACCCAGTGAGTTGTGGTACATATTGCAGACGGTGCTGTGGGAATGAGTGGGTGCTTTCAGCTGAAACTGCACCAGCTGCAAGTCTTTCAACAAATTTGTTGTTATAAGTAAGTGGTGCAGTGGTATCGGGCTGGAATATCTGCCAATCAGTCCATTAACCCTCCCCCCACCACCATGAGGCTGACCTGTCACATTTTTCTCGTGGCTGCCAGGTGAGAGGTTTCACCCATTGTCAAACAAACAGCTCAGGGAACTCCCCTGTTTATCTCAGGGGTAACAGGATAGTGGCGCCTCCTGCTGGCCAGTGCTAGGATTTTCATGGGGCACGTGCGTGGTAGTGGTGGTGGGGGGTGTGTAGTGGGACAGGCGTGGGGGGAGTAGCTGCTTTAAAATCCAGCATTGCACTTAAATAATGAACTATGCGTGTGTCTGAAGGAAACTGAATATAGACCAACAGATTATGGGCTCAATTTTCGCCAATTATCTACGCTAATTTTTTGTCGTGCACCTTTTTTTTGGAGTAAATTCAAATCTCCAAGTTTTCCCAAAGTTTCTGCGGTAGCGTAATTCACTTAAGTAGGATTTTTTTAGGCTATAATTTTTTTTACCCCATTGGGGACGTAACCTGCTACCCGCGCCAATTCTGGCCATTTAAGCAAGTTTGGCCATCTCTGATTTACTCCAAATTTTCTTCGGACAGTGTATGTGACCACTCTGGAAAAACCTTCTGGGCAGTTAACAAAATTGTCGCAGGTAAGAGAATCAGTGCAGCAGATGCTGTTCCACGGCCCAGACAGCAGCTGCAGAGAGGGAGAGGGAGAGGAGGGAGAGGAGAGAGGGGGGAGAGAGGAGAGAGCTGGGAGAGGAGAGAGCTGGGAGAGGAGAGAGCTGAGAGAGGAGAGAGGAGAGAGGAGAGAGGAGAGAGGAGAGAGGAGAGAGGAGAGAGGAGAGAGGAGAGAGGAGAGAGGGGAGAGGGGGGGAGGCCTTTCGGCCAAGGTTAGGTGCGGCACCCGGCATCGGGAGGAGGGAGGCCTTTCGACCAGGGTTAGGAGCGGCACCGGTGGGGGGGAGGGGTGGGGGTTAGGGGGCAATAGACTTTTGGCATAAACACTTTAATAATTTAATGCTGAAATGCTGCTGCAATGTGCAAGGTGCTTGTGCAGGTTGCTGTGAGCTGACCAGAATGTGTTGTATGTTTCATTTTCCAGCCTCAGCCCGCAGTGTGCCCCTCGTTATCCTGGCAATCCGATCTTTTTGGTGCAGATCTTAGGCTCCAGCCCCCAAAGTTAAAGGACAGGCTAGGCAGTGTAAAAATCAACAATTCAAATGGAGAAAGTTGGATGATTTTTTTTTGCCGTAGTTGGGCATCACAAAACCAACATAACTCTTCAAGTCTGCCAAAAATCAGAATTGGGGAAAATTGAGCCCTATAGGAGGAAGATGTGCAAATTAAACCTTTGAGGTTGGTGCAATACTCTAACCTAGGCTGAGAAAACTTGTGGTCTCAGGCCTGGAAGCTCAGTGCAGCATAATGACCCACAGAGCCCAGGGACGCAGGCGGCGCGGAAGTGTACCTGGAACACATGGGCCTGGTCCTCCAATCAGTAAGCAGAATTCCATTTTAATCATTTAAGTAGGGAATCCCCTAATGAGATGCAAAGAAATCCCAAAATCTAATAATTATACAGTTTACAGAAATTGAATTTTATTCATAATTACCTTCATTTCACCAACCTCATAAAAAACTTAAATTTTTAATAATAATATTATTCATCATTAAAACTGAAATCTGGGCCAATATTTGCATAAACTCATTTCATATAGTGTTTGTGCAGAATTTAGGATATGAAAATGTTTTATTAATGCCTTAATCCTCTTACGCTGATGCAAACAGGCCCTGCACCAGCTTGCATCAACCATAAGACTTCCATGCACAATCACTGGCCAGTTGGTGGACATATAGCCCAACTCCGCACCAGCAATTTCTTTTTTGTGGCCCCTGCGGATGGCCTGTCAATACATACATCAACAGGCCGCAAGTTCCGGATTTCGCGCAAGCGCATGTGGAAATCCTGAACTTGTATACATTTCAAATAGAATACGATGCATACTCGGAATGGTACGTGATCAGGAAGGCCAATGGTATCTTGACCTTTATTGCAAAGGGGATGGAGTATAAAAGCAGGGAAGTCTTGCTACAGCTATACAAGGTTTTGGTGAGGCCACACCTGGAATACTGCGTGCAGTTTTGGTTTCCATATTTACGAAAGGATCTACTTGCTTTGGAGGCAGTTCAGAGAAGGTTCACTCGGTTGATTCTGGGAATGAGGGGGTTGACTTATGAGGAAAGGTTAAGTAGGTTGGGCCTCTACTCATTGGAGTTCAGAAGAATGAGAAGTGATCTTATCGGTTAAGATTATGAGGGGGCTTGACAAGGCGGATGCGGAGAGGATGTTTCCACTGATGGGAGAGACTAGAACTAGAGGGCATGATCTTAGAATAAGGGGTCGCCCATTTAAAACAGAGATGAGGAGAAATTTCTTCTCTCAGAGGATTGTAATTCTGTGGATTTCACTGCCTCAGAGAGCTGTGGAAGCTGGGACAGTGAATAAATTTAAGACAGAAATAGACAGTTTCTTAAACAATAAGGGGATATGGGGAGCGGGCAGGGAAGTGGAGCTGAGTCCATGATCAGATCAGCCATGATCTTATTGAATGGCGGAGCAGGCTCGAGGGCCCCATGGCCTACTCCTGTTCCTATTTCTTATGTTCTTATGCTCTTATACACACCGCAATTTCAGGGCGATTATTTATTGGTCTTTCCTCACTAATTTGAGGATTGTCTCTTTCTTGTTTTGCGGATTCTGGTTTTGAATCAGCATACCATTGGGAGCCTGAAGCCGGTGGTAACATTCTCCCTTATATGGGAAAAAAGGAAAACTCTGAGTGTGTGCTGTGTTCATGAGGGTCAGTGTCCTTTTCTTGGAATCAGTGTGTGGAGTTATTATTCATCTCTAGAGCAGCCGGTAGCTGCAGTTTGTTATTCAGGCTTCTTGATTTTTATAGTGACAGTAGTTTTGTCATGAAATATAACATGCTTATGTATGACTCATTGTTTGGAGATAAATATATGTGTGTTGTATTTAAGTGGGCTTGCAATTCATCTCTTTGATCTCATAAATGCCACTGGTGGTAAGTCCGAAGGTTGCCAGCTATGGATATTGATTTTTTTAAAATTTAAATACAACAAAGACAATGATGCTGGTAGTAAGTCAAAAGTGAAATGTGTAGGAATAGCTTATAAAATATGAGGTACAGTAAATAAACTTTTATTAGGGACTGTACAATATACAGTCCAATGTAATTAACTGGAAAAATATTCTGAATATTTTAAATATATATTATGGGCTCAATTTTGCCCAAGCCCGTTGTTTGGCGTATTGCCAGAGTTACGCCCGTTTTTCTAGGCCAGAAATGCTTCAGAAATATTTTGCCCAAGTTTCCCCGATGTATAATTCAAATTTGGCACCGCACAGCATGGCCAGTCATCTCGGGGAGTGGAGCCTGCTGTCTGCGTCGGAAAAACGAGGCCGCACCTTCTACGCTTGCGCGGACCAAAAAGTGATGTTTTTGACGTTATTTCAATAGACGCGCATGTGCAGTACAGCTCCGGGTTGGCAATCGGCCATTTTTAAAGAGCCAGTCATGTGTGTGAGAATGTTGAGTGCTGTGTGAGGGCATTGGAAAAATCGGAGCTGCAGCAATACAAGATGCAATGCGGTACAAGCACCAAGAATTTCTTACAGGAAGAAGTGCAGCCACTGGTTACTGTGATTGAGAACAGATGGCAGGAGCTGGACACCAGCAGAGGTCACATAAAAGTTCCACCCAAAGAAATGAAGAAACGCTGGAACCAAGTTGCAGAAGATTACTGTGCAATGGTGACCACCATGAGATCTGGAGGCCAGTGTAAAAAGAAGTGGCAGGACCTTGGTCAAGTAGTTAGTGTAAGTAGTCATTTAATTTATTCAATGGAATTGCAATTGTAAATGTGACCAGCTGTATATGTCCCACCCAGCAGAAAGACACCCTCTCTAAAAAATTGCATTTTCATCTTTTCAGAGGAAGGTGGCACATAATAAAAGGAAAAGAACTCCAACAGGTGGAGGCCCGGCAAATCTGCAGCCACTGACAACCTTGGAAGAGAGGGTTGCTGCTTTGTTGGGTCCTGCCTGGAGAAGCTGGGCCCGTACTCGAGGGAGAGGATAAGTCCTGCAAATTCCATAGTCTGGCTTTGTTAAATGTTAAGTACTGCACTGGCTAGTAATGCTTCGATTCATGGGGATGTTTCCATTAGCTACGCTTTAGCTAATGCAATGTGCTATCATTCATTGTGGTCCTTCAAATCAGCCTGCTGCGTGCACTGTGTGAGCCTACTCATGCCACCCACCCTGCCCCCTCCTCTGCTGCTAACCATTTGTCTGGGTTCTGTTATATTGAGGCCAACCTTGACAATGCAGAAGAATATTCCCCTAAAGAGGAGAACATCTTCCAATCCCACTTTCCAGACCAAGAGCTTGGGGGTGAGGGGGAGGTGGAGGGGATGGATGAAGCCCCATCTCTTGTACTCACATTGGAGGAGGTGCAGTTGCCGCCCATTGCTAGCCCCTTCTCTGACTAGTGGTTTGAGTGTTGGTGGGACATTCCATGGTTTTCCACTGTCCAAGGCTGCGGGTCCCAGTGGTGTGGTGCAGCGAGGCACACCCAGGGCCCCACCTTCTGAGGTTGCGGGTCGCAATGGTGGAGTGCGAGCCACACCCTTGGGGAGGAGGGGAAGGCGCTCTCCGTCAGCTGAAACGATGTCAGCGACCATGAGGGAGGGAATGTCACAGGTAGCTGATGCGCTGTCAGTGAACATCAGGGAGAGAATGTCAGAGATGGTGCAAACACTATCATTGAACATGAGGGAAGAAATGTCACAGGTAGTTGAGATAGTTTTGCTCAACATGAGGGAGGGAATGTTGCAGGTCATTGAGACATTGTCGGGGCGCATGAGGGACGGCATGTTGGAGTTAGCTGCTGCACGCCCAGACCCCATGCCCATTGACAGAATCAACTGCCACTCCAATCCCCACACCAGCCTCTGAAAAGCCCCAAGCCAGACCCTCCACATTGCCGCCTGGGCCCACCGCATTGCTGCCTGCTGCGCCCCCCCCCCCCCCCAACAGGTGCACACTATCCGCGATCTTAGAAAGACTAAGCTTGGTACCAACCCCAGAAACACCACGCCACTGCCTGCGGGCAGGAGTGGTGGCGTCACCAAGAACAAGCACGGCGGGCGGTTTTAAAATAAGGTGGAGGAGAGATGGGTGCAGCCTTTCTTTGCTGCTGTTTTTGTTGTTGATATTATTATTGTTACTGTTGAAACTGTTCTCAAATTAAAAGATTTTTGTAAGTTATGTAAGTTTACAAGTTTAAAAATTAGTAAGTGATCTTAAAGTTTGTCAGTGATCATAACTGAAAACTTTAATGTTTGATACAAGAATAATTTTATTAAAGTTAAGTACAAAGAACTGTCTGTTAAACTTTTGAATAAAATATATTTTATATTAAAACTGAATCATTTACATTATTTGTTCCATTATTAACACTATTGTGTTCTTAACACAGATGAGACTGCACACAGGGAGATTAAAATAACAGTGACCTCAGTCTTTATTAAGACACTCCAGTGTGAGGAACAGGCTTTAGGGGCCGGCTTATAGACAAGTGCTCCCAAGGGATGCTGGGATCCCTTGGGACTTCAGGGGATGCGCTCCCTGGTGGCGGAACATGGGAGTGCATGCTTTATAGACACACAACATCACTCCCCGCCAAAGTCAAAGTGAAAACTATTTACAAGGTGAGGCAGTCGGGAGCCTTTCTTTCCCTGGTGGACCTCCTCGGTACAAATGTCTGTTCTGGTGTGTTGGCTGTGCCCTCGCTGGGCTGGCGTGTTGTTGGCCCCGCTGGGCTGCTGGGTGAGTCTGGCCTTGCTGGGCTGTTGGGCGTGATGGGTTCAATTTCCTGGTCCGGGGTGGTGTCGTTGATCCTTTGGGTGTGTGTTGTGGGTTCGAAAAAGTGGTGTCTGCTGTGAGTTGTTCAGGGCAGTCTGTGAACCGCAGCCTCGTTTGGTCCAGGTGCTTTCTGCAAATTTGACCATTGTCTAGTTTGACTACAAACACCCTACTCCCTTCTTTAGCTATCACCGTGCCTGCGATCCATTTGGGACCATGTCCATAGTTTAGCACATACACAGGGTCATTCAGATCAATTTCCCGTGATACAGTGGCGCAACCATCGTTTACATTTTGTTGCTGCCGCCTGCTCTCTACCTGATCATGCAGGTTGGGGTGAACCAGCGAGAGTCTGGTTTTAAGTGACCTTTTCATGAGTAGCTCAGACAGGGGCACCCCTGTGAGCAAGTGGGGTCTCGTGCGGTAGCTGAACAGTACTCGGGACAGGTGGGTTTGGAGTGAGCCTTCGTTTAAGGCTCTGTTTTGATTGTTTGCACTGCCCGCTCTGCCTGTCCATTGGAGGCTGGTTTAAACGGGGCCGAGATGACATGTTTGATCCCATTGCGGGTCATGAATTCTTTAAATTCGGTACTGGTGAAACATGGCCCATTGTCACTGACCAGTATGTCAGGCAGGCTGTGGGTGGCAAACATGGCCCTCAGGCTTTCAATGGTGGCGGTGGTGGTGCTTCCCGACATTATTCCACATTCAATCCATTTTGAAAAAGCATCCACCACCACCAGGAACATTTTACCAAAAACAGGCCCGCATAGTCGACATGGATCCTCGACCATGGTCTGGAGGGCCAGGACCACAAACTTAGTGGTGCCTCTCTGGGCGCGTTGCTCAACTGAGCACACACACTGCATTACCGTACACAGGATTCTAAGTCAGATTTGATACCGGGCCACTACACGTGGGATGTGGCTATCGCTTTCATCATTACTATACCTGGGTGTGTGCTGTAGAGTTCCGAGATGAACGTCTCCCTGCCCTTTTTGGGTAGCACTACACGGTTACCTCACAACAGGCAGTCTGCCTGAATGGACGGCTCGTCCTTTCGCCACTGGAACGGCTTGATTAGCTCTTGCATTTCAACAGGGATGCTGGCCCAGCTCCCATGCAGTACACAGTTTTTTACGAGGGACAGCAGAGGATCTTGGCTGGTCCAAGTCCAAATCTGCGGGCCGTGACAGGTGATTTATCATTTTCAAACGCTTCTATGACCATCAACAAGTCTGTGGGCTGCGCCACCATCAACAAGTTTGCAGGCTGCGCCATTTCCATCCCCGTGGTGGGCAATGATAGCCGACTGAGAGCATCCGCACAGTTCTCGGTGCCTAGCCTGTGGCGGATAGTATAGTTATATGCTGATAGCGCGAGTGCCCACCTTTGTATGCGGCCTGAGGCATTAGTATTTATCCTCTTGTTTTCAACGAACAGGGATATGAGGGGCTTGTGATCGGTTTCCAGCTCAAATTTGAGGCCAAACAGGTACTGATGTATTTTCTTTACTCCGAACACACACGCTAATGCCTCTTTCTCAATCATGCTGTAGGCTCCATACCCAGTTCTCACCTTTACCCAATAACACATATAGGGGCTCTAAGAGGGTGCTTAACCCCAGTAGAAAGTTACCAAAATAGTTGAGGAGTCCCAGGAACGACTGCAGCTCCGTGACGTTCTGTGGCCTGGGCGAGTTCCTGATAGCCTCTGTCTTGGCGTCTGTGGGCCGAATGCTGTCCGCCGCGATCTTTCTCCTCAAAAACTCCACTTCTGTTGCTATGAAGATGCATTTCAACCTCTTCAGCTGCAGCCCTACGCGATCCAGTCGCTGGAGGACCTCCTCTAGGTTTTGTAGGTGCTCGATGGTGTCCCGACCTGTGATCAATATGTCATCCTGAAAAACCATCGTGCGTGGTACCGACTTGAATAGGCTCTCCATGTTTCTCTGGAAGATCACTGGAGTCGACCGAATTCCAAACGGGTATCTGTTGTAGATGAACAGTCCGTTGTGCGTGTTGATGCAGGTGAGGCCCTTCGAAGACTCCTCCTGCTCCTGCGTCATGTAGGCTGAAATCAGGTTGAACTTGGTGAACGTCTTGCCTCCTGCCAACGTCGCAAATAGGTCATCTGCCTTAGGGAGCGGGTATGGTCCTGTAGAGAGAAACGATTAATAGTTACTTTATAATCGCCGCAAATCCTGACCATGCCATCACTTTTGAGTACGGGAACAATCGGGCTGGCCCACTCACTGAATTCCACTGGGGAGATGATGCCCTCACATTGCAGCCTGTCCAGTTCGATTTCCACTCTCTCCCTCATCATGTGAGGTACCGCTCTCACCTTGTGGTGAATGGGTCGTGCCTCTGGGACCAAGTGGATCAGCACCTTCGCCCCGGAAAAGTTTCCAATGCCTGGCTCAAAAAGGGAAGGGAATTTGTTCAGAACCTGGGTACATGAGGCCTCATCGACATGTGATAGCGCTCGGATGTCATCCCAGTTCCAGCGGATTTTGCCCAGCCAGCTCCTTCCAAGCAGTGTGGGGGCCATCGCCCGGAACAATCCAGAGTGGCAGTTCGTGCACCGTGCCCTCATAGATGACCTTGACCATGGTGCCGTTCAGGACGGTGATGAGCTCTTTGGTGTACGTTCTCAGTTTCGTGTGGATGGGACTCAGGGCTGATCTGAGTGCCTTGTTGCACCACAGTCTCTCAGACATGTTTTTACTCATGATGAATTGGCTTGTGCCAGTCTCCAGTTCCATGGCTACGGGTAAGCCATTCAATTTTACGTTTAGCATTATAGGTGGACATTTCATCGAAAATGTGTGCACCCTGTGTAGTTCAGCATCTGCCTCCTCTCTCTGAGGCTCGAAATTGCTTTGATCCACCATGGACCGATCTTCCTCTGCCACGTGGTGGTTAGCAGGTTTTGCAGAGCTTGCAGTTCGTCTGCAAGCTTTTTGGAGGTGCCCCATTGTTCCACAGCTCTTGCAAACATATCTTTTGAAGCAGCATGAATAGGCTGAATGGAAGCCTCCACAACACCAACAAGGTGTGAATTGCCTTGCATTCATCCTTTGTTGTGGACTCTGAGTCATCTTGGTCACTTGAGGCCTGCTGGCAGTTGCAGACTCGTGGTTTCTGCCCTGTACATTTCTGCTCACAAACACAGTTCCAGTTAATTTATGAACATTGCTAGCACTTGTGTGCTGAGAGATTTGTTTGGTGTTATCAGTGGTGGAAATAAACGCCTGTGCTATCTCAATGGCCTTACTGAGAGTCGGTGTCTCTACAGTCAAAAGTTTTCGTAGGATGATCTCGTGGCCAATGCCCAGTACAAAAAAGTCTCTGAGCATTTGCTCCAGGATGCCATCAAACTTACATTGTCCTGCAAGTCGCCTTAGCTCGGCGACGTAGCTCTCCACTTCCTGACCTTCAGATCGCTGGCGCGTGTAGAACCGATACCTCGCCATTAGCACGCTCTTCCTCGGGTTAAGATGCTCCTGAACCAGTGTACACAGCTCCTCATATGACTTATCTGTGGGTTTCACCGGAGCCAGAAGATTCTTCATGAGGCTGGAGGTCGGTGCCCCGCAGACCGTGAGGAGGACCGCTTGCAGCGCTACCTTCTCCGTCCAGCTCGTTGGCTACAAAATACTGGTCTAGCCATTCGACATAGGCTTCCCAGTCCTCACCCTCCAAGAACTTCTCCAGGATGCCCACAGTTTGCTGCATCTTTGCATTGGATTCGTATACTCGTTGCCAGTTATTGTGTTCCTAACACAGCTGAGACTGCACACAGGGAGGTTAAAGTAACAGTGACCCCAGTCTTTATTAAGACAGAGTGAGGAACAGGCCTTAGGGGCCGGCTTATATACAGTGCTCCCAAGGGATGCTGGGATCCCTTGGGACTTCAGGGGATGCGCTCCCTGGTGGCGGAACATGGGAGTGCATGCTTTACAGATACACAACATGCACAACTTTTGGAACTCAAGAAGAATCATTTCCATTATTTGTTCGATTATTAACACAACTTTTGAAGTAAACAAAAATCATTTCCATTATTTGTTCATTTATTAACACAACTTTTGAAGTAAACAAGAATAATTTCCATCATTTGTTCCATTAACACAACACAACATAACGGAACAGGTCCAAACAGTAAACTTGGTCCATGTGGAATAATTGTCGCTGAGCCTTCAGGCAGCAAAGCATTCATGGATGAGCTGCTGGCGCAAGGCTCAAGCAATTGTTAAAGGGGCACAATGGCCCACCCTCCTCTGCCATCGTGCTTCGGGTTCAGGTACTTGCATGGCTTCCTCGTTCTCGTCCTCCTCCTCCTGCTCATCATCTGCATCTTCCTCATCATTATCATCAGCCACTCTCACTGCAGGTGGGTCTTCTCCTACCAGCTGCTGCTGCTTCATGATGGCTAAGTTATGGAGCATGCAGCACACAACAGTGAACTGACCGACAATCTCAGGGGAGTATAGCAAGTAGCCTCCGGAATGGTCCAGGCATCGGAAACACTGTTTCAAGATGCCAATGATCCTCTCTATTACGCTGCGCGTCGCAATCTGCGACATGTTGTATTCCTGGTCAGCTTCCGTCCGGGTTACGTGTTGGGGCGTCATGAGCCAGGTGGCGAGGTTGTAACCTTTGTCTCCCAGTAGCCAGCTCCCTTCTGGCTGTTGCTGAAACATGGCAGATATAATGCTCTCGCATAGGATGAACGCATCTTGGGTGCTCCCAGGGTATCTTGCATCGACTGACATGATGCGATGCATGTCGTCACACATGAGCTGTACATTAATGGAGTGGAAGCCTTTTCTTTTCCTGAACATCTCAATCCTCCAAAGGTGCTCTCAAAGCGATGTGGGTACAATCAATGAGCCCTGTGCCTTTGGGAAGCCAGCAATCCTGAAGAAGCCCACAGCTATGTCACGCATTGCCTGGGCTGTCATGGGGAACTTTATGTAGTCATTCCTCCGGTATATAGTGCAGCTTTCACCTGCCGAATGCAGGCATGTGTTGCATGTTGAGAGATGGCGCACACATCCCCAGTTGTAGCTTGAACCGATCCGGAAACATAGAATGAAAGTGCAGCTGTAACCTTCACTTCAACTGACAAAGCAATCCTCTTGACGCTTCTAGGTTGCAGGTCTGATTTCACCAACTCACAGATCTCAGTTACAACATCTTTGCGGAAACGCAGTCTTCTGACATAGTCTGCGTCACTCAGGTGCAGGTACAAAAGCCTGTCTCTATATATCCGAGGTGGGTAAGGCCTCCTGCCCAGTACCCTACGGGCTCTGATGGTCCTCATGCGATGACGTCAAATCAATTGTCTGCTACGTAGCACCATGATGCAGAAGGTTTGCGCAAGGTATGGCATTGACATTATTGCCCCCATAGTTAAATTTTACCTTTGCAAGAAGCTCAAAATGGCAGGAAGGCTGACAGGACAGGTTCTTTGTTCTCTCTCCCCAAGGTCTGTATGGATGGAACGCACCCAGGTCTTGTGACTTCTCCTCCCTCTCCCACCCTCCAACTACTTGCAGTCTTGTGAATTCTCCCCTTCTCCCCCTCCCCAACTCGTTGCAGTCTTGTGACTTCTCCCCGCCTCTAACTCATTGCAGTCTTGTGACTTCTCCTCTTCTCCCCCCTCCCCCAAACTCATTGCAGTCTTGTGCCTAGTGCAGAAGCCTTCCGATCGGCACCTCCCTCCCCAGGCTCAGTGCAGAAGTCTTCTGATTGACACCTCCCTCCCCAGGCTCAGTGCAGAAGTCTTCTGATTGACACCTCCCTCCCCAGGCTCAGTGCAGAAGTCTTCTGATTGACACCTCCCTCCCCAGGCTCAGTGCAGAAGTCTTCTGATTGACACCTCCCTCCCCAGGCTCAGTGCAGAAGCTTTACGATCGCCACCTCCCCACCCTCCCCCCTCCCCCGAGCCTCTCAGCCGAGCCCCGAGCCGCTGTGTCTGGGAACGGGACCAATTCTGACAGCCGACGCTATGACCTTCCAGCCTTGCTTGAAGACGTTTGGTGGTGGCGTGTGAGTAAAAAAAAAATGAAAACTTCAGAAATCCAAGTTGAACTTTATTATGGATATTTTAAGTGTTTTTGACCCCCTCCATAAACTTCGATGAAAAACAATGGCGTCTTTCAGTCCGATTTCTCAATGTGCACTGGTTTCTGTTAACTCTCACCAGAAGATTTTTCCGGAGTGGCCAGATACGCTGACCTAAGATTAAAATTTTGGGGGCAAACTTCAAAAAATGATGAAAACTGGCGTAGACATGAGGTCAAAAAAATCTAACCTAGAAAAATCGTAACTAAGGCAGTTACACTGGCGCAGATTTCAAGGGGAAACTTTGAATTAAATACTTGCACCAGAAAAAATGTCGTGCGCCACAAAAACAGCGGAAAATTGAACTCATTAAATGTAAAGTGAGTCTCATCATCAGGGTCCTTTTAAAAAAATTAATTCCTTTCAAAGAGTTATGTTGAACATTCATTTCATTTTCTTTTGTCCAATGTAGTTGTCAATTTTCATTTTATTTTTAAACAGTGAGTGCTGTTGACATCATATTGGTACTAGTTGGAAAGTATTACTAAGCCTTACTGTAAAGGAGCTGAATTAGTATCAGCGGAGAAACAGTCATAACACCAGGAATAATTCAGTATTGTCCATGTAAGTTCATTTAGCTCCAATGCCCTGACAGGATCAGTAACCCTTCTGAATTAACAGCTATGATAGTGTCATCAGCAATTGTCTTTTAAATAAAAATAATTATTAAAATCAACTGTAATGAACAAAACAAAAAGTTGTGATTGTTTTTGTAGCTACTAAAGCTTGAAATGGTACTACTTTCTTTAAATATATTCAGAATTAAATATTATTTTGTGAAAAAACATTTAAATATAATATCACTGAAAGTATTAGTTTCACAATTCTATTTTGGTAGCTGGACTGAAAGGGCTAACATTAAAATAAATAGGTAAGGGATCTTAAATTACTTTAGTTAATGTAGCATTTGCTGCCTCACATTTCCAGGGTGGAATGGATGAGACAGTAATCTGTCGGATTGAATTGCCCGCCTGTTGTGGAACCGACCCGATTTTCAGTCCATAGATTTCAATGGGGCGGATCCTACAACAGGTGGAGATCTGCTCTGCCTGATCAGCGCGCAGGCAGTAAAGGCAAAAATTTACCCCAATGTATTCTGGGCTTTGAGTCTAGCCCAAGCTGATTGATTGCAAATCTCCTGCAATAGTCCCATAGATGAAAGGATAATACTGTGATTCAGTTCCCAGCACTACTTCAATTAGCATAGTTCATGAGTCTTTCAATATGCTGGAGTGCTGGACTGTCTTTTCAGTTAGTTATGGATTGATGGGCCTATAAACTCAAGTGTGCCCAAAAACAGGAACAATGTCCGCGCCTGAATGGATAGGCACACATGATATTGGGCCTCAGAAATCAATGAGCCGGGATTTGTGTTCGGAGGCGTACTTCTAGAAAGTACAGCTCTGACCCAATAAAAAAAATCCGCACCTACCTGCTGGCTCCCGGGCTTCGGAGACTTCAGGACCTGGCCTGCAGGTTTATTCCTGCATAAAGCCCCATGGATCTCAGGGGCATAGGCGGTTTGGAAGTGTTCCAGGGATTACGTGGCCAAGTCCACCTATCAGAAAGGAGGATGCCTCATATTTATGGGATTTCCATTTACAAATGGAATCCCCATAAGAAAATCCCCCCTAAAATTAAATCATTTACATACTGGAATAAAAATAAATGTTCCCATTTTCAAATCGAAATAAAAGTCCCTTTAATGAAATATTTACAATAAAAATTTAATTTATTGAAAAATAATTTTCAACATTTTAATCCGGGCCAAAATTTACATCAACTAATTTTAAATATTTGTGTATGATTTTTTATTTTAAAATTTTTAATTTAACGTTTATATTAACTCTTATGCTGATGAAAGCAGGCCCTACACCTGCTTTTACCAGGCATAAGGGTTTCATGGGCATTTGCTGGGCAGTACTTGGGAAAATAGCAGAACTGTGCACCAGCTAAAGTGATTTTTGGTTGGTGCAGCAGGTCTGTCAAAGGTGAACCTTGAAAGATCGCAAGTTCTGGATATTCACGCATGCGGAACCCCAAACTTGCGAGGTGTTTTACTAGGGTTATGACGGCATATGCTCAGCATGGGGAATGGAAAATCTGGGCCGTTATCATCAATCTGGTGTCTAATAGGCATCCCCAGGCAGCTTGTCACCAAAAGGACTTGGATTGGGTCGCTGCAACACTAGCACTAGCCCGCAGATATGTCATTAAAAGGAACCGGGAAAGGGCGCGACCACAAAGTGGGGGAGGTTGGGAAGAGGGGATCAGGTCAGGAGGGTAACAGTAGCCAGGAGTGATGTTTGCAGTGATCATTTGTTAGGCTGTATGTGGACCTGTTTTCCTGAAGGTACTGGCTACAGTCAAGGCATCCTAGTATTGCAGAGGGGACTTCAAACAGGCGTTAGGCACCTTATTTGAATATGCAAAGGGAATAATACTTGTTTAAGGCACAGACCCTGGATGCTGATTTTTTGCTCACGCCAATCTGGCAGGCAGTATACTTCTGGCTGAAATGAACGTGCGCTTCCTGCCCACCATATTGGATGGTTAGGAGGCTGTTTAGCATCTGAAAAATGGGTGCTGCATGGTCATATTTCTAGGCCATGATGGTTTCCATTTCTTTTGTTTTGTTTTCTCGGGCATGGCACCACTACAATAAAGAGATTAGTGTAGACATTTGTTATTTTTGCACTGGCCATTAAGGCCCTTTTTGGGAAAGAAATGGCTGCCGCCTCACTTCTGCCCGCTGCCAGTGGATCTCACGGTCACCACCATTTTCAGCTGGATGGTAGTGCTGCCGATGTTTGCGCTCGCTAGCGATATGGAGAATATGCGGATCGTGAATTAGAGAGTGTGTAATGCCCGGTCTGGCATTTTGGAATTTGCCGCTCCACTTTCTGGCCTGTTAATTACGACCAGCTGACCAAGCGTTCACAAGCAGGAGGAAGGCACCAGCAGCGTTATTCAAAGGGATCATCAGCAACAACTTGCAGCTGACAAATTTGTTCAGTTCTGGCTCTGTGGAACTTTCTGCAACTCAGCAGCTTTCTATACTTCTTTCAGTAAGGTGACAGGGAGTGTTGGTGCAAGTGGAGAACACCTTCATTCTTATTCAAAGGCTTCTACTCACAACAGTTGCTCACAGTCATGGGTGCTCTACTGGCAGTCCCCCTTGCATTCATGTATCTTTGGGAGAGGGAGCAGAGGCAGTAAGGAAGAGAAGAAGATGCATGCAGAGGGAGACGGTTGGACAGTAGGGCTTTCAACAGGAGGTCTTCTCCACCTAGGGTCTTCCGAGAGCACTTCTCTAATCGCCACTTACACAAGGAACAGTGACTTAAAAGGCTACACTTCACCAAGGAGGTGGTCACAGAACTCCGCCACCTCCTCCAACCAGACGTGTAGCCTCAAAGCAGGGCGAACATGGCTCTCCTAGTGGCCCTCTATCTTGTGTATGTAACTATGTAATACTTGCCACCAGAGGGCACGACTGTTGGAGTCATAATGGTCACCTGCACACACGTGCAGGGCCAGTATAAAAGGTTGGCTGCCATGTTGTTTAGGAACTCTGGATTGTAATAAATAAGACTAAGGTCACACTAAGTTTAACTCACAGTACTCAGCCTCATGAAATTCTTCTATACATAACAATTGGCGATGAGAAACAGAATACGAACCTTCACGCAACCATGGCTGCCATTAGAGAGCTTCATAGAGGGTGATGATTGGGAAGCCTTCGTCGAGCGTCTCGACCAGTACTTCATGGCCAACGAGCTGGAAGGAGTCACTAACGCGGTCAAGCGCAGGGCGGTTCTCCTCACCATCTGTGGGCCTAAAATATACGGCCTCATCAAGAATCTGCTCGCACCAACAAAACCAACGGAGAAGGAATATACGGAGTTGTGCACGCTGGTTTGGGACCACCTCAAGCCGAGGGAGAGTATTCTCGTGACCAGAAATCGGTTTTACACGCAACATCGCTCCGGGGGCCAGGACGTGGCGGATTATGTCACCGACCTGAGATGCCTCGCGGGACCTAGCAATTCTGGAGCTGTGTTGGGGAAATGCTGCGGGACTTTTTCGTGCGTGGCATCAGCCATGAGGTCATTCTTCGAAAGCTGCTGGCTGCCGAAACCCTAGACCTGAGCAGGGCCATCGCGATCGCCCAGGCATGCATGGCCACGGACGATAACACCAAACAGATATCTTCTCAACATCAAAGCTCACCGGCAAGTACGGTGCATAAAATCTCGTTGCGAGCAGGCCGAACTGCATTTGGCAGGGTCTATACGTCTGCAGCTGCAAGACCTGTGATGACTCAGCGTCCACCATCGGGGGTGAATGTGAATCCATTAGTACCACGTTGACGCTGCGGGGGTAATCATTGGGCCCATCAATGTAGATTCAAGCACTAGGTGTGCAAAGGATGTGCCACAATGGGGCACCTCCAGCAAATGTGCAAACGTGCTGCGATACACCACGTGGCAGAGGATGATCGATCCGGCGCGGATCACGCAGCACAGACAACTCAACCCGAGGAAGAGTTATGGGGTACATACCTTCACCACAAAGAGCCCTCCTTAAATGCTGAAAGTCAAATTAAATGGAATTCCAGTATCCATGGAGTTGGACACGGGTGCGAGTCAGTCAATAATAAGCCAGAAGGCTTTCAAGAAACTGTGGGGCAATAAGGCACAAAGGCCCAAAATGAGGCCGATTAATGCAAAGCTGCGTACCTACATCAAAGAGCTCATACCAGTCATTGGAAGTGCGGCATTGAAGGTTTCGTTAGTTGGAGCTGTGCATGTCCTATCATTGTGGATTGTTCCAGGCAATGGCCCAACGCTGTTCGGCAGAAGCTGGCTAGAAAAGATTAGATGGAATTGGAACAACATCAAAGCACTATCTTCAGTGGATGACGCCTCGTGTGCTCAAGTGCCGAGCAAGTTTCCCTCGCTATTCGAACCAGGCATCGGCAACGTCACAGGTGCCAAGGTACAGATACATCTAGGCCCTGATGCACGGCCCGTCCATCACAAGGCTCGGGCGGTTCCGTACATGATGAGGGAGAAAGTCGAGATCAAACTGGACAGACTCCAACGCAAAGGAATCATATCGCCAGTCGAGTTCAACAAGTGGGCCAGTCCAATTGTTCCGGTGTTGAAAAGCTATGGCACGGTCAGAATCTGCGGTGACTACAAGGTAATGATTAACCGAGTCTCCCTACAGGACCAGCAACCGCTGCCCAAGGCAGATAACCTGTTCGCAACGTTAGTGGGGGGGAAGTCGTTCACCAAGTTCGACCTAACCTCTGTCTACATGACACAGGAGCTGGCTGAATCTTCAAAAAGACTGACGTGCATCAACTCGCACAAAGGGCTGCAGCCATTTTCCAGAGAAACATGGAGAGTTTGCTGAAATCGGTTCCGCGCACCGTTGTGTTTCAAGACGACATCCTGATCACTGGTCGTGACACCATCGAACATCTACACAACCTGGAAGAGGTTCTAATTCGCCTAGACAGAGTGAGACTCAGGCTGAAATGCTCCAAGTGTGTTTTCCTGGTGCCAGAAGTTGAATTTTGGGGGAGAAAGATTGTAGCAGATGGCATCAGGCCTGTTGAATCCTTAACTCTTAAACATAATCACACGAGGCACGTACTGCAGACACAGTCACTCTGTGACTTTCACCTTTATTACCTGGACCAAGGAGTGCTGGCCCTGCGAGGGACCTCCCCTTATATACCTGAATCTCCAGGTAAGGAGTGTCTCCCACAAGTACACCCCCTGTGGTCAAGGTGTGCATTTCAAGTAAGTATGTACAGTATGTAGTGGTTACATGAGGGTTACAATTGTATAAGGGTTACAGTAGTATGCTGGTTACATACATGACATCACCACCTCCCCCCTCATGTCTTTTTGACTCAAAGGTTAAGTCTATCAGGTGGTCGACGCTCTCTCGTGGAGCGCCGCAGTTGAGGCTCTGGTGGATGAGCCTTGGCATGCATTTCTGTCACCTGAGGTGATTCCGGCCTGTCCCGGCTGGCCGCAGGGATTGTGCATGCTGGTGATTGTCCTTGTTGCTCGTCCACTGGCAGTGGTGTGGTTGACATCTCATGCTCTTCTTCAGGTTCATCTTCAGGTCTATGCTGAGCCTTTTCTTCATTTGGTCCAAGTGTTTGCGACATATCTGCCCATTATTGAGTCTGACCACTATGACCCTGTTTCCCTCTTCATCAATTATGGTGCTCTCCAGCCACTTGGGTCCCAATGCATGGTTAAGTACAAATACCGGATCATCCATTTCTATACACCTCTCCCTTGAGTTACGATCGTGGCACTCGGTTTGGGACTGACGCTTGCCCTCAACAATGTCTGCCAGGGTTGGGTGGATGACGGACAGCCGCGTTTTGAGCATATGTTTCATGAGGAGTTCCGCTGGCAGAACTCCCGTGAGCGAGTGCGGCCGGGACCTATAGGTCAACAGGAGGCGCGATAGGCGGTACTGCAGAGAGGGTCCTTGGATGCAGAGCATGCCTTGCTTTATGACTTGGACTGCACCTTCCGCCTGGCCATTGGAAGCCGGCTTGAACGGCGCCGTCCGGACATGTTTAATGCCATTACCCGACATAAACTCCTGGAATTCATGGCTGGTGAAACACAAGCCATTGTGGGTGACCAGAATGTCCGGTAAGCCATGGGTTGCGAAAACTGTGCGCAGGCTCTCCATGGTGATGGATGTTGTGCACGAGTTTAATATGATGCACTCGATCCATTTCGAGTATGCATCGACAATTATCAAGAACATTTTTCCCATGAGCGGGCCCGCATAGTCCACATGAATGCGTGACCAAGGCTTGGTGGGCCAGGGCCATGGGCTGAGCGGGGCCTCCCTGGGGGCGTTGACCAGCTGGGCACATGTCGTGCACCTGCGAACACAGTGTTCCAGGTCTGAGTCAATCCCCGGCCACCATACATGTGACCGGGCAATGGCCTTCATTAACACGATGCCAGGATGCTCGCTGTGGAGTTCCCTGATGAATGCTTCCCTCCCCTTCTGGGGCATGACCACTCGGCTGCCCCATAGCAGGCAGTCGGCTTGGATGGAGAGCTCATCCATCCGTCTCTGAAACGGTCTGACCTCCTCGGGGCACGTCCCGTGCGTGGGCGCCCAATCCCCCGTCAGGACACATTTCTTTATCATGGATAGGAGGGGGTCCCTGTTGGTCCAGAGTTTGATCTGGCGGGCTGTGATGGGGGAGCCTGCGGTGTCAAAAGCCTCAACAGCCATGACCATCTCAGCGCTTTGCTCCGCTGCCCCCTTGGTGGTGGCAAGGGGAAGCCTGCTGAGCGCGTCAGTGCAGTTTTCGGTGCCTGGCCGGTGCCGTATGGTGTAGTCATACACAGCCAGCGTGAGAGCCCATCGCTGTATGCGAGCTGACGCATTTGCATTGACCGCCTTGCTGTCGGACAACAGAGAAGTTAACGGCTTGTGGTCCGTTTCTAACTCAAATGGTCTGCCAAAAAAGTATTGGTGCATTTTTTTCACACCATAAACGCAAACGAGTGCTTCCTTTTCGACCATGCCGTACCCACGCTCTGCCTGGGAGAGCGACCTGGAGGCATAAGCCACCGGTTGGAGTTGTCCGACTCCATTACCCTGCTGCAACACACACCCAACCCTGTATGATGACGCATTGCTTGTTAAAACTAGTTTTTTTACAGGGGTCATACAACGTAAACGGTTTGTTAGAACAAAGCAGGTTCCGCGCCCTGTTGAAAGCCCGTTCTTGACAGTCCCCCAAAACCATTCGCAACCCTTACGCAGGAGCACGTGTAACGGCTCCAACAATGTGCTTAAGTTCGGCAGGAAGTTTCCGAAATAGTTCAAAAGTCCCAGGAACGATCGCAACTCCGATGTGTTGCCGGGACGGGGCAGGATCCGTTTTGGATTCGGTAGGCTGGATCCTGTCTGCGGCAACCCTCCTGCCCAAAAACCTCGAACTCTGGGGCCAAAAACACACACTTGGCCTTCTTCAGCCGCAGGCCTACCCGGTCCAGTCGGCGTAGCACCTCCTCCAGGTTGTGGAGGTATTCCTCAGTGTCTCGACCCGTTATTAGGATGTCGTCCTGGAATACGATTGTGCCGGGAATGGATTTCAGCAAGCTTTCCATGTTTCTCTGAAAGATGGTGGCCGCTGAACGGATGCCAAAAGGACATCTGTTGTAGATGAATAAACGCTTGTGCGTCGTGATGGTGGTCAGAAGCTTGGATTCTTCAGCCAGTTCCTGAGTCATGTAGGCCGAAGTGAGATCCAATTTAGTGAACAGCTTGCCACCTGCCAACGTGGCAAAAAGGTCCTCCGCCCTCGGGAGCAGGTATTAGTCCTGCAGGGACACCCGGTTGATGGTGGCTTTGTAGTCACCGCAGATCCTAACCGAGCCTTCCACTTTAAGGACAGGAACAATGGGACTTGCCCAGTCACTGAATTCAACGGGCAAAATTATGCCCTCTCTGAGCAGCCTGTCCAGTTCACTCTCTATTTTCTCACGCATCACGTACGGCACCGCTCTGGCTTTGTGGTGCACTGGCAACCTACACAGTACCCACCCAGGCATTGTCATGATGAAGGCAAGTTCCAGGTCGCATGTTTGGTGGCCCGGCATTAACTTGGACTTGGAGTCATGTGTGCATCAATGCAATACTTGCTTGCAACTGGGTAATGCACCAAGGGTCTCCACTGAGTCTGTGGTCATGGCCCTCCAAACCATGGTCCAGGATCCACATTGTAGGTTTCACAAAATATTGGGACCTCCTACTCAATGGACATGTGTCTGGAATTTAAAAGGGAACTGTGTTAGACTTTTGGAGGAGAAATGTGGACAGAAATATCTCACTATTAGTCGTCTTTGGACTGAACTAGGGCCTTTTAGATTGAGTTTGGACATTTTAAATTGTATGCTGGGTCTGCATAGGGAAATGGGATCCTTATAGGGCTGCTAACCCAATTGGGAGGCAGGCCCCAGGGAGACATTTGCAGTCTAACAAAAGCCTACTTACCAGGGACCCAGATACATATATATTTTAATAGTTCTTAAAATGGCTATACAGAAAAACCCTGGCATCAGCAAAACACACAATGGACAGTATCAAGACCTGATTACATTCTAACAGCACCATTCAAAAACCCCATCAACACCTTTGGGAATCTTGGATCATGCTAATGCTCAATCAGCCCACCAAAATTCTCATAAAGGGATCACATTAGAGTTGATCAGCCTGCCAAAATCGCACAAAAGCTGTCATCAAAAATCAATTGTGCACCCGAGTTTTGGCGCAAAAGTTTAAGCAGCCTCTCGGGTACAACTGGGGGCCTTGCTGGTAGCTTGTGTGGTAACTTTTGGGTTGAGGAAACACTTTTGAAGAAACGTACCCGAGAACACTGTGGAAAAGCACTTGGACTCTGGGCTCTTTGACTCTGGCTTTGAAACATCTAACTTGCCACACGAGGTTACAGCAACGTAACAAGAAGAACCTAATGAGAAGCCTCAGAGTCACTGATAAACCAACAATCATCCAGCGCTGACTCAAGAAAAAAACTTATTTACCATCAAAATGTCGACCAGTGCTAATACCGAAGACACCGCAACCAGCCAAAGAATCCACAAGATTGAGGAGAGAGAAAGCAATTTGCAACTGGTCTAAACTGTGGAGAAATCCTTTGGTGAGCATAGTCCCTGCAATTTCAGAGCCTAACTTAGTTAGTGTAGTGGTAAGAGGTGGGTTTTTTTTCTGCATAACCTCTGTACCCGTTGCGTATACGTTTTCCCCCTTTTTCTGTACATTTTGCTATATGCTATTAAGTTAATTAGTGTGGTGTGCTATTTTCTAAATAAAATATTTGTTCTTGCACTGAACAGTTGTCTGTCTACATCTATCACATCCCCTAAATAATTCCAAGCCCTAGAACCAGGGATTGGGACGATTCGTACCGTCAAGGTCAGAAAAGGCTGACAAACGCACCACCCCTACAACGTAGATTTTGCCGGCCCCTTTCTAGGAAAGATGTTTTTAGTAGTAGTGGACGCTTAATCCAAATGGATTGAATGCGTAACCATGTCATCCAACACGTCCATAGCCACCATTGAAAGCCTCCGGGCCATGATCGCCATCCATGGCTTGCCCGACGTCCTTGTCAGCGACAATGGACTGTGTTTCACCAGCTCGGAATTTAATGAGTTTATGACCCGCAATGGCATCCAGCATGTCAGGTCTGCTCTGTTTAAGCCCGCGTCTAACGGTCAAGCGGAGCGAGCAGTCCAAACAATGAAGCAGAGCATGAAACGCGTGACGGACGGCTCCCTGAAGACCCACTTGTCTCGCATTCTGCTCAGTTACCGGACGCGACCCCACTCACTCACCGGGGTTCCCCCGGCAGAATTGTTAATGAAGAAAGCCCTCAAAACCAGACTCTCCCTAGTCCGCCCGGATCTTAATGATCACATGGAAACCCGGCGACACCGGCAGAACATGTACCACGATCACGCGGCTGTTTCATGTAACATTGATGTTAATGACCCCGTGTTTGTCCTGAATTACGATCGTGGTCCCAAGTGGGTTGCTGGCACTGGTTTGGCCAAGGAAGGGTGTTTATAATCAAACTGTTAAATGGCCAAACGTGCAGAAAGCATTTAGATCAGACCAAATTGCGATTTACTGACAACCAGGAACGACTTGAAGAGGACATCACCATCAACGATCCACCAACACACACCCAACCAGCAATTGACCTCACTGTCAATCACGAGGATGAACCCACCGTTCCTGACAGTCCGGTCAGACCAGCCCCGGTGCAGTGCAGCAATGGTCCGACCAACTCACATATGCCAGGGTTTGAACTTAGACGATCAACCAGGGAGTGAAGGGCTCCGGATCACCTCAACTTGTAAATAACTTGTACCGAAGGTACTTTGGGGGGAAGTGATGTTATGTATGTAACTATGTATAACTTGCCACCAAAGGGCATGACTGTTGGAGTCCTAATGGTCACCTGTACACATGTGAAGGGCCAGTATAAAAGGTTGGCTGCCATGTTGTTTAGGCACTCTGGATTGTAATAAAGAAGACTGTTACACTAAGTTTAACTCACAGTACTCAGTCTCGTGGAGTTCTTCTATATATAACATTCTAGGTCATTGTGGTCCTCAATCTCTTCATCAGAGGATCTTTCCAATCTCCAGCAGTAGACATAGCTAACATCTCACAGTTTGCCATCCATCACTGCATCCGTGAGGTTACAGAGGCTCTCCAGTCCTGGAGAAGGGATGACGATATCTTCCCTCTGAGTAAAGAGCAGCAGGACTAGCGGCATGTGGGTTTGCCAGGCTAGCGGGCTTCCACATGGTGCAGGTCGCCATCGACTACACTCACGTGCCTTTGAGGGCATCGTATACCAATCCTGAGATGTTCCATAACCACAAAGACTACCACTCACTTATTGTGCAGTAGCAGTGTGACCATCCCCAGTGCATCCCGACGGTCAATACCCGCTATCCTGCCTTCATCCTACATCAGTCCGGTGTGCCAGTAATCTTCCAAGCACCACGTCAAACCCAAGTGCGGCTGCTCGGCGACATGGGCTTTCCGCTTTGCACCTGGCTGATGACTTTCCTCCACAACCCCACCAAACGTGTCCAGCATTCATATAATGAGAACCATGTTGCAACCAGGAACATCATGAAGCAGACCATCGGGCTAATGAAGCAACGGTTCTGCTGCCTTGACCACTCAGGAGGAGTCCCTCAGTACTCCAGTACTTGCCAGCCCGTGTGTCCCATTTTGTGGTGGTCTGCTGCATGCTCCACAACTTAGTCATCATGAGGGCGCAGCCCTTGCCATCAGAGATTGTGAGACCACCAGGACGAGGGGGAGGAGGAAGCGCAGCAGGAGGAAGAGGAGGAAGGGATGAGGCAGGAATAAAATTCCCTTTCGGCACGGGCTGTCCGTCAATGCCTCATCAGATTCCGATTCGAGTGAATGAAACCCCAGATCCCTGTTGCTCACAATGTCCCCATCAACCACATCCCCATCATACCACCGCTCTGTCACAAAATATCACAGCGTCCTCCTGGGCACAAAGCTAAAATGAGAGCCAACACAAAACAAAGATTCCAAACAAAATTAACAAAGTTATCACTTTTCAATTCACATTACTGTTATATATGTAAACTTGTATATACTTTGTACAGCCACCAGAGGGCTCATCCCCTGGAGTCCCAAGGGATCCCATAATCCCTTGTGAGCACAGGTACTTAAGGAGGCTTCACAGGTTGGAGAGGCACTCTGGAGACCTGCAATAAAAGACTAAGGTCACAGTTACTTTGAGCTCACAGTATCCAATCAGACTCTTTATTCATACATAACAACTGCCGATGAGATACAGACAATGAACCCCACCGCAACGATGCAGAGAACAGTGGGCATCCTGGAGAAGTTTTCGGAGGGGGATGATTGGGAAACTTTCGTGGAGCAACTCGACCAATACTTCGTGGCCAACGAGCTGGAAGGAGAAGCGAGCGCTGCCAAACGAAGGGCGATTCTCCTCACCGTCTGCGGGGCATGAACGTATGGCCTCATGAAAAATCTGCTTCCTCCAGCGAAACCCACAGAGAGATCGTACGATGATTTGTGCACACTAGTCCGGGAGCATCTGAACCCGAAGGAAAGCGTTCTGATGGCGAGGTACCAGTTCTACATCTACAAAAGATCTGAAGACCAGGAAGTGGCGAGTTATGTTGCCGAGCTAAGACGCCTTGCAGGACATTGCGAATTTGAAGGACACTTGGAGCACATGCTCAGAGACTTTTTCGTACTTGGCATTGGCTATGAAACGATACTTTGCAAACTTTTGACTGTAGAGACCCCAACCTTGAGTAAGGCCATAGCGATGGCCCAGGTGTTCATTGCACCAGTGACAATACTAAGCAAATCTCTCAGCACACGAGTGCTGCTACAAGTACTGTCAACAAAGTGATGTTGTTTTCAAATCGCAACATACAGGGCAGGCCTCACATGCCTGCAGCTGCACGTCCGCAGATCTCTCAGAGTCCACCATCAAGGGTGATGAATGCAAAGCCATTAATACCTTATTGGTATTGCGGGGGTGATCATTGTTTCCATTCATGCCGCTTCAAAGGGTACGTTTGCAAGGGCTGTGGAACAATGGGACACCTCCAACGTATGTGCAGGCGAGCTGCAAATCCTGTTAATCCTGCAAACCATCATGTTGCAGAGGAGGATAGATCCACGGCGGATCACGACAAACCAGAGCCTCAGACCGAGGAGGCAGAGGTATATGGGGTGCACACATTTACCACAAAGTGTCCCCCGATAATGCTGAAGGTTGAAATAAATGGACTCCCGGTGTCAATGGAGCTGGACACGGGCGCGAGCCAGTCCATTATGAGCATAAAGACTTTCGAAAAATTGTGGTGCAGCAAGGCCTCGAGGCCAGTCTTGACTCCAATTCGCATGCAACTAAGAACTTACACAAAAGGAACTGATTCCCGTAATCGGCAGTGCTACTGTAAAAGTCTCCTACGACAGAGCGGTGCACAAGCTACCACTTTGGGTGGTACCGGGCGATGGTCCCACGCTGCTCGGCAGGAGCTGGCTGGGAAAAATACGCTGGAACTGGGACGACGTCCGAGCGCTCTCGCCCGCTGAGGTCACTTCGTATGCCCAGGTCTTAAACAAGTTCCCTTCGCTGTTCGAACCAGGCATCGGGAAGTTCCAAGGAGCAAAAGTGCAGATCCACCTAATTCTGTGGGCGCAACCCATTCATCACAAAGCGAGAGCAGTATCGTACATGATGAGAGAAAGCCGTAGAGATCGAGCTAGATCGGCTGCAAAGGGAGAGCATTATTTCGCCGATCGAATTCAATGAGTGGGCAAGTACAATCTTCCTGTCCTCAAGGGAGACGGCACCATCAGAATCTGTGGTGATTACAAAGTAACTATCAATCGTTTCTCCCTGCAGGACCAATACCCACTACCAAAGGCCGACGACCTTTTTGCTAAGCTGGCAGGAGGAAAGACGTTCACGAAGCTGGACTTGACCTCGGCCTATATGACGCAGGAGCAGGAGGAATCATCGAAGGCCCTCACCTGCATCAACACGCACAAAGGTCTTTTCATTTAGAACAGATGCCCGTTTGGAATTCGATCAGCGGCGGCGATATTCCAGATAAACATGGAAAGCTTACTGAAGTCGGTCCCACGCACAGTGGTCTTCCAGGACGATATCTTGGTTACAGGTCGGGACACAAGTGAGCATCTGCAGAATCTGGAGGCGGATCTTAGTCGACTCAACCGCGTGGGGCTCAGGTTAAAACGCTCGAAGTGAGTTTTCCTGGCACCTGAAGTGGAGTTCCTGGGGAGAAGAATCGCAGCGGACAGCATCAGGCCCACTGATTCGAAGACAGAGGCAATCGAGAACGCACCGAGGCCACAGAACGTGACGGAGCTGCGGTCATTTCTAGGACTCCTGAACTATTTTGTTAACTTCTTACCGGGTCTCAGCACACTGTTAAGACCACTGCACGCCTTACTGCGTAAAGGAGACAAATGGGTTTGGAGCAAAAGCCAAGAAAATGCCTTTGTAAAAGCTAGAAAATTGTTATGCTCAAACAAATTGCTTGTGTTGTATGATCCATGTAAGCATTTGGTACTAGCATGTGATGCGTTGTCGTTTGGCATTGGGTGTGTATTGCAACAAGCTAATGATTTTGGGAAATTGCAACCGGTTGCTTATGCATCCAGGAGTCTGTCTAAGGCTGAGAGAGCCTGCAGAATGATTGAAAAAGAAGCATTAGCATATGTCTATGGGGTAAAGAAAATGCATCAATATCTGTTTGGGCTAAAATTTGAATTGGAAGTTGTCCACATACAACTACATCATCCGCCACAGGCCGATGCTTTCAGTAGGCTGCCATTGCCCACCACGGGGGTGGAAATGGCGCAGCCCGCAGATTTAGTCATGGTTATGGAAGCATTTGAGAGTGAGCAATGTCACCCGTCACAGCCCGACAGATTAGAACCTGGATGAGCCAGGACCCCTTCCTGTCCCGAGTAAAAAAATTGCGTGCTTCATGGGAGCTGGTCCAGTGTCCCAGTAGAAAAGCAGGAAGTGATAAAGCCATTCCAGCGGCACAAAGATGAAATGTCTATACAGGCAGACTGCCTTCTGTGGGGAAATCGGGTAGTAGTTCCCAAGAGACACCTTCATCAGTGACCTCCACAGTACCCACCCAGGCATCGTAATGATGAAAGCAATAGCCAGATCCCACGTGTGGTGGCCAGGTATCGATGCAGACTGTGTGCACAGATGTAACACATACTTGCAGTTAAGCAATGCACCCAGGAGGCGCCATTAAGTTTATGGTCTTGGCCCTCCAAACCATGGTCTTGGGTCCATGTCGACTATGCAGGCCCGTTCCTGGGTAAAACGTTCCTTGTAGTTGTAGATGCGTACTCCAAATGGATTGAATGTGAGATAATGTCGGCAAGCATGTCCGCTGCCACCACTGAAAGCCTGCAGGCCATGTTTGCCACGCACGGACTACCTGATGTTCTCGTGAGCGACAACGGGCCATGTTTTACCAGTGCTGAATTCGAAGAGTTCATGACCTGTAACAGAATCAAACTTGTCACATCTGCCCCGTAGAAACCAGCATCCAATAATCAGGCAGAGAGAGCAGTGCAAACCATCAAGCAGGGCCCACTTGCTCACCGGGATTCCACATGCTGAACTGCTCATGAAAAGGGCACTTAAGATAAGGCTCTCGTTCGTTCACCCTGAATAGGTAGAGAGCAGGCGGCTTCAACAAAGTACATATCATGATAGCGCAAATGTGTCACGCGAGATTGAAATCAATGATCCTGTATTTGTATTGAATTATGGACAAGGTCCCAAGTGGCTTCCTGGCACTGTCGTGGTCAAAGAGGGGAGCAGGGTGTTTCGGGTCAAACTTTCAAATGGACTCATTCACCGAAAACACTTGGACCAAATAAAACTCAGATTCACGGACTATCCTGAGCAATACACTTTGGACTCTACTTTCTTTGACCCCCCCCCCAACATATACACCAGTAGCAACCGACACCGCGGTTGGCCACGAAACAGAACCCCTCATCCACAGCAGCCCAGCAGAACTCACCACACCAGGCAGCCCAGCAAGGCGAGCTGCACACCAGCCCAGCGAGGGCCCAACAGACGGTTCACTAATACCAGCGTCTGCACCAAGACGATCAACAGGCAAAGAAGGGCCCCAGATCGTCTCACCTTGTAAATAGTTTCACTGCTGATTTTGAGGGGGGTGGAGGGGGAGTGTTGTTTATATCTGTAAACTTGTATATACTTTGTACAGCCACCAGAGGGCTCATCCCCTGGAGTCCCAAGGGATCCCATAATCCCTTGGGAACATAAGTACTTAAGGAGGCCTCACAGGTTGGAGAGGCACTCTGGAGACCTGCAATAAAAGACTAAGGTCACACTTTACTTTGAGCTCACAGCATCCAGTCAGACTCTTTATTCATAGATAACAATTACAATATCAAGTAATCGCTCTTGTGCAATTGTTTAATGTCTGTCATTTGTCTACTCTGGTGCTCCTATGAAGTTCTTCCCCAGTGGCTAGTGGAAGGCTGCTGAGTTGCCCTGGGGGAGACTTCAAATGACCTTGCAGGTCAACCAGCTCTGGACCTAGAAGTTCTTGAAGGCGCTTCGACTCTATTTATAGCCCTGACCTGCGTTGGTGTTCTCACACAGGTCGTGGCAGCCCACAATGTTCCAGGGCCCGGCGCTCCAGCTCTGTTTATAGCTCCGACCTGCGGTGGTGTTCACACACAGGTCGGGGCGGCCCACAATGGGCATATGGACGATGTGGCCCGTCCATCGGAGCTGATCGAGTGTGGTCAATGCTTCGATGCTGGGGATATTGGCCTGAGCAAGAACACTGACATTGGTGCGTCTATCCTGCCAATGGATTTGAACGATCTTGCGGAGGCAGCGTTGGTGGTACTTCTCCAATGTTTTGAGGTGCCTGCTGTATATAGTCCATGTCTCTGAAGCATATAGAAGGGCGGGTATTGTAAAGTCCTTAATCTGCAGTATGAAACCACACGAGGCACATTCTGGGGACTAGGTCACTCTGTGACATGAACTCTTTATTCACAGGACTCCAAAGACTGTGACCCTGTGTGGGACCTCCCTTTTTATACCTGAGTGACCAGGTAAGTAGTGTCTCCCACAAGTTCATCCCTTGTGGTCAAGGTGTGCATCTACGTTGAGTGTATACAGTAATACAGTGGTGTTACATTGTGGTTACATACATGACATCACCTCCCCCCACCAAGTGAGAACACCAACGCAGGTCAGGGCTATAAATAGAGTTGAAGAACTTCTAGGTCCAGAGCTGGTTGAGGTTAACCTGCAAGGCCATCTGAAGTCTCCCCCAGGGCAACTCAGCAGCCTTCCACTAGCCACTGGGGGAGAATTTCACAGGAGCACCAGAGTAGACAAACGACAGACATTAAACAATTGCACAAGAGCGATTACTTGATATTGTAATTATTGGAATCATAAGTTTAGTCTTTCAGGTGGTCTACGCTCCCTCGTGGAACGCCGCAGTTGGGGCTCTGGTTGTTGGACACTGACGTGAGTGTCTGTCACCTGTGGTGATTCCGGCCTGTCCGGGCTGACCGCAGGGACTATGCATTCTTCTGATTGCTCTTGTTGCTTGTTCACTGGCGGTGTTGTGAGCTCCATCTCATGGTCTTCTTCAGGTACCTCCGTGTCGATGCTGAAACTTTTTTTTATTTGGTCCAGATGCTTACGGCATGTCTGACCATTGTTGAGTTTTACCACGATGACCCTATTCCACTCTTTGTCAATTACAGTGCCCTCAAGCCATTTGGGCCCCATGGCGTGATTGAGGACAAATACAGGATCATTTATTTCAATACATCTCCCCCTCGCATTACGGTCATGGTACTCGTTTTGTGACTTGCGCTTGCCCTCAACTATGTCCGTCACGACTGGGTGAATGAGGGACAACTGACTTTTGAGTGTCCGTTTCATTAGTAGCTCTGCGGGCGGGACCCCCGTGAGTGAGTGCAGTCGGGATCAATAGGCCAGCAGGAGGCGCAATAGGCGGCATTGTAGGGAGGGCCCCTGAATCCTGAGCATACCTTGCTTAATGATTTGGACCGCACGTTCTGCCTAGCCATTGGAGGCTGGCTTGAACGGTGCAGTCCTGACGTAGTTGATGCCATTGCACATAAACTCTCGGAATTCGTAGCTTGTGAAACATGGACCATTATCACTAACCAGGATGTCCGGCAAGCCATGGGTTGCAAAGATCGCACGTAGGCTTTCCACAGTGGTGGATGACATGCATGAATTCAGAATGATGCACTTGATCCATTTCGAGAACGCATCAACCACAATAAGGAACATCTTACTCATGAACGGGCCCGCGTAGTCAACATGAATGCGTGACCATGGCCTGGTGGGCCAGGGCCACGGGCTGAGCGGGGCCTCCATGGGGGCATTACCCAGCTGGGCACACGTCGTGCACCTGCGAACACAGTGTTCCAGGTCTGAATCAATTCCAGGTCACCAAACGTGTGACCGGGCAATGGCCTTCATCAGCACAATGCCTGGGTGCTCACTGTGGAGTTCCCTGATGAATGCCTCCCTGCCCTTCTGGGGCATAACTACCCGACTGCCCCATTGTAGGCAGTCGGCTTGGATGGAGAGCTCATCGATCCATCTGTGGAACGGTCTGACCTCCTCAGGGCATGCTCTGTGTACGGGCGCCCAATCCCCAGTCAGGACTCATTTCTTAATAGGAGGGATCTCTGTTTGTCCAGATTTTGATCTGGCGGGCTGTGATGGAGGAGCCTGCACTGTCAAAGGCATCGACAGCCATGACCATCTCGGCGCTTTGCTCCGCTGCCCCTTCAGTGGTGGCCAGTGGAAGCCTGCTGAATGCATCAGCGCAATATTCAGTGCCGGGCCGGTGCCGGATGGAGTAGTCATAAGCAGCCAGCTTGAGAGTCCATCGCTGTATGCGAGCTGATGTGTTGGCATTGACAGTCTTGCTGTCTGACAACAGGGATGTTAGTGGCTTGTGGTCTGTCTCTAATTCAAACTTCCTACCAAAGAGGTACTGATGCATTTTTTTTACACCGTAGACACATGCAAGCGCTTCCTTCTCGACCATCCCATATCCCCGTTCTGCTTAAGAGAGCGACCTGGAGGCATAAGCCACAGGTTGTAGTTGACCCTCAGCATTGCCCTGCTGCAACACGCACCCAACTCCATAGGCCGATGCATCACATGTCAGAACCAATTTTTTTTACAGGGGTCGTACAGGGTCAACAACTTGTTTGAACAAAGTAGGTTTCGCGCCCAATCAAAAGCCCATTCCTGACAATCCCCCCAAAACCAATCGCAACCCTTACACAGGAGCTCCAACAATGTGCTCAAGTTCGGCAGAAAGTTCCCGAAATAGTTCAACAGTCCCAGGAATGAACGCAACTCCGATGTGTTGCAGGGTCTGGGTGCTCATCGAATCGCCTCTGTTTTGGATTCGGTGGGCCGAATCCCATCTGCAGCAACCCTCCTGCCCAGAAACTCAACCTCAGGAGCTAAGAACAAACATTTAGACTTTTTGAGTCGCAGGCCTACCCGGTCCAGTCGGCGTAGCACCTCCTTCAGGTTGTGGAGGTGTTCCTCGGTGTCTCGACCCGTGATGAGGATGTCGTCCTGGAATACGATCGTTCCAGGAATGGATTTAAGCAGGCTTTCCATGTTTCGTTGAAAAATCGCAGCCGCTGATCGAATGCCAAATGGGCACCTGTTATAAACGAACAGTCCCTTGTGCGTGGTGATGGTCAGTAGTTTAGATTAATCGGCCAGTTCCTGGGTCATATAGGCTAAAGTGAGGTCCAACTTGGTGAACAGCTTGCCGCCTGCCAGCGTGGCGAAAAGGTCCTCCGCTCTTGGGAGCGTATATTGATCTTGTAGGGACACCCGATTGATGGTAACCTTGTAGTCGCCACAGATCCTGATAGAGCCATCCGCTTTTAGGACGGGAACGATGGGGCTCGCCCAGACGTTGAATTTGACAGGTGAGATGATGCCCTCTCTTAACAGCCGGTCCAGTTTGCTCTCGATCTTTTCCCGTATCACATACAGCACCGCTCTGGCTTTGTGGTGCACTGGCCTGGCATCCGGGGTGATGTGTATCACTACTTTAGTGCCTTTGAAAGTCCCGATGCCAGGTTAGAATAGTGAATCGAATTGTTGTAGGATTTGTGAGCACGAACTTCGTTCCACAGATGACATTGCGTGAACATCCCCCCATTTCCAGTTCATCTCGGCTAACCAGCTCCTCCCCAACAGTGCGGGACCATTGCCCGGGACAATCTAAAGCGGTAGCCGATTCACTAACCCATTGTGTGTGACAGCCAACATTGCGCTGCCTAGCACCGGAATGATTTCTTTAGTGTAAGTCCATAATTGTGTGTCAATACGTGTTAATTTGGATCTATTGGCTTTAAGTGGCCATAGCTTCTCAAATTGCTGAAGGCCATGAGGGACTGGCTGGCCCCAATGACCAGCTCCATGTGTATAGGGATATCGTTTAATAAAACCCTCATCATCATTGGTGGCGTTTTGGTGTTTGAACTGTGAATATTCGCCACATGGACCCGCTGCGCCTCGGCGTCCATCGATTTGCCCCAAAGAACCCTCTGCTGGTCCATCCACCTCATATATTAGTCTGGTTGCAGGTTTCCTGCGCATTCGAGCTAAGTGGCCACTGGGATTGCAGTCCCTGCAGACAAACATAGGAACTGAGGAAAATCTTTATTAGTCGGGAAATTGTGTTGGGGAAATTGATGGGATTGAAGGCCGATAAATCTCCAGGGCCTAATGGACTGCATCCCAGAGTACTTAAGGAGGTGGCCTTGGAAATAGCGGATGCATTGACAGTCATTCTCCAACATTCCATAGACTCTGGATCAGTTCCTATCGAATGGAGGGTAGCCAATGTAACCCCACTTTTTAAAAAAGGAGGGAGAGAGAAAACAGGGAATTATAGACCGGTCAGCCTGACATCGGTAGTGGGTAAAATGATGGAATCAATTATTAAGGATGTCATAACAGTGCATTTGGAAAGCAGTGACATGATAGGTCCAAGTCAGCATGGATTTGTGAAAGGGAAATCATGCTTGACAAATCTTCTGGAATTTTTTGAGGATGTTTCCAGTAGAGTGGACAAGGGAGAACCAGTTGATGTGGTATATTTGGACTTTCAGAAGGCTTTGAACAAGGTCCCACACAAGAGATTAATGTGCAAAGTTAAAGCACATGGGATTGGGGATAGTGTGCTGACATGGATTGAGAACTGGTTGTCAGACAGGAAGCAAAGAGTAGGAGTAAATAGGTACTTTTCAGAATGGCAGGCAGTGACTAGTGGGGTACCGCAAGGTTCTGTGCTGGGGCCCCAGCTGTTTACATTGTACATTAATGATTTAGACAAGGGGATTAAATGTAGTGTCTCCAAATTTGCGGATGACACTAAGTTGGGTGGCAGTGTGAGCTGCGAGGAGGATGCTATGAGGCTGCAGAGTGACTTGGATAGGTTGGGTGAGTGGGCAAATGCATGGCAGATGAAGTATAATGTGGATAAATGTGAGGTTATTCACTTTGGTGGTAAAAACAGAGAGACAGACTATTATCTGAATGGTGACAGATTAGGAAAAGGGGAGGTGCAACAAGACCTGGGTGTCATGGTACATCAGTCATTGAAGGTTGGCATGCAGATACAGCAGGCGGTTAAGAAAGCAAATGGCATGTTGGCCTTCATAGCGAGGGGATTTGAGTACAGTGGCAGGGAGGTGTTGCTACAGTTGTACAGGGCCTTGGTGAGGCCACACCTGGAGTATTGTGTACAATTTTGGTCTCCTAACTTGAGGAAGGACATTCTTGCTATTGAGGGAGTGCAGCGAAGGTTCACCAGACTGATTCCCAGGATGGCGGGACTGACATATCAAGAAAGACTAGATCAACTGGACTTGTATTCACTGGAGTTCAGAAGAATGAGAGGGGATCTCATAGAAACGTTTAAAATTCTGATGGGTTTATACAGGTTAGATGCAGGAAGAATGTTCCCAATGTTGGGGAAGTCCAGAACCAGGGGTCACAGTCTAAGGATAAGGGGTAAGCCATTTAGGACCGAGATGAGGAGAAACTTCACACCCAGAGAGTGGTGAACCTGTGGAATTCTCTACCACAGAAAGTGGTTGAGGCCAATTCACTAAATATATTCAAAAAGGAGTTAGATGTAGTCCTTACTACTAGGAGGATCAAGGGGTATGGCGAGAAAGCAGGAATGGGGTACTGAAGTTACATGTTCAGCCATGAACTCATTGAATGGTGGTGCAGGCTCGAAGGGCCGAATGGCCTACTCCTGCACCTATTTTCTATGTTTCTATGTTTCTAACTGTTGAAATCTGCAAGATCTAGCTGAGTGTTTTCCCCCACACCTCCAGCATGAGTTAAAGTTTCCATTGTTGGGAACAAAAGGGCTATGGCCAGGCATTCCGCGCTGACTGTCCCTTTGACTGCTCTTAAGTACCCTATTAGTGAGTGTCAAAGGCCCCATCCCAGGCCGCATTGTCCACTGTGATGGTGTGAATGTCCATTCAGCCTGCCATTGTCTCTGTTGAATTCCTGCTCTGGGGTCTATTGCTTCGGACTGCCCCTGCCTGCCTGCGAGGCTCTGAGTCGCATTGATGATGTTGACACCCTGATCCATCGCCGCGTTAGAGGCAGACTTGCGCGCGTATATTATTTTCATCTCTTCCTCCCCCGCCATGAAAGTTTGAGCCATCAACGCCGCCGCTTCCAAAGTCAAATCCTTGGTCTCAATTAATTTGCGGAAAATTCCCACGTGACCGATGCCCTCGATAAAGAAGTCCCTTAGCATCTCCCCCCTGCAGGCATCTGTGAACTTACAGAGGCTGGCCAAATGCCGGAGGTCCGCTACGAAGTCCGGTATGCTCTGTCCTTCATGACGTCGGTGGGTGTAGAATCTGTGTCGGGCCATATGTATGCTACTCGCCGGTTTGAGGTGCTCCTCGATCAATTTGCTAAGTTCTTCAAAAGTTTTTTCCGCCAGCTTTTCGGGTGCTAGTAAGTCCTTCATGAGCGCGTAAGTCATTGGTCCGCAGCTGGTCAAGACATGAGCACTTCGCTTGTCGGCTCTGCATCCCCCAGCCATTCTTTCGTAACGAAGCTTTGCTGAAGCCTCTCGACAAAATCGTCCCAGTCCTCCCCAACACAGTACTGTTCCTCTGTGCTACCGGTGGCCTTTCTCGTGGGTCATGAATTCCAGTTTCTCATCGCCAATGTAAAGTCCTTACTCTACAGTATGACACCACACGAGGCACATTCTGGGGACAAGGTCACTCTGTGACCTGAACTCTTTATTCACAGGACTCCAAAGACTGTGACTCTGTGTGGGATTTCCCTTTTTATACCTGAGTGATCAGGGAAGGAGTGTCTCCCACAAGTTCACCCCTTGTGGCCAAGGTGTGCATCTACGTTGAGTGTGTACAGTAATACACTGGTGTTACATTGTGGTTACAAACATGACAGGTATCACTACTGCTCTGTAGACCATGAGCTTAATGCCAGGTTTGAAGTCTTTTGGTCTTCAAATACTGTCTTCCTTCGGCGACTGAGTTACTATTGAATCTGCTTCCATCATTCTTTCAGGCAGTGCATTCCAGATCATAACAACTCACTGAGTTGATAGAGAAACACAACACCAAATTCATTTTGTGTTTAAATTATTAAACTGATTTATTTTACACAAGCCGAAAAAGCAAATAACTAACTGTGCTTTTTAAAACTTCGTTCTCGGATGTAGGCGCAGCTGCCAATATTCTCTCTAATTTTTATTTTCGGTGCATTGTCCCTTTAAATTTGATTTGCAGCCACGCATGCGCAGTATCTTTCCCAGCAGAACAGCTGCTGAACGGCCTGCACGGGACCTGCCGATCGATGTGCGGCCGCTTAGGGGTAACGTTGATCACTGTCTATTACTAGTTGTCCTGAGAGCATTAGAAAGCAGTTAAGAGTCAACCATGTTGGTGTGGGACTGGAATCACATATAGTACAGACCAGGCAAGGACAACAGGTTTCCTTCTTCAAAGGACATTACATTAATTAACCAGTTATGTTTTATGACAATCTGATAGCTTCATAGTCACTTTTACCGATACCAGTTTTTTATGTCCAGATTTTTTTAATACAGGATTCAAATTCTCAAACTGTTACAGTAAGTTTGTAGTTGAAGCCATTGGATAAACAGTCCAGTAACCTAACCACTACACTACCATACCCATACGATGTATATATTTATAGTGGAAATCCTTGTATCTAGCTCCTGGAAAGGAAATGAATAAAATGTTTTAATCAATACTTTTCTTTCTGTATTTCTTACCACTATGGGCACATCCTAGGCTAGCACCAAAAGATGGGAGGATGGTGCTGGGCAGCCAATTGTTTTTTTGGCTGACAACCACAGCCGCAGCACAGATTTCTAGCAAGCCTATAGACCTCTTGTAAAGGGAACTGATTTTTACCTGGATCCGATTTACATTCAGATATAGACCACCAGGTGGACTATACCATCTTTTACCGAGCATATTGGCCAGCGTGTGGATTCTTGACTGGGGCAAAGAGAACCCCTGGCCTAGGAATCTCCTTCCCTGGCCATGTCCCTACCGAAATGGGTGATCTACTTTGGGGAGGGCAGAGGTTCTGCCCAAAACATGGCCTCGTGGAAACTGGCAGTGAAGGTAGGGATCCAGAGGGGGAGAAATTCACTAAGTTTGAAAAGTTAGTGCCAGGTGCTAATGATTTCAAACTTTAAAAAAATTTGCCGTTTGCATTCCAAGAAGAAAGTGGAGCGCTAAATCAAGGGCTCCACTTCCTTCTTAGAGCGCAATTGGCAACAAGCGGGAAGGTGACTTCAGCAGCGCTGCACACTGGTATGTGCAGCGCTGCCATGTTGAAAGGCTCCTTCCCTCCCTTAAAGTGAAGGGCCATCGCTGCAGGTTCTGCAAAATAAAAGGCACCTACCTGGATCACCAAGGCCGTGGTTGTAAAGTCCTGTCCCCTCAGTACAGACTCACACGAGGCATGTAGTGAAGTCAAGGTCACTCTGGACCTGCACCTTTATTTCACAGCTCTTGAATGCTGCACTTGCCTGAGACCTGTCCTTATATACCTGTCTCTTGCAAATGCACCCCTGGTGGTAAGGTATGCTGGTGGTTACAGGTCCTATCTTATTACAGTCATGTACAGCATGTTAGGATACAGTTATATATAATAATGTAAGATACATGACATCACCCTCCCCCAAGGTCTTATTGTCTTTATAGGTTCAGTCTCGCAGGTGGTCTACGCTCTCGTGTGGAGCGTCTGAGTTGTGGTTCAGTTGTTTGCCTTGGTGTCTGTTTTTCTTTGGGTGTGGTTGCTGGTACCTCGCCTGGGCTGTCTGTTTCGACTGCTGTGATTGTTGTTGACTCGCCTGGGCTGTCTGTTGGGATTGTCCTTTCCTCAGGTTGTTCCCTCTGTCTGTCCACCAGGTGTGGTACGAGTTCCACATTGTAGTCTGCCTCTGGTTCCGCAGTGTTGTTGGTAAATCTGCTTTTGACTTGGTCTACATGCCTCCGGCAGGTTTTGCCATTGTCCATTTGTACTACCAATAGCCTGTTTCCTTCCTTGCCCGTTACTGTCCCTGCAAGCCATTTGGGACCCCTGCCATAGTTTAGTACAAACACTTTGTCCCCTATCTCATTCCATCTCGCCCTCGAATTTCTGTCATGGTACTCAGTCAGCTTACGGCGCTTTGCCTCAACGATTTCGTGCATGTCTGGTAGGATTAATGAGAGCCTTGTTTTTAAAGTCCTTTTCATCAACAGTTGTGCGGGGGGGATCCCAGTAAATGAGTGCGGACGAGATCTGTATGCCAGCAGCAGTCGCGACAGGCGACCCTGCAGCGTGGGACCTTGAATTTTAAGCATGCCTTGTTTAATGATTTGCACTGCTCTCTCTGCCTGGCCGTTGGAGGCCGGCTTGAACGGTGCCGTCTTGATGTGATTTGTGCCGTGGTCAATTATAAAGTTTTGGAATTCTGCGCTGGTGAAGCACGGACCATTGTCACTGACGAATATGTCAGGGATTCCGTGCGTTGCAAACATGGTTGCAAGGCTCTCCACAGTGGTGGAGGTTGTGCTCGAGTTTAAAATGGTGCATTTGATCCACTTTGAAAATGCATCTACAACTACGAGGAACATTTTGCCCATGAATGGGCCCGCATAGTCTATGTGCACCCGCGACCACGGTTTGGTTGGCCAGGGCCAGGGGCTCAGGGGAGCCTCCCTGGGGGCATTGCTGAATTGGGCACAAATAGTGCACCTTCGGACGCAGAGCTCCAAGTCTGCGTCAATACCAGGCCACCAGACGTGGGATCTGGCTATGGCTTTCATGAGAACGATCCCCGGGTGCTCGCGGTGGAGCTCCCGGACAAATGCCTCTCTGCCTTGCAGAGGCATGACTACTCGGCTGTCCCACATCAGGCAGTTTGCTTGTAGTGATAGCTCATGCATGCGCTTGTGAAAGGGTTTTAATTCCTCGGGGCAGGCATCGTGAGCCTCTGCCCAGTCACTGGTTAGGACACATCATTTTACTAAGGACAACGTGGGGTCGCTGGCCGTCCAGGCTCTGATTTGGCGAGCCATCATGGGCGAACCTGTGGACTCAAAGGCATTGATTGCCATGGCTATCTCACAGTCCTGTTCGTCGACCCTTCCGTGGTTGCCAGGGGTAGCCTGCTGAGCGCGTCGGCACAGTTGTCTGTGCCTGGTCTGTGCCTTATGGTATAGTCGTAGGACGCCAACATGAGTGCCCACCATTGAATTCGCGCCGAGGCGTTGGTGTTTATTGCCTTGCTCTCGGAGAGGAGGGACGTGAGGGGCTTGTGGGCGGTTTCTAATGCGAACTTGGCCCCGAAAAGGTATTGGTGCATCTTTTTGGCACCATACACGCACGCAAGCGCCTCCTTCTCTACCATTCCGTACCCGTGCTCCACCAGCGAAAGTGACCTGGAGGCATAAGCTATGGGTTGTAATTTGCCCGCACTAGTGGCATGTTGCAAAACGCACCCGACCCCATACGCTGACGCATCGCATGTGAGAACTAGCTTTTAGCTGGATCAAAGAAAGTCAAAACACTGTTGGAACACAGAAGGTTGCGTGCCTTATTGAAAGCGCGTTCCTGGGCGTCCCCCCAAAACCAATCGCACCCCTTCCTGAATAGCACGTGGAGAGGCTTCAGCAGCGTGCTTAAGTTCTGCATAAAGTTCCCAAAGTAATTGAATAGCCCAAGAAAGGCGTGCAGTTCTGAGACATTCCGGGGCCTGGGTGCCAGGCGAATTGCTTCTGCTTTGGACTCTGTTGGGCGGATTCCATCAGCGGCAATCCTTCTGCCCAAAAATTCAACCTCGGGTGCGAGAAACAGGCACTTGGATTTCTTGACTCGTAGGCCTACCCAATCCAACCGCTTTAGTACTTCCTCCAAATTACGGAGATGGGAGTCGGTGTCCCTGCCCGTGATAAGCATGTCGTCTTGAAATACAACCATCCCCGGGATGGACTTGAGCAGACTCTCCATGTTGCGCTAGAATAAGGCAGCTGCTGACCTGTTGCCGAATGGGCATCGATTGTACATGAAAAGGCCTCGATGTGTGTTGATGGTGGTGAGTAGCTTGGATTCCTCGGTCAATTCTTGCATCATATATGCAGATGTGAGGTCTAGTTTTGAGAAAAGTTTACCTCCAGCCAATGTGGCAAATAAGTCCTCCGCTCTGGGCAGCGGGCACTGGTCCTGTAGGGAGACTCTGTTTATGGTAGATTTGTAGTCCCCACAGATTCGTACGGATCCATCAGGATGATGGGACTTGCCCAGTTGCTAAATTCCACAGGTGATATAATGCCTTCCCACAGAAGCCTATCTAGTTCGTGTTCAATCTTTTCCCTCATCACATAGGGTACAGCTCTGGCCTTGTGATGGACCGGTCTAGCATCCTGTGTGATGTAGATTTTGACTTTGGTCCCTTTGAAAGTGCCCACACCTGGCTGAAAGAGATGTTCAAATCGCTTGATAACTGTTGAGCAGGAGGTCCGTTCCTCTAATGACATGGCATGGACATCATCCCATTTCCAGTTTAGTTCTGCCAGCCAGCTTCTCCCCAGCAATGCTGGGGGATCTCTGGGGACAATCCACAGGGGTAGTCGGTTCACTGTCCCTTTGTGTGTGACAAAGAGCATGGCGCTGCCGAGGACTGGTACAATTTCTTAGTTTGGTGTCGACCCTTGTGAGTTTTGGTCTGTCTCTTTTATGCGGCCACAGTTGTTCAAATTGTTGAGCGCCCATGAGAGATTGACTCGCTCCCATATCCAGCTCCATGGTGACAAGTATCCCATTGAGTAGGACCCTCATCATTATAGAAGGTGTCCTGTTGTAGGAGCAGCGGCCATTGATCGTGTTGACCCGCTGTACATCGGTGTCCCAGGTACTGTCCCCACTGTCTTCTGGTCCACTTTCCGACCCATCCGATTCGTATCCCAGCCGAGCTGCCGTTTTTTTGCACATGCGGGCCAAATGCCCTGTATATTCACAGTTCCTGCAAACAGCCTGCTGAAATCGACATCCCCTTGACGAGTGCCCACCCCCACACCTCCAGCACAGACTGCTTCTATTGTTCCCAAAGAATGAGCTGCGTCTGGCTGATCTCTCTTGAGTTTCTCTCAGTTTGTAGTTGATTGCTCGCATTGTGGGTTGATGAGGTGTGAACGGCCGTTCCTGTGGCCCTTGATGGCTTCTGGCGCCACTGCCTGCTGTCGAGAGCCTGTTCTCCCGGTTTTGTCTGTGTGTGGGGGTAGCAGCTTGTTTAATGGTGTGAACTTCTTGTTTCGATATTTTGTTAGTTGTCGTACCTGCATTGTAAATCAACCTCGTTTCTTCTTCCCCTACCAAGAATGTCTGTGCAACCAGTGCTGCTGCCTCTAACATCAGGTTCTTGGTCTCTATGAGCTTTCGGAATTATGCCTGCGTGGCCTACTCCTTCAATGTAAAAGTCTCTCAGCATTTCTCTCCTTAGTTCATCGGAGAACTCACATAAACTAGCCAACCTCCGAAGTTCCGCCACAAAGTCGGGTATGCTCTGACCCACACAGCGTCTGTAGTTGTAGAACCTGTGTCTGGCCATGTGTCGGCTGCTCACTGGCTTCAGGTGGTCTCTTACCAGTGTGCTCAATTCTTCAAACGACTTGCTTGCTGGTTCCTCGGGTGCCAGCAGATCCTTCATTAAAGCGTATGTTTTCGAGCCACAGCTGGTCAAGAGATGGGCTCTTCTCTTGTCTGCTTTGTCGTCTCCTAACCAGTCTTTGGTTACAAAGCTTTGCTGGAGCCTTTCTATAAAGTCCTCCCAATTGTCTCCAGCATTGTACTTTTCATCTGATCCGTTGTTCGCCATTCTGTGGATTCTGTAATCCTGTAACTCGTCGCCACTGTATAAGTCCTGTCCCCTCAGTACAGATTCACACGAGGCATGTAGTGAAGTCAAGGTCACTCTGGACCTGCACCTTTATTTCACAGCTCTGGAATGCTGCACTTGCCTGAGACCTGTCCTTAAATACCTGTCTCTTGCAAGTGCACCCCTGGTGGTAAGGTATGCTGGTGGTTACAGGTCATATCTTATTACAGTCATGTATAGCATGTTAGGATACAGTTATATATAATAATGTAAGATACATGACAGTGGTAATCCTACGTGATCAGCCTGACACTCAAGCAAAGTGTTGGGCTGATTGAATGTGGGCAGGAACCGGTAAAAAAAACTGGAAGAAAAAAGGTACATTTCTTTTTACTTACCTCGGCCACCTCGCCTTTAAGCATTGCCCCCGAAGCGGCCGGCCGCCCAGTGCACACCTCCTGCAGCTGTCGGTGTTTGCGACCGGTGCTGCTGCAGTGGGCAGAAGGCAATTTCGGGTCCGGGGTGCTACCGGGGCGATGTGCACGGCAATGATGTCATGATCTCCGGGCGAAGGAGATCGGGGCACAACGACGTAGCGCTGCCGCAAAACTCCCGCCATTTCGATTTCATCATCATGTCCGATCGTTAATAGGAGGCGCCAAGGCACCCAATTTCTCTCCGAGTGCCTGAATGGAGGTCTAATTCCCAGGCCATCCACTGCACTCCTATGCAACTTACGAAAGGAGTGTGGCAGAAAGTGCCTTGAAAAGCAAGGCCTTGTGTATTGTGACTGCATTCAATGGGACAGCTGCAAAGCCAAAACTAGTCCAAAAAAAAACTTGCGTCTGGAGCTTCACGGCGGGGTGGCGGGGGGGGAGGGGGGGGGGGCGGGCGGTCACCAGTGGGAGATTGACGGAACTCTGAAGAAACAGTATAAGTGGCTAAAACCAGCTATTTATAACTTTTTTCTGGGCATGCTTATGGCAGGTGATCAGGAGAACTCCACAGCAATTCAGGGTCTTCATTTTTGTTACTGGTACCAATCAAAAGTTTGCAGATTTGTTTGTGCAAATACGATGGAAATATATTAGGGGCTGATAGTAGATTTGGTATTTTGGCCGTGATTCTGGGTGGGTTTTGGCTGGGTAGTGAGGTGAGTTGGAAATGGACCCACTGCACAGAAATGCGGCCAATGATGTCATCGGATCCGGACATGCATACGTAAAGAAGGACCCACCAGTTTCAGGAGGGTGTCCTTCCCGCCTGCTCAGTAGAGCAGGTTAAAATTCTGAACGGTCAGTCCTAACAACCCTTTCAAAGAAAGATGGAGATTATTTTTGCTGGATCAATATTATGGTAAGAATTCATTTTATTTTTAAGTTAAGTTTTCTCTACCTCAATTGGGTCTTCCTGTACCACACAAAATCCTTGTCCAGGAAGACAGATGTTATGTATATAATGACTCGAAAGACTTTTTACTGTAAACTCATTCAGGTGTAAACCTGGTCCACTTTATTCACGCACAAAGTGACTACAAGACATGGTACCAGCACTTATATACCAGGGCCCTAACACACGCGCGTACAGCCTAATGACCTTCGACAATAGCGCCCCCTGGTGTCTAGTGACCCCAAGCATCAATGCATGACAACATCCCCTTCAAGATCTTAGTATCAGTCTCTTTACAAATTAAGACGGTCTGGGGCTTTCCGCTCATGAGTTGATCGTGTCAGTTCAACTCTCGTTCTGGGCGAGCGTTCTGAGGCACCTCCAGTTATGACTGGAGGCTGAGTAGCCGATCTGATGGGAATGGTAATGACCATGTCAGAGACTGAAAGTCCAGGTTCGGTAAGGACAGCAAAGTCCTCTGATGAGTGACCATTGGTTGGTTGGTCACTGACGTCATCTTCCTCAAGCGGCTCCAGTTCATCCGTATGCCGCAGTTTCACTTGATCATCATGTTTTCTGCACGTTTGTCCATTCTTGAGCACGACAATAAACACTCTGTTACCCTCCTTGGCTGTGACAGTACCAGCGATCCACTTTGGACCTTGAGCATAGTTCAATACATGAACCGGATCATTGACAGAAATATCATGTGACACAGCAGCATGATCATGATACAATTGCTGACTTTGACATCTGTTTTCAACACGATCATTCAAATCGGGATGAACACGAGAGAGCTTGGTCTTGAGACTTATCTTCATCAGTAGTTTGGCAGATAAGCGTGTGTGGTCTTGTCCTGTAACTAAGCAATATGCATGACAAACGAGTCTGCAGTGAACCCTGCTTGATCGTTTGAACAGCACGCTCTGCTTGACCATTAGAAGCAGGTTTGAATGGGGCTGACCTCACATGTTTAACACCATTGAGTTTCATGAACTCTTGAAACATCAGAGTTGTGAAGCAAGATCCGTTGTCGCTCACAACAATGTCAGGCAAACCATGAGTAGCAAACAGGACACGAAGGCTCTCAATAGTAGCTGTGGATGTACTGGATGACATAATAATACACTTTATCCACTTTGAATATGTATCCACCACAACAAAAAGTATCTTTCCCAGGAAAGGGCCCGCAAAATCGATGTGTATCCTCGACCATGGTTTAGATGGCCTCGACCAAAGACTCAGCGGAGATTCCGCTGGTACTTTACTTAGCTGCATGCAAGTATTCACTGATGCACACATGACTCTGGAATTGAATTCAGAGTTAATTCCAGCTGAACAGCATTGGACCATTGCCTGGGATGATCCATAATGGAAGATTATGAACCACACCATCATATGACACCTTGACGACTGCATTGCCAATCACCGGTATGAGTTCCTTAGTGTAAGTAAGCAACTTGGCATTGACTGGACTCAGCTTAGGCTTCACCGCCTCAGTGTCCCACAGCTTGTCGAATGTCCTTTGGCTCATTATCAACTGACTCGCAGCCGTGTCCAGCTCCATCGATACCGCCTCGCCATTCAGTTTCACATTAACCATTATCGGCTGGCTCTTTCCCAAGAACGAATACAGATCATACATTTCCTCCTCAGGTTTTGCATCCGGGCCAGCACTAGACTGGTCATCATTACCAATGTGATGAGCGGCAGCACACTTGCTCAATTGTGGGCACATTCTCTGAAGATGCCCCACTTTGGAGCAACCGTTACAGATGTACTGCCTAAACTGACACTGATGAGGCCAATGATTGCCCCCATGACGGCAGCAGGATGAAATAGTATTCGTATCAGTTGGCGGACTTGATCAGCTACAGGTTTCATGTAAGAGGTCGAGTAGGCCCTTCCGTAAGCAGCTCTGCCAGACGACGACACAATCTTGTTTACAATACTTACCATGGAGCTCCAACTTTTTGATGATATCTGCCTCAAATTATCATCAGTCATCATGCATGCCTGGGCAGTCGCGATGGCCTTGCTCAAATCCAGTGTCTCTGCAGCCAATAACTTCTGGAGAATCGCATCATGGTTGAAGCCTAGCACGAAGAAATCTTGCAGCATGTCTTCCAACACGGTCCCGAACTTACATGGCTCAACAAGACACCGCAGGTCAGCAATGAATCCTGACACATCCTGGCCCTCAGCACGAACATGTGGGTAGAAGCGATAGCGTGATATGATGATCCCCTCGTTTGGCTTGAGATGGTCATGTACCAAAGCACACAAATCCTTGTATTCTTTGTCCATTGGACGAGCAGGCGAGAGCAGATTCTTCATGAGGCCATATATTCTTGAACCATAAACAGTGAGAAAAACCGACTGGCGCCTAAGTGCATCATCGTCTCCCGCCATGTTGTTGGCCACAAAATACTGATCCAGGTGGTCGATAAAATCCGCCCAATCCTCGCCATCCACGAAGCTCTCCAGAATTCCAATAGTGTCCATTGTGCATACGAAGGTTCTTAAGTTACCTCGTCACCAAATGTTATGTATATAATGACTCAAAAGGCTTGTTACTGTAAACGCACTCAGGTGTAAACGTGGTCCACTTTACTCATGCCCAAAGTGATTACAAGAAATGGTACCAGCACTTATATACCAGGGCCTGCAGACACGCGCATACAGCCCGATGTCCTCCAACAGTGGCGCCTCCTGGTGTCTAGTGACCCCAAGCATCAATACAAGACAGGGGAGGAGGGAAGAGTGACCTGCTCTCTGGCCTCTTCCAATGGCACTCTCAAAGTGGTTGTTCGGAATGATTCTACCTCTTTGTACTAGAGCAGTCTAGGATCGTTTCTACTTTTGATTCCCCCACCCCAAATGAGAAAGAGCCTGGTATCCACTGATTACCCTCCTCCTGCACCACATTACTGAAAGTAACGCAGCTAAACTGAGTTAATGAGAACATGCAAAATAGTTTGAGTGAACCAACATCCTGCTCCTCAGTAGTGCATCTTGTTGTTACTCCACTGGCCTACACAAACTACTGCACAGCCCGCCCTGCTTGGGAGAATTGTCGTAAATTATAACTGTTTTTACTGAGAAACCCCGCAGAATTAGGTTTTATTTCATAGGCTACAATAGGAAAATAATAATGAAATATATAAGATTTATTAATTGTCCTTTTACATTCCAGAAAAGAAAACCCATAAGCTTTTTCTAAGACTTTTTCAACCATCTTTTAATGTAAGGGAATTTTTATACATTTTATTTGGGTGCTTCCTCATGTGAGGCCAGTTTGGTTTAATTCCATTTTTCCACTTCACATTTATCCTCTTCACATCTTTATTTCCTGTGCATATTTACTGTTTGTCTACATTGTTAGACATAAATTACAAAACTCCAGAGGCAAATTTGCTAAACTCTCTTTTGGGAAGGCATTATGGGAATTACCAAATAAAGTCTCAACTCTGAGGGAGGAGGGCTCCCATTTTAATCATAATGACTGCTGTTACAGCAGCCCGCATCCAGGTGTTCATTTGGCAAGCTACACTGGCACCTAGTGTCAGTCTTTATCATTTACTGCGTATTGTCAAGCAATCAATTTCATTGGAAAAACTGCAGTCATCCATTAATTTACACTAAGTAGCATTTTTTCCCTTTCATATTGTCATCAGTAAATCTGTGACTCATGGGTCAGGCTCAACTATTACACTCGAATCTTATCACTTTCACTTGGCATTAGCCACAGGCCCTACCTCTCCCCAGAGACGTCCAAACAATTGACCCATTTATGAATCTGACGGGTGTTCAGACATTGATTTTTGATACGCTAATGGTTGCTGGCAGACTTTTCTTGTGACCAGCCAAGTTGCTAATTGGTAACAGGGGCACTTTGACAGAAACCTTAGTTTAAACATGAATTCATCACAATGAAGTGCTGCCACGCTGATACACACCATGACTGATTTTGCTCCCGGTGCTGTTTTCGTTCGATACTGGGAGACCGGCATTTGGGAGTCAGTTCCTGTGTTTACACTGCCAAACCCAGATACCCTGACAGAAGACTCATGGATCCACTTTTTTATGAATTCATTTTGATGGGCCTAGGTTAGGTTGGGTGAGCTGAGCGATGATGCAACTCACATTAGACACATTCAGGCATTTTGGTAAGGCTTGCAATGGTAAGCATTAATGGAATGCTTGATCTTAACTAATTTATTATAGTATTATTGCACATATATATAATCTGTGGCTATAGAATATTCTTGCTAACAACAAGTAGCCCTTAGTTTACATTTTTTGCTATGTTATGGAAACATCAGTCAGTCAGTTATAGGCAGTCCCTCGGAATCGAGGAAGACTTGCTTCCACTCCCTATATGAGTTCTTTGATGGCTGAACAGTCCGATACGAGAGCCACAGACCCTGTTACAGGTGGGACAGATATTCGTCGAGGAAACATTTGTTATGGAAACATAAGCTACGCACGTTAAACTAGTTTAGACCTAACTGTTTACTAAAACATGATTCGGCCATCAAAGAAGAGAAAGTATAACATTTTGCTACTTCTGGGATGTGGGGGCTGAATATGCATGGACACAAGGAGAGGCCTTATGCCTGATTGTGTTTATATTCACTACCTTGGGTTTTGCCCTGGGCCTCCACTGCAGAAGGCTTACATCATCCCATGCCACAACAGCTGCAATTGTTATGCATTTAGGGCTGCGTTCTTGTCGCCCTTCAATTTCCAACACAACACATCAATGTGCAGTGCACAGCACAATCCTGCCGGTGATCAGCCACAAGAAGTAACCTCTGGTCTGATTAAAGCTGTGCTGCCTTCCTCTTTGTACTGATTTCAGAGGCCTACATTTTAGCTATTTTCACCAGCTTTGCTTACACAATTTGTTCCTTTTAGATCTTGATTTTTTCCATTTTTTTTTCTGTTGCAATTTTGATTTTCACCCCACCATTCGAGATGATTTGTCTGAGCTGCACAACAGAATTTAGAAATTTCCAATGCCCTCGGAGATGGAGGATGTAGAGGAGCATTTGGGACAGAAACAGAGGCATGTATGTTTGCATCAGAGCAGAGCTGAACAAACCCGTGCCTACCCAAGAAGCTGTGCGTAGAGTTCCTGGATATGTTGTAGGAATTGTGTCTTCATCATTTCCATATCAACAGGATGACTGTCGTAGAACTTTGCCAGCTGCAAAAGTAGCACCTCCAAACCTCTTCTACAGCTGGCATGCTTCTCCCATGGTAGGGAAAAGCAAGACTGCCTTGTACTTTTATACCACTGGCTGCTTTCAATGGCCATGGATGACATATACCAGATTGGTCAGCATGCATTGCACACTGGTGAATAGACATTATTTACCAGGGTGAATTAGGTCATACATTTTCCTAAGGATGCGAAACATCAACAAGGGAGTGCTCTTCAATTTTCCAGAGTGGCTAGATTCCCAAAAGTCATTGATGGAACCCAGGTGGCCATACCCACTCCTTTCAACAATACCATTGCATTTATGAACAGGAGCCTGATTTTCCACGGAATAATTTAAATGCATGGAAAATCAGGCACTGTAGGCCTGTGATTTCCTGACTGGTGCCTGACCATAAAATGAACTCTTTATTGATCATAAAGCGATAGTGGTGGTGGTGGGGTGAGCAACAGTCGTGGTTTCAACCCCTCAATTTACAGTTTGTTCACCTTTCACTTCAGTTACCATTTGTGCCATGCACTTTTGATTGTGAACTCAGCGTATCGCAGCAGACGACATTATTGTGTGAGAATGAAAGAAGTCACAGCATGGGATGGGAAGTTTTTATTGCCTGGTCTGCTCCAGTGGCTCAGAAGTGCTTTGAAATAAATAGAAATGGAGATCTTTAAAAAAATATTTATCTTGAGAAATCATAGTTGTGCAAATTCAATTTGCCTATACGAGATGCATTTAAGCAATGCTTTTGCAGTGTCGTGGAAAAAATATGTAAATAAGGCCCAATAGATATTTTTTAATATCATTTGAAAATTGACTCTGCCCTAATTCAAAACCATAGGCCCTTCTGGGAGTGAGAGCAAAAGCTGCTATTGATCCAACTTAGGAAATATATTATCAAAACAAACTTTTAGTCTTCCGTAAATTGAAGCTTATTACATTAAATACATATTTTACACATTACTCTGTCAAACAGGAAGAGCCTTACTGGAATTTCTACTATAGTGGCACCGAGAAGTCTATTCCGGGAGTGTTATAATAATAAGCTCGCTGGAAAAAAGTCATAAGGATATTCAATGTACTTTTTAATGTACTTTCGAAGATTTTAAAATTACTAGTTGCACAGGGTAAGTTGTAAAATATGGTTTCGCTCTTGCCAGCCTCTGTTGTCTTTGTACTGTTGTTTTATTCTCTACCTCTGCTCCTGCTTCTCTGTCTCTCTGTTCCCTCTTTTACTTCTCTCTGTCTTTTTCCTTTTTACTTCGAAGTGGAAGGTGGGGCTTGGTGGGGCATGAAAAGGAGACTGCATGTTGCATTTTCGGTGGGGGTTGCAAGGAAAATATGACCCTCAGAAGCTCGCTTTCCATTCCTTCCCATTATCCATGCTTCCCCTCACCCTCTCGCTCCCATTCTATCCCATACCTCTTTGCTTTACCTCTACCCTCTCACCTTCTTACCAACCCCTCACTTCCATCACTAACCCTACCTCTATTCCTTTGAGCTACTTACTCAACCTCCCCCTTGCTTTGCTAACACTCTCCTCCCGCTTATCTCTCCATCTACTGCTCCACCACTTCCATTTGCTTCCCCCATGAGCAGAAGCCAGAGCCTCCTTAATCCTCAATTTGTTTCTGATAGTCTCGCTCCCTACCTTCTCTTCCTATTCATTTGACTCAGGTTTTTGTGCTTTCAAAATTCAACTTTTTTTTGAAAAATAAATCAATATTGGAATGAAGAACATGTGCCGCTCTGCCTCTTTATTTCTCTATCAATCTGATCCTCTTTCTCAATGCCTAAGTCTCTCAGATTTTATCAATTCTAACCTCTTTCTCTGAGGTGTTAACAATTAGAATGTTCACATTTTCTAACTGTCAACAAAACACAGCAAGATCTTTAGAGACTTTCACAAAAGCCAAATATTGCAGATGTTGGAAATCTGAAAAACTAACAGAAAATGCTGGAAATACTCAGCAGGGCAGGCAGCATCTGTGGAGAGAGAAACAGAGTTAACATTTCAAGAAAGAAAGATTTGCATTTATATAGCGCTTTTCATTACCACCGGACGTCCCAAAGCACTTTATAGCTGAAGAAGTACTTTTGACGTGTAGTCACTGTTGTAATGTAGGAAACGCGGTAACTATATTGAGTGCAGTAAGCTCCCACAAACTGCAATGTGATAACGACCAGATAATCTGTTTTTAGTGATGTTGGTCAGGACACCGAGGATAACATGCCTTATCTTCTTCGAAATAGTGCTAAAGGATTTTTACATCCACTTGAGAGAGCAGACGGGGCCTCAGTTTAACATCTCATCCGAAAGACGACACCTCTGAGAGTGCAGCACTCCATCAGCACTGCACTGGAGTGTCAGCCTAGATTTTTGTGCTCAAGTCTCTGGAGTGGGACTTGAACCCACAACCTTCTGATTCAGGGCGGAGGGTGCTACGTTTCAGGTCGATGATCTTTCATCATAATTAGAGACTTTCTGTTGGCTTCAAAATTCAACTTGTAGCTTTTTTTGAAAAAATAAACTAAAATTATTATGAGGGAGGATGCAATCATGCCCTTTCTCTCTCCACTTAATATGCTTTCTGAACTTTATAGAGCACAAAAAAAATGTATCAACATATATTTTATTTCTTTCACCGTCTCGGTCACATACACACGCATACAGCCTCTCTTTCTTAAAAGTCACAATAAATGTTGCCTGAATATAGCTTTAGATATTTGTTCTTTAGCTTTTCTTTCAAACTACTTTGAAAAACAACTAAGCTGAAACTGCAAGATGCTAAAGAAAAATATTCCACGAGCTCAGCTGACTGTATAGTACTGATGCATCCTGTGAAATTAGATACACTGCTCATGCTATATGCAGCCAGCAAAATCACAGCTCGATGCAAAAATATTAAATCCAAGCTTCAGCTTTTGGGAGAGGCTTCAACAAAACATTTTAATGAAGGTATCGAATCACACCAAGTTCAATACAATGGATAGGTTTGACCTTTGTATTGTGAAATATAAAGAAGCCGAAATTGCCCTCTGCCCCAAACAGGGCACACCTACCGTTTTTTTTAATGGATTCACCGCTCCAATCGATGGGGCAGTGCTTCGCGCGTTTTTTCCCTCCGCTTCTGTTAAAGGAGAGGGCCGCTGCAAGCTCTGCAGCCATTTTAGTGGCACCCACTGGGCCACCAGAGAGGGTTTCAGCTGTGCCAATGGCACGGTACCCAAGAGGGTGTGCCAGCCAAGCCTGTGGCTGCAATTGTCGGGCTGACTTCGGAGTCGGCCGACAATTAAAATAAAATGGCGGCTGCGGCAGTGCACCCACCCCTTTAAGGGCAAACGCGCCGCCCAGCTGCAAGAAGCTTCCCACCAGGGAAAGCTGTCGGGGGCATTTGTTTCATAGGTTCTTGCTTAAGAATTCATAGCAACACATTGCTATTAAGAACTAGTTGGTTTATTAACAAAGGTTTAACAATCACACTACACATTACCAATTCATCCAGTAAACTGGCTAAGCCACTCACAATGCAACTGATTCCCGGGATGGCGGGACTGATATATCAAGAAAGACTGGATCAACTGGGCTTGTATTCACTGGAGTTCAGAAGAATGAGAGGGGATCTCATAGCAACGTTTAAAATTCTGATGGGTTTAGACACGTTAGATGCAGGAAGAATGTTCCCAATGTTGGGGAAGTCCAGAACCAGGGGTCACAGTCTAAGGATAAGGGGTAAGCCATTTGGGACCGAGATGAGGAGAAACTTCTTCACCCAGAGAGTGGTGAACCTGTGGAATTCTCTACCACAGAAAGTTGTTGAGGCCAATTCACTAAATATATTCAAAAATGAGTTAGATGAAGTCCTTACTACTCGGGGGATCAAGGGGTATGGTGAGAAAGCAGGAATGGGGTACTGAAGTTGCATGTTCAGCCATGAACTCATTGAATGGCGGTGCAGGCTCGAAGGGCTGAATGGCCGACTCCTGCACCTATTTTCTATGTTTCTATGTAACAGCTGTTTTAGTTGCACCTGTAAATCAAATATAAATCAAATGCTCCCTTATTAAAGGGGCACTAAAACCAACACATTAAACAAATTAAACTTTGGATGTAAAATGAATCAAATAAAAATTTGGTTGCCGGGGGTGATGATGCACTCCAGTCTCTCCGGCTACCACTTCTTGTGGAAGGCCGCAAGCGTACCGGTGGATACCGCGTGCTCCATCTGTAAAGTCCTGTCCCCTCAGTACAGATTCACACGAGGCATGTAGTGAAGTCAAGGTCACTCTAGACCTGCACCTTTATTTCACAGCTCTGGAATGCTGCACTTGCCTGAGACCTGTCCTTATATACCTGTCTCTTGCAAGTGCACCCCTGGTGGTAAGGTATGCTGGTGGTTACAGGTCCTATCTTATTACAGTCATGTATAGCATGTTAGGATACAGTTATATATAATAATGTAAGATACATGACATCACCCTCCTCCAAGGTCTTATTGTCTTTATAGGTTCAGTCTCGCAGGTGGTCTACGCTCTCGCGTGGAGCATCTGAGTTGTGGTTCAGTTGTTTGCCTTGGTGTCTGTTTGTCTTTGAGTGTGGTTGCTGGTACCTCGCCTGGGCTGTCTGTTTCGATTGGTGTGATTGTTGTTGACTCGCCTGGGCTGTCTGTTGGGATTGCCCTTTCCTCAGGTTGTTCCCTCTGTCTGTCCACCAGGTGTGGTACGAGTTCCACATTGTAGTCTGCCTCTGGTTCCGCAGTGTTGTTGGTAAATCTGCTTTTGACTTGGTCTACATGCCTCCGGCAGGTTTTGCCATTGTCCATTTCTACTGCCAGTAGCCTGTTTCCTTCCTTGCCTGTTACTGTCCCTACAAGCCATTTGGGACCCTTGCCATAGTTTAGTACAAACACTTTGTCCCCTATCTCATTCCATCTCGCCCTCGAATTTCTGTCATGATACTCAGTCAGCTTACGGCGCTTTGCCTCAATGATTTCGTGCATGTCTGGGAGGATTAATGAGAGCCTTGTTTTTAAAGTCCTTTTCATCAACAGTTGCACAGGGGGGATCCCAGTAAATGAGTGCGGACGAGATCTGTATGCCAGCAGCAGTCGCGACAGACGACCCTGCAGCGTGGGACCTTGGATTTTAAGCATGCCTTGTTTAATGATTTGCACTGCTCTCTCCGCCTGGCCGTTGGAGGCCGGCTTGAACGGTGCCGTCTTGACGTGATTTATGCCGTGGTCAATTATAAAGTCTTGGGATTCTGCGCTGGTGAAGCACGGACCATTGTCACTGACCAATATGTCAGGGATTCCATGCGTTGCAAACATTGTTGCGAGGCTCTCCACAGTGGTGGAGGTTGTGCTCGAGTTTAAAATGGTGCATTTGATCCACTTTGAAAATGCATCTACAACTACAAGGAACATTTTGCCCATGAATGGGCCCGCATAGTCTACGTGCACCCGCGACCACGGTTTGGTAGGCCAGGGCCAGGGGCTCAGGGGAGCCTCCCTGGAGGCATTGCTGAGTTGGGCACAAATGGTGCACCTTCGGACGCAGAGCTCCAAGTCTGCGTCAATACCAGGCCACCAGACGTGGGATCTAGCTATGGCCTTCATGAGAACAATCCCTGGGTGCTCGCGGTGGAGCTCCCGGACAAATGCCTCTCTGCCTCGCAGAGGCATGACTACTCGGCTGCCCCACATCAGGCAGTCTGCTTGTAGTGATAGTTCATGCAAGCGCCTGTGAAAGGGTTTTAATTCCTCGGGGCAGGCATCGCGAGCCTCTGCCCCGTCACCGGTTAGGACACACCTTTTGACTAAGGATAACGTGAGGTCGCTGGCCGTCCAGGCTCTGATTTGGCGAGCCGTCATGGGCGAACCTGTGGACTCAAAGGCATTGATTACCATGACTATCTCACAGTCCTGTTCATCAGACCCTTCCGTGGTCGCCAGGGGTAGCCTGCCATGGTGCTCAGTACACCATACACGCACGCGAGCGCCTCCTTCTCTACCATTCCATACCCGCACTCCACCCGCGAAAGTGACCTGGAGGCATAAGCTATGGGTTGTAATTTGCCCGCACTATTGACATGTTGCAAAACGCACCCGATCCCATACACTGACGCATCACATGTGAGAACTAGCTTTTTACCTGGATCAAAGAAAGTCAAAACAATGTTGGAACACAGCAGGTTGCATGCCTTATTGAAGACGCGTTCCTGGGCGTCCCCCCAAAACCAATCGCACCCCTTCCTGAGTAGCACGTGAAGAGGCTCCAGCAGCGTGCTTACGTTCTGCATAAAGTTCCCAAAGTAATTGAGTAGCCCGAGAAAGGCGCGCAGTTCTGAGACATTCCGGGGCCTGGGTGCCAGGCGAATTGCTTCTGTTTTGGACTCTGTTGGGCGGATTCCATCAGCGGCAATCCTTCTGCCCAAAAATTCAACCTCGGGTGTGAGAAACAGGCACTTGGATTTCTTGACTCGTCGGCCGACCCGATCCAACCGCTTTAGTACTTCCTCCAAATTACGGAGATGGGAGTCGGTGTCCCTGCCCGTGATAAGTATGTCGTCTTGAAATACAACCGTCCCCGGGATGGACTTGAGCAGACTCTCCATGTTGCGCTGGAATATGGCAGCTGCCGACCTGATGCCGAATGGGTATCGATTGTACATGAAAAGGCCTTGATGTGTGTTGATGGTGGTGATGGATTCCTCGGTCAATTCTTGCGTCATATACGCAGATGTGAGATCTAATTTTGAGAAAAGTTTACCTCCAGCCAATGTGGCAAATAAGTCCACCGCTCAGGGCAGCGGGCACTGGTTCTGTAGGGAGACTCTGTTTATGGTAGATTTGTAGTCCCCACAGATTCGTACAGATCCATCAGGCTTCATGACTGGGATGATGGGACTTGCCCAGTCGCTAAATTCCACAGGTGATATAATGCCTTCCCGCAGAAACCTGTCTTGTTCGTGTTCAATCTTTTCCCTCATCACATAGGGTCCAGCTCTGGCCTTGTGATGGACCGCTCTAGCATCCTGTGTGATGTGGATTTTGACTTTGACCTCTTTGTAAGTGCCCACACCTGGCTGAAAGAAATGTTCAAATCGCTTTATAACTTTTGAGCAGGAGGTCCGTTCCTCTAATGACATGGCATGGACATCATCCCATTTCCAGTTTAGTTTTGCCAGCCAGCTTCTCCCCAGCAGTGCTGGGTAGTCTCCGGGGACAATCCACAGGGGAAGTCGGTTCACTGTCCCTGTGTGTGTGACAGAGAGCATGGCGCTGCCGAGGACTGGTACGATTTCTTTGGTGTAGATCCTTAGTTTGGTGTCGACCCTTGTGAGTTTTGGTCTGTCTCTTTTATGCGGCCACAATTGTTCAAATTGTTGAGCGCCCATGAGAGATTGACTCGCTCCCGTATCCAGCTCCATGTTGACAGATATCCCGTTGAGTAGGACCCTCATCATTATAGGAGGCGTCCTGTTGTAGGAGCAGCGGCCATTGATCGTGTTGACCCGCTGTACATCGGTGTCCCGGGTACTGTCCCCACCATCTTCTGGTCCGCTTTCCGACCCATCCGATTCATATACCAGCCGAGCTGCCGTTTTTTTGCACATGCGGGCCAAATGCCCTGTATTTTCACAATTTCTGCAAACAGCCTGCAGAAATCGACATCCCCTTGTCAAGTGTCCAACCCCACACCTCCAGCACAGACCTGTTCCATTTTTCAAAGTGTTCCCAAAGAATGAGCTGCGTCTGGCCGATCTCTCTTGAGCTTCTCTCAGTTTGTAGTTGATTGCTCGCATTGTGGGTTGATGAGGTGTGAACGGCCGTTCCTGTGGCCCTTGATGGCTTCTGCCTGCTGTTGAGAGCCTGTTCTCCCGGTTTTGTCTGTGTGTGGGGGTAGCAGCTTGTTTAATGCTGTGAACGTCTTGTTCCAATATTTCGTTAGTTTCTTGTCTGCCTTATCGTCGCCTAACCAGTCTTTGGTTACAAAGCTTTGCTGGAGCCTTTCTATAAAGTCCTCCCAATTGTCTCCCGCATTGTAGTTTTCATCTGATCCGTTGTTCGCCATTCTGTGGATTCTGTAATCCCATCCTCGTCGCCACTGTAAAGTCCTGTCCCCTCAGTACAGATTCACACGAGGCATGTAGTGAAGTCAAGATCATTCTGGACCTGCACCTTTATTTCACAGCTCTGGAATGCTGCACTTGCCTGAGACCTGTCCTTATATACCTGTCTCTTGCAAGTGCACCCCTGGTGGTAAGGTATGCTGGTGGTTACAGGTCATATCTTATTACAGTCATGTATAGCATGTTAGGATACAGTTATATGTAATAATGTAAGATACATGACACCATCTGCAGGGACACCCTGGCTCGGATGTAACTGCGGAAGAGAGGCAGGCAGTCGGGCTGAACAACCCCCTCGACCGCCAGCTGCCTGGACTGGATGATGGCCATCTTGGCCATGCCCAGGAGCAGTCCTACGAGGAGGCCTTCCGACCTGCCCACTCCCCTCCGCACAGGGTGCCCAAAAATCAGGAGCGTGGGACTGAAGTGCAACCAGAATTTGAGGAGCAGCCCCTTCAAATATTGGAATAGGGGCTGGAACCTGACACATTGAACATAGACGTGGAACACGGACTCTTCTAGACCGCAGAAATTCCAGGCAGCCTGGGAGTTCATGAACCGATTAAAAAATTTATTGCATGGGACTGCTCCGTGCAACTTTCTCCAGGACAAGTCCCCAATAAATAAAGCGAGGACTCCCACGTAGAGAGCACTCCATTGAGGACCCCCGCCTCCTCCCGATGGCAAGATGATGATCTGGGGGACACTTCCAACAGCTCGACAACTCTTTTGGTTGATTGTAATCAAATTAACCAATTAATCAAGTGCCCCCTGATTAAAGGGGGGGGGACACTCCAAACATTTTTCAAGTACCCTTTTTTGTTTTGTTTTGTTTTTTTGTGGGTTTTTTTTGACCACTAAAACAGAAATATATACAAGTGCCCCCTATAAAAAGGGAGGGGGACACTAAAATCCGGCAATAAAAACAAATTAAACTTTAAAACATTTAAATCAAATTAAAATTTGGTTGCCGGGGGTGATGATGCACGCCAGTCCCTCCGGTGCCCACCTCTCGCGGAAGGGCGCAAGCGTACCGGTGGACACCGCATGCTCCATCTCCAGGGACGCCCTGGCTCGGATGTAAGCACGGAAGAGAGGCAGGCAGTCAGGCTGAACGACCCCCTCGACCGCCCGCTGCCTGGACCGGCTGATGGCCCCCTTGGCCGTGCCCAGGAGCAATCCTACGAGGAGGACCTCGGACCTACCCGCTCCCCTCCGCACAGGGTGCTCAAAGATCAGGAGAGTGGGACTGAAGTGCAACCAGAAATTGAGGACCAGCCCCTTCAAATAATGGAATAGGGGCTGCAACCTCGTACATTCAGTAAAAACATGGAACATGGACTCTTCCAGACCGCAGAAATTGCAGGCGGCCTGGGAGCCCGTGAACCGACTTAAAAATTTGTTGCACGGGACTGTTCCGTGCACCACCCTCCAGGCCAAGATCCCAATAAATAGTGGGAGGACTCCCGCGTAGCGTGCACTCCATCGGGGACCCCCGCCTCCTCCGGACGGCAAGGTGGTGTGCCATGGCGTGTCCGGATGGCAGACGAGGATGGCAAAGTTGAGGGTGTGCAGGAGCAGCCCGTACAGGAAACCCCTCCGCGTGGAACTGAAAGGCACAGAGGGGATTTCCCCGAGGCGGCTCAAGTTGTGAGGCGCCGGCTCCCGAGGGAGGTTTCGGGGCTTGGCGCCGATGAGGAATTCCGTCCGGACGGGGGTCAGTTCGGACGGGATCTCCCCACGTGCTTGAGCCTCCTCGACACACCTAACGGAGTCAGGGCCCAGAGCTGTTTTTAGTGACTCGATGGCATCGGCCGAGCGGCGGACGTCGGCCCAGTTTAGGCGCCGTGCCAGCACGTCTGGCGCCATCCAGCCCGCTCCTCCACCATCGAGCAGCTCCCTGACCCTGGTCACTTCGTCAGTCACAGCCCTCTCATCCACCTGCTACCTAAAACCGTGGTCGTGGAGGTACAGATTCCTGAGCAGTGGCTCCCGAAGGACAGCGGCCACTCCAGATGGGGGAGAACTGCGTTTGGTGGCAACTCTGTTCCAGACCCTGATGAGTTCTTGGTAAAAGACAGGCAGCCCCCGCATGGTGGGCAACAGCTCTACAACTCTTTTGTTGGCAACAGCTCTACAACTCTTTTGGGGGGGGGGGATAAAATAAACATTAGACCGAGTGCCCCCCGATCTGGGGGACACTCCAGATACTTTTAACTGCCCTCTTTTAAAAACATTTTTTTTGTTGTTTTTTTGGGGGGTTTTTTTGGCGCATTAAAATCATATAATTTACAAGTGCCCCCTATAAAAGGGGAGGGGTTCACTAAAACCCGGCAATTAAAACAAATTAAACTTTAAAACATAAAATCAAATTAAAATTTGGTTGCCGGGGGTGATAATGCACTCCAGTCCCTCCGGCGCCCACCTCTCGCGGAAGGCCGCGAGCGTACCGGTGGACACCGCGTGCTCCATCTCCAAGGACACCCTGGCCCGGATGTAGGCGCGGAAGAGAGGCAGGCAGTCAGGCTGAATGACCCCCACGACCGCCCGCTAGCTGGATCGGCTGATGGCACCCTTGGCCGTGCCCAGGAGCAGTCCTACGAGGAGGCCTTCGGACCTACCCGCTCCCCTCCGCACAGGGTGCCCAAAGATCAGGAGTGTGGAACTGAAGTCCAGCCAGAAATTGAGGAGCAGCCCCTTTAAATAATGGAACAGAGGCTGCAACCTTGTGCATTCAATAAAAACGTGGAACACGGACTCTTCCGGACCGCAGAAATTGCAGGCGGCCTGGGAGCCCGTGAACCGACTTAAAAATTTGTTGCACGGGACTGCTCCATGCACCACCCTCCAGGCCAAGTCCTCAATAAATAGTGGGAGGACTCCCGTGTAGAGTGCACTCCATCGGGGACCCCCGCCTCCTCCGGATGGCAATATGGCGTGCCATGGCATGTCCGGATGGCAGACAAGGATGGCAAGGTTGAGAGTGTGCAAGAGCAGCCCATACAGGAATCCCCCCTGCGCAGAGGGGATTTCCCCGAGGCGGCTCAAGTTGTGAGGCGCCGGTTCCTGAGGGAGGTTTCGGGGCTTGGCGCCGATGAGGAATTCCCTCCGGACGGGGGTCAGTTCGGATGGGATCTCCCCACATGCTTGAGCCTCCTCGACACACCTAATAGAGTCAGGGCCCAGTGCTGTTTTTAGCGACTCGATCTCATCGGCCACGCGGCGGGTGTCGGCCCAGTTTAGGCACCGTGCCAGCACGTCTGACGCCATCCAGCCCGCTCCTCCGCCATCGAGCAGGTCCCTGACCCTGGTCACTTCGCCAGTCACAGCCCTCTCGTCCACCTGCTACCTAAAACCGCCGCCGTGGAGGTACAGATTCCTGAGCAGCGGCTCCTGAAGGACAGCCGCCACTCCAGCCGGGGTAGAGCTGCGCTTGGTGGCAACTCAGTTACAGACCCTGATGAGTTCTTGGTAAAAGACAGGCAGCCCCTGCATGGCGGACAACAGCTCTACAACTCTTTTGTTGGCAACAGCTCTACAAACATGTGAGCATACTCACAGGTGCATACATTACAATAATCTTACCAGAAATTGCAGGTAGTGTGAAAAAATAATGTTTTTTTTCCAGAAAGCATTTTGAGCTTATAAGTGATTTGTGGAGGAAAAGTAGATATATAAATACCCTGAAGATCACTAAGACCTGGAATGTCCTCGGAGCTGCTCTCAGTCTGCTGCTGTAACTTTCCTGGAAATGCAGCAGAAACCCTGTTTCCACCACACAGCCAGTGAAGTTACAGCGGCAGAGCGGGAACAGCTCTGAGGAAACTCTGGGCTTAATTGTGACATTGCAGGCAACATATGACTTCTCAATTCAGCATTTACCATTGAAACTCTTATCACAATATCTCCTATTGGTGTCACAGCCAACGGTTGCAACAGTGTGTGATATTTTAATATGGGGTTTTCCACAGGACTTTTGAATGTTGCACATCTATTATACTATAGATAGATGCAAAATGTAACTGTTTAGTATTCAGGAGCTGATCGACCATTCTGGCTCCAGTCATAAAGGGAAAGTGTAACTTCACATCAGGTACATGGATAGAAACATTCAATGATGTAGTCTTGCTATTAAAGGGCAATTTCTAACACTATGGAGGAGCAATTGGTCTTTGTCAGTAGCACAGAATAAGATCAATGGAAAAGACAACAGAACGTGGTGTAAAACGGGCTGCCGACCCACTATGAGTCCGTATTGCGCTACTGCCACACCACCAATTTAAATCCCAAAGACACATTTTAAAAGTATTTACAGAGTTGAAGTGTCTGTTTGATGAATTCTTTCTTTTATCTGTCTCAGTATATTGCTTGGGTTTCTCTGACTCGTGATGCAAAATAAGAAACAATTCTAAAACCATGTTTTGACTCTCACAAGCTATTTTCTGTTACAACAGGTTGACTTAATACCACAACTTGCAATCTGAGTTGTTAAATCTTGTCTAAATGGGGAGTTTCCTGAACAGAATTGACCCAGTGACAATTTTGGTTCATAGACCGATGTCACCACTAGAGGGCTTAATTCCAACACATTGATTAATGTATTAAGTTCCTTTCACTGCTACTTGAACACAGCTGCTAATCTACTTACATAAACACAGAGGGAATTAAACCCCAGAAAACACAGCATTAAAAAATCCTCAAGGTAAACCCTTTTCTTATTAAGAAAGGCAATGTTTGCTGTAGCATGTATGAGTTCTCAAGATGTTAACCATGGCTCAGTGGTACTACTCCTTCCTCATAGTCAGAAGTTTGTTGGTTCCAGACCCACTCCAGAGATTTAAGTACATTATGTAGATTGACACTTCAGTGCAGTGCTGAGGGACTACTGCACTGTCAAAGGTTCTGTCTTTTGGATGCAACATTAAACTAAGACCTAGTCTGCCCTCTCAGATTAATATAAAAGATCTCATGATACTATTCAAAGTAGAACTCATCTGGACTCCTGGCCAACCAACATCACTAAAACAGATGATTTCATTTCTGTTTGTGGGACTTTGCTGTGCACAATTTTGGCTGCTGTGTATCCCTACATTACATCAGTGATGCTACAAAAAATATATTATCCTACTAAAAAGGACATTGAAGCACCAGAGAGAGTGCAGCTAAGATTTAGAAAGATGTTGCCAGAATTGAGAGGATGCAACTATCAGGAAAGGGGCTCTTTTCTCTGAAAAAGAGAACTGATAGTGGTCCTTAAAATTAAGAGGGCATTCAATAGGATTAATAAAGGGAAATTGTTTCCAATTCTGGGTGTGTCTAAGCCAGATAACAGGCATCCAAGGATCCTTAAGGAAGTAAGGGAGAAATTTGCAGGAACTCTGTAACAAATATTCTAGAAATCACTGTATACCAGAGAGGTGCCTGGGGATTGGAAAAGGATAGATGTTGCTCCTATTTTTTAAAAAGATAGCAAAAGTGACCCAGGGAACTATAGACCAGTGAGTTTGATGTTCATTGTGAGTAAAGATAAGATCATGGAGTATCTGGATAAAAATAAAGTAATAAAAGATTGCCAATGTGGGTTTATGAAGAGGAGGTCTTGCCAATCTAATCTATTGGTTTTCTTTGAAGATGTGACTAAGCACATTGATAGGGTAAGGCAGTGGATGTGGTGTACTTGTATTTTACTAAGATCTTTGATACAGTTCCTCTGGAAAGTCTGCTACTGAAAATAAAGCAAATGGGAATCGGTGGAAATATTTTACAATGGATATGTGATTGATTGGCCTATAGAACCTAGAGGGTGAAGGTACAGGCCTTGAATCAGCCTGGGAGACCACAGGTGTCCATTTTAGGATCTCTTTTGCTTAATAGCTTCAGTTACAAGTCACAAGCATAGTGGCTATAATTTACAGATGATACAAAGCTAATGAAGGCAGTAAATTGCAAAGCTGAACAGGTTTTGGATATACTTGGGAACTGGGCAGACAGGTGGCAGATGATAGTCAATGTAAAGAAATGTGAAGTGTTCCATATGGGGAGAAAAAAATCCAGGAGAAACTATTACTTAAGTGGGAAGAAACAAATGCATATAGAAAATGAGAGTATAGAAAATGGCCTGTTTCTGTACAGCAGATTCTATGTAATTTACTGTAATGACTACAAAACTATTTCATTGACTGTGACGAGCTTTGGGATACTATATAAATGCAAGTGCTTTCTTTCCAGATTCCTAATAATACCGTGGTTAACATTCCCAGATGTCTTTCATATCATTGGATGCTTAACTGAATAGTAATAAAACACATGGCTAGTTGACTACTCAATTCAATGTAAGGAGACTTCAAATACAATCTGCAGGAACTGCCAGAACATTTTTCTAGGATGAACAAACAACACTTGGCAATTATACAGTCCCTCCTCATATAAAGTCTGGGCTTTTGGCTGTTCAGTCAATGCTCTTATCCAATGTAAAGTTGGACTTTAATAGGAGAGTTGGCACAATGGTGCAGTATATCGGTGTTTGATCTTCAATGCTTTGTACCATGTTGTGGCCATTTGTTGACCTCAAAAATAATGTTAAAAGAAAATAAGCTGGGCAGTTCCTCGCAGGAGATGGGGAAGGAAGGAAGACATCAAAAACATTATCGCTATCGGTCATTTTTGAATTGGTCTATCTGGCATCTCAAAAGCACATTTGTAGAGAATAGAGAATGGGTTACTTGCCCTGTCCTTCTGGGTGTGAAAATGGTATATGCCATGGGGAGATTGAACTGGAAAGATGATAAACTTTTATATGTAAGTTCAGGACAGGCATGGGCCCAAAAAATCTCAGCCTTGTTCTGCTGGTGCTCACCAGTGCAGCGGGTGCTGGTGACCTCTATTCTTGACCCTGTTGGAGTATCTGGTGGGGTCACTTAAATGACATGCCTTCAATGGGCACCTGCACCAATGTGAGCACATCTTGGTGTCCACTATGGAGGGGAAGGGGGGTGGAGATGTAACTCAAGCAAGTCACTCCCTAGCAATCTGGCATTAGCAACTTATATTATTTTTAAATCTTGTGATCATAAAGGGTCTGGAAGGTCTTATTGCTGGCATTCTCCTGACTAGGACCAAGCTTGGACCACCAGGTGGACCCCATTTCTGCTGTTTAACCGACCTGTGTGCTGGGTTCATCCTGGTATCCAAGTCACTGGGCAATAGGGAGGGCAAAGCCGAGGAAATTCCTGGCTTGGGAATCCCTTCCCGTTGACCTCACCTCCTCTGATGCCGTGAGTCATGTTTGGGTTGGACAGTGTATCCACCCACCCCCCCAGATTCTATTGAAAATTTACAGTGTGGGATGGGACCCAGTGTATTAAGATCCCGCCCAATTTCCGTAAGGTTACACTCCTTGTCACTGCTGCCAATCTGAAATACCTTTTCTGAGGCTGAGATGATTGGCCCCCTCTGACCACAACCTTCCTCCTTTGTGCCAGCTATGACTCCAGCTACTGGAGGGTTTTCCCCCAGTTATACTAAGGCTCTTTGGTACCACACTTGGCCAAATGTTGCCTTGATTTCAAGGGCAATCACTCTCAAAACAACTCTTGAATTCAGCTCTTGCGTTCATGTTTGGATCAAGGCAGTAATGACATTTGGAACCGAGTTATTCTTGTGGAACCCAAACTGACAATCGTCATTGGTGAGTAAGTGGCACTTAATAGCACTGTTGATGACTCCTTCCATCTATTTACTGATGGTTGAGATTAGGCTGATAGGACAGTAATTGTTCCATTTGCATTCGATCTGCTTTTTGTGGACAGAATATACCGGGCAATTTTCCATATTGTCCATAGATGCCAGTATTGCAGCTGTACTGGGACTGCTTAGCTAGGGGTGTGGCTAGTTTTCGAGCACAGGTCTTCAGCACTACAGCTGGGATTTTGGAGGCTTGTAGCCTTTACTGTGTCTAGGGCACTCAGCCATTTCTTGATGTCACCTGCAGTACATTGAATTGGCTGAAGACTGTGATGGTGTGGACCACGGGAGGAGGCCAAGACAGATCATCCACTCAGCACTTCTGGCTGAAGATGGTTAAAAACGTGTCAGCCCTTTCTTTCACGCTTACATGCTGGGCTCTGCCATAGTTGAGGATGGGGACATATATGGAGCCTCCTCCTATTGTTAATTGCTTAATTGTCCACCCCCATTCACCACTAAATATGGCAGGCTTGCAGAGTTTTGACCTGATCCGTTGGTTGTAGGCTCTGTCTATAGAATGCTGCTTTTGCCTTAAATGGCCTAGCCCTTATCCTGAGACTGTGCCCCCTCGTTCTCGACATTCTAGCCAGGGAAAACAACCTCTCAGCAACTACCCTGATAATCTCCTTCAGAATCTTGTATGTTTCAATGAGATCACCTCTCATTCTTTTAAACTCCAGAGAATATAGGCTCATTCTACACAGTCTATCATAAGACAGCCCTCTCATCCCAGGAATCAATCTAATGAACCTTTGTTGCACTGCCTCCAAGGCAAGTATATCCTTCCTTATATAAGGAAATCAAAACTGTGTACAGTACTCCAGGTGTGGTCTCACCAAGGCCCTGTACAATTTTAGCAAGACTTCCTTACTCTTATACTCCAACCCCCTTGCAATAAAGGACAACATGCCATTTGGCTTCCTCATTGCTTGCTGTACCTGCATGCTAGCTTTCTGTGTTTCTTGCACAAGGACACCCAAATCTCTCTGAACACCAATATTTTACAGTTTCTCACCATTTAGAAAATATTCTGTTTTTCTATTCTTCCTACCAAAGTGAATAACGTCACATTTCCCTACATTATACTCCACCTTACTGCCCACTCACTTAGTCTGTCTATAACCCTTTGTAGACACTTTGTGTTCTCCTCACAGCTTACTGTCCCACCTAGCTTTGTATCATCAGCAAACTTGGATACATTAAACTCAGTCCCTTCATCTAGGTCATTAATATAGATTGTAAATAGCTGAGGCCCCAGCACTGATCTTTGTGGCACCCCACTAGTTACAGCCTGCCAACCTGAAAATGATCCGTTTATCCCTACTCTCTGTTTTCTGTCAATTAACCAATCCTCTATCCATGCTAATACATTACTTCCAATCCCATGAGCCCTTATCTTGTGTAATAATCTTTTATGTGGCATCTTATCGAATGCCTTTTGGAAATCCAAATATACTACATCCAGTGGTTCCCTTTTATCTACCTTGCTAATTACATCCTCAAAAAACCCCAATAAATTTGTCAAACATGATTTCCCTTTCATAAAACAATGTTGACTCTGCTTAATCATGTTATGATTTTCTAAGTGCCCTGATACTACTACCTTATCAATGGATTCCAGCAATTTCCCGATGACTGATGTCAGGCTAACTGGCCTGTAGTTCCCTGTTTTCTCTCTCCACCCTTGAATAGCGGTGTTACATTCCACTAGAACTGATCTAGAATCTAGGGAATTTTGAAAGATCAAAACCAATGCACCCACGATCTCTGCAGCCTTCTCTTTTAGAACCCAAGGATATAGGCCGTCATGTCCAGGGAATTTGTCAGCTTTTAGTCCCATTAGTTTCTCCAGTACTTTTTCTCTAATTATATGAATTACATTAAGTTCCTCGCCCTCATTAGACCCTTGGTTCCCCACCATTTTAGGAATGCTTTTTGCATCTTCTACTGTGAAGACAGATACAAAATATTTGTTTAACATTTCTGCCATTTCCTTATTCCCCATAATAATTTCTCCTGCCTCATCCTTTAAGAGACCAATGTTTACTTTTGCTAATCCTTTCCTTTTTACATACTTGTAGAAACTTTTACAATCTCTTTTTATATTTCTCTCATAGTCTATTTTTTCCCTTTTATCAATTTTGTGTTCATCCTGGTTTCTGAATCTCTCCCAATCCTCAGGCTTACTACTATTCTTCACAACATTTTAAGTTTCTTCTTTCAATCTAATGCTATCCTTAACTTCTTCAATTAGCTACGGATGAATCACTTTTCCTGTGGAATTCTTGTTTCTCAATGGAATATATTTTTGATAAGAATTATGAAATATTTCTTTAAATGCTAGCCAGAGCAAATGTTGAGCTGAGAACTTTGCTCAACCTAAGGCTCATCTCTACTGTTATTAACAGATATCTGCGCGTGGTAGGGTTGAGCCGCGGATTATTGGGGCAGTTGGACTTGAAGGTGTGCCACATGCCAAGTGACATCATTAGCAGTCCTTTCCTACTCTTGCTGAACTGCCCCTGCCAATTCCAGTGCCACCGGAGCTCTGAATGCAGACTCTAGTGGTGAAAATCCTACAAACTGGCAAAAATATTTGAATTTAAATGGAGATTCCCCGCAGCCTCTCCATTAGTACCCTTTTCATCTTTAATCCATTCTGATAGCACAATGGAGTAAGTAAGTCCCTGTTAAGTACCTCATCTGTTGGTTTAATTGCTGTATCACTTGATTTGATCACTTGGTTCTTGGGCTATGATAATATACTTTTTGCCAGGGAATGTGCGGTACTTGACTGCTACTGACATTGCTGCTCCCCCTCACTCAATTGCTCCCAGTGTGAAGCTTTACAACAGCAATTGCCAGGCTTTTGAGTTTCTAAGTAAGGTATATGGCATCTCCATGTGTAATAAAACACACTGAGCACAAGGTGGCAGAATTTTACTTACATATCAGTCAAATGAAAGCTATATATTCTTTACATTTTACCTGAAGAATATATAAAGCAGAATTTGATTTATTTTGGATTGATACAAAAGAGATAGCAGTATTACGTGTGGCACCCAGTTAAAGATATCTTCCCCTCCTGTGTAATGTATTTACTTCATGGGTTCTTGCTTATGAATTCATAGCAACACATTGCTATTAAGAACTAGTTGGTTTATTAAAAAGATTTAACAATCACAGTACACCTTACCAGTTCATCCACTAGGCTCACAACTGCATACCTCATCGTGGATGACCTAGACCCAACTCACTGGGGTTTTATTGAGTCATTGAACATCATGTGACCATCTAAGCCACTCACAATGCAACATCTCTACAACTATTTTAAAGTTGAACAGTAAATCAAGTGTCCCCTGATTAAAGGGGGACACTAAAACCGACAAAATAAACCAATTAATCTTTGGAAGTTAATGGATCAAATTAAAATGTGGTTGCCGGGGGTGATGATGCACTCCAGTCCATCTGGTGCCCACCTCTCGCAGAAGGCCGCAAGCATACCGGTGGAGACAATGTGCTCCACCTCCAGGGACACCCTGGCTCGGATGCAAACGCGTAGGAGAGGCAGGCAGTCGGGCTGAACGACCCCCTCGACTGCATGCTGCCTGGACCGGTTAATGGCCACCTTGGCCATGCCCAGGAGCAGTCCTATTCGGAGGCCTTCCGACCTGCCTGCTCCCCTCCGCGCAGGGTGCCCAAAGACCAGGAGCGTGGGACTGAAGTGCAACCAGAATTTGAGGAGCAGCCCCATCAAATATTGGAAGAGGGGCTGCAACCTCACACATACAATGTAAATGTGGAACACAAGCTCCTCCAGAACGCAGAAATTACAGACGGCCTGGAAGCCCGTGAACCGACTTATAAATTTATTGCACAGGACTGCTCCGTGCAACACCCTCCTGGCCAAGTCCACAATAAATAGAGGGAGGCCACCCACGTAGAGTGCACTCCATTGGGGATGCCCACCTCCTCCGCACGGTAAGATGGTGCGCCATGGCGTGTCCAGACGGCAGACGAGGATGGCAAGGTGGAGAGTGTGCAGGAGCAGCCCGGTACAAGGGGGAGGAGTGACGGCGGTGCCAGCCTTGGCCACTTTGGGTGTTTTTGCGGCCTTGGAGACGGGGCAGTCCTTGCGAACGTGCCTCATCTCCCTACAAGCGTGGCACCGCACGCCATCCGATGTCCAGAAGACGCGGTAGGCAGTCCCCTCATAGACCACACAAATTGACCCTTTGTCTCCTCCCGCGCCAGCCAAACAAAAAGCTGGCGGCGGAAGGAGAACACATGATGGAGGCTGGCCTCCCTGAGGCCGGGCGGTATGGGGTTGATCCCCTACCTTACCTCTCCCAGTTGATGTAGGTGGGGGAGGAGGAGCTCAGCGGGAACAAAGGACGGGACGTTGGAAATGATGAACCTCTGCATGATGGCCTCGAGAGGGTCCACCGGCAGAAAGGTCTCACCCACCGTGAGCCTCTTTTCAAGGGCCAGGGACGCCGCCTGCTTCAACCCCAGGAAGAACACAACCTTGCCGGACATCTTGGAGGCTGCGACAATGGCTGAGGGGCCGACTACCCCAGCCATTGCCCTCACGCACTCCTCAATGCTCATATTGGGGTGAGTGTAGCTCTTGACACCATGTTTTTTAGTTATTGAATGGTGGCAGGGCAGCAGGAGGTGCCGTGGCCGTGGACGCCACGTGTGCGTAGGTTTTTGCTGGCCCTGCCACTGGCGTAGATGGGGTCGCCATTATGAGGTCCCTTTAAGGGCTACACTCACCCCAAAGTCAGAGGCCTGATGGGTCTTAATCGGCCTAATTGTTATTATTGAGCAGAAGGAGCTCTCAATAAGGCACACCTCTCCCCTAATTGATGATTGGGGAGGGGCCTTCCTCCCTCTGCTCAGTTGTCTTATTATTATGTTAATTGTAATAATTAGGGGAGAAAAGGGCCTCTCAGAGAGAGAGGGGAGAGACAGAGAGAGAGAGGGAGAGACAGAGAGAGAGAGGGAGAGAGAGAGAGAGAGAGAGAGAGAGAGAGAGAGAGAGAGAGAGAGAGAGAGAGAGAGAGAGAGAGAGAGAGAGGGGGGAGGTGGGAAAGAGGGAAGCTGTGAGAGCAGGTCTCCCCTCACAGTGTTGGGTGGGTGTTCGCAGGGGTGCACTCCCCAGATGGTGAACACGAGACAAAGTCTCTTAAATGATGGGGAACTACCCAGGCACAGTACCCCCAACGATGTTAATTAGGGTGTTAACAAGTCTCCAGCTAACTCGAGCCAGGCAATGGGGGAGGGGTGCTTTAGTGGTGCGTGGGGCCTAGTTATTCACAAGAACCCCACACACACTTAGACACACACACACACCCTCCGATGTTCCGGCCTTCGAGTCTATCTTCCTTCCTCCCCCCCCACCGATAAAACAAAGTGTTTTGGGGGAGTGCACTAATATACCCACCTGTAAATGATGATCATGGCTCTCCCTCCTTCCACACTGGATGTTATTGTTTTCAAGTTGATGATGTTTGTTCTTTTCCCCTCTCTCCAACTCTCTGTAGCAGTGTTGGTGTTGAAGTTCTTGCTCTCCTCCTCTCCCTGAAAGCAGTAAGCCCCTTCCTCCTCTTCCTGGGGTGTCCACAGGCCGCTGGAGCACTTGCAGCAAGCTCCTCTCTCCACAAGCTCACAGCTCCAAGTGAATAGGCCACACCTCCAACAGCTCTACAACTCTTTTTGATGCACAACAAAACAAACAATTAATTCATGCCCCCTGATTAAAGGGGGGACACTCCAAACATTTTTCAAGTGCCCCCTTGTTTTTGGGGCACTAAAAGCACAAATTACACAAGTGCCCCCTGGCTAAAAGTGGGGGGACACGAAAACACGGCACAATAAACCAATTAAACTTAAAACATATAAAATCAAATTAAAATTTGGTTGCCGGGGGTGATGATGCACTCCAGTCCCTCTGACGCCCACCTCTCGCGGAAGGCCGCGAGCGTACCGGTGGACACCGCGTGCTCCATCTCCAGAGACACCCTGGCTCAGATGTAACCGCGGAAGAGAGGCAGGCAGTCAGGCTGAACGACCCCCTCGACCACCCGCTGCCTGGACTGGCTGATGCCCCCCTTGGCCGTGCCCCAGAGCAGTCCTACGAGGAGGCCCTCTGACCTACCCACTCCCCTCCGCACAGGGTGCCCAAAGATCAGGAGAGTGGGACTGAAGTGCAACCAGAATTTGAGGAGCAGCCCCTTCAAATAATGGAATAGGGGCTGCAACCTCGCACATTCCGTAAAACCATGGAACACGGACTCTTCCAGTCTGCAGAAATTGCAGGCGGCCTGGGAGCCCGTGAACCGACTTAAAAATGTATTGCATAGGACTGCTCCGTGCACCACCCTCCAGGCCAAGTCCCCAATAAATAGTGGGAGGACACCTGCGTAGAGTGCACTCCATTGGGGACCCCCGCCTCCTCCGGATGGCAAGGTGGTGCGCCCTGGCGTGCCCGGAAGGCAGACGAGGATGGCAAAGTTGAGAGTGTGCAGGAGCAGCCCGTACAGGAAATCCCTCCGCGCAGAACTGAAAGGCATGGAGGGGATTTCCCCGAGGCGGCTCAAGTTTTGAGGCGCCCGCTCCCCAACAGATCTACAACTCTTTTGAGAGAACAATAAATAAACATTAAATCAAGTGCCCCCTGAATAAAGGGGGGGGGGGCACTCCAAACAGTTTTCAAGTGTCCTTTTTTGGGGTTTCTTTGTTTTTGGGGGGTTTTTTTGGGCACTAAAACCACAAATTATACAAGTGCCCCCTGGTTAAAAGGGGAGGGGGCAATCAACCCGGCAATAAAACAAATTAAACTTTAAAACATATAAAATCAAATTAAAATTTGGTTGCCAGGGGTGATGATGCACTCCAGTCCCTCCGGCACCCACCTCTCGCTGATGGCCGGGAGCATACCGGTAGACACCGCGTGCTCCATCTCCAAGGACACCCTGGCTCGGATGGAACCGCGGAAGAGAGGCAGGCAATCGGGCTGAACGATCCCCTCGACTGCCTGCTGCCTGGACCGGCTGATGGCCCCCTTGGCCGTGCCCAGGAGCAGTCCTACGAGGAGGCCTTCGGACCTAACCGCTCCCCTCCGCACAGGGTGCCCAAAGATCAGGAGTGTGGGACTGAAGTGCAGCCAGAATTTGAGGAGCAGCCCCTTAAAATAATGTAATAGGGACTGCAACCTCGCACACGGACTCTTCCAGACCGCAGAAATTGCAGGCGGCCTGGGAGCCCGTGAACCGACTTAAAAACTTATTGCACAGGACTGCTCCGTGCACCACCCTCCAGGCCAAGTCCCCAATAAATAGTGGGAGGACTCCCACGTACAGTGCACTACATCGGGGACCCTCGCCTCCTCCGGACGGCAAGGTGGTGCGCCATGGTGTGTCCGGATGGCAGACGAGGATGGCAAGGTTGAGAGTGTGCAGGAGCAGCCCGTACAAGAAACCCCTCCGCGCAGAACCGAAAGGCACGGAGGTGATTTCCCCGAGGCGGCTCAAGTTGTGAGGCGCCCGCTCCCCAACAGCATACTCACAGGTGCATACATTACATCCTGTTACTACCGATATATGTCGTTAGTACAATGTCATCTCGAAGGGCAGCAACCAACAAATTCATGTGGGACATCACGAGCCAGGAAAGTAGCCCAGCTTTTTCTAATTTCAGTGGGTCTCAACCTGGTGGCAATGAACAGACTACATAGGTCTCTTCAGTTGCGGTGAATTGAGAAAGAAATGTCTGTATGGAGACATATTTTTCTGACTTGTTATGGGGAAAGCTTTTGCACATGAAGCGCAGACAAATTACAACATAAATGGGCACACGGGAACATTTTTAATCAAGTTGCCTTGCAAAGTAGTGTGTGTGCTCCATGACGACATGCAGGCAATGATTCTTACCAACGGATCCATCACAGACCCAATCCACGTCCGGACATGGATCAAACAGGGCTGCGTCATCGCCCCAACCCTCTTCTCAATCTTTCTCGCCACCATGCTCCACCTCACAGTCAGCAAGCTCCCCGCTGGAGTGGAACTAAACTACAGAACCAGTGGGAATCTGTTCAACCTTCGCCATCTCCAGGCCAGGTCCAAGACCACCCCAACCTCTGTCATTGAGCTACAGTACGCGGACCGACACCTGTGTTTGTGCACATAGAGAAGCTGCACTCCAGGAGATAGTCGACGTATTTACTGATGCGTACGAAAGCATAGGCCTTACGCTAAACATCTGTAAGACAAAGGTCCTCTACCAGCCAGTCCTCACCGCACAGCACTGCCCGCCAGTCATCAAGATCCATGGCATGGCCCTGGACACCGTGGACCACTTCCCATATCTCGGGAGCCTCCTATCAACAAGAGCAGGCATTGACGACGAGATCCAACACTGCCTTCAGTGCGCCAGTGCAGCCTTCGGCCGCCTGAGGAAAAGAGTGTTTGAAGACCAGGCTCTCAAAACTGCCAGTAAGCTCATGGTCTACAGGGCTGTAGTAATACCTGCCCTCCTGTATGGCTCAGAGACATGGACCATGTACAGTAGACACCTCAAGTTGCTGGAGAAATATCACCAACGATGTCTCCGCAAGATCCTACAAATTCCCTGGGAGGACAGGCGCACCAACATCAGCGTCCTCATTCAGGGTAATGTCCCCAGCATTGAAGCACTGACCACACTCGATCAGCTCCGCTGGGCAGGCCACATAGTCCGCATGCCAGACACGAGACTCCCGGAGCTCCCTCACGGCAAACGAGCCAAAGGTGGGCAGCGGAAACGCCACAAGGACACCCTCAAAGCCTCCCTGATAAAGTGTGACATCCCCACTGACACCTGGGAGTCCCTGGCCCAAGACCGCCCTAAGTGGAAGAAGCGCATCCGAGAGGGCGCTGAGCACCTCGAGTCTCAACGGCGAGAGCATGCAGAAATCAAGCACAGACAGCGGAAAGAGCGTGCGGCAAACCAGTCCCATCCACCCCTTCCCTCAACGACTATCTGTCCCACCTGTGACAGAGTCTGTGGCTCCCGTATTGGACTGTTCAGCCACCAAAGAACTCACTTCAGGAGTGGAAGGAAGTCTTCCTCGATTCCGAGGGACTGCCTGTGATGATGATGATGTGTGAATGTGCAAAGTATTAAAAATAAAATTGGAGAGCTAGAGGCACTAATTAGAATGAAGTGACATGATGTTACAACCTTGATGGAAACTTGGCTTTAGCCAGGCCCAATCGAGGTAACTAAGTATTCCCAGCCATAACATTTTTTGGAGACAGGGAAAAAAAGGAAAGCATGTGACCTTATTAATAAAAACATGACTACAACCATAAAAGAAAAAGTTTTATTGATGATAGTGCTTAGATGTCTGTTGGAGCGAGTTAAGAAATAATAAGGAAGTTGTCACTATACTAGGAGTTTATTGTAGACTATCTAATGGTGAGAAAGAATTTAAAGATGATATTGGTAGACAATGTATAGAGGTTTACAATAGGTGTAATAATGGGGAATTTAACTATCCTAAGATAATAGATAGGTTAGAGAGGACTCACTATGCTCAAACACTATGCAAAAGACAGAATTATTTTATTTGGACCCTAGCTACCATTGAACGCCTGTGCACCGCTTGCATAAATGTTGCTTTAGGTTGCACAGGGGGTTTAGAAATTAATGATCATGAAATTGATGACAGGACAAACAATTGCTGAGGCCAAGGTGCTTTTTAAAAAAACAAATGATGAAAATCTTTAATATCTTTGCCCAGCTCAGGAGGCCACTAACTATGATACGCTGCAGTCTAGCACAGCATGCCTCTACTTAATCAAACTATACAGTGCTCTTGTCAGACCACACCTTGAGCACAGCATCCAGTTGTGGTCACTTAGACACAAGGAAGAACTACGAGGCTGACTACCAGCATCAGGGGTCTGGGTGATAAAGAAAGATCGGAAACTCAGAGAGATCATCTTACAGATGTACTTAAGATTCTTAAGGGTATGGAAAAGGTAAATCCAGAATGTTACTTTGAAGACCATGTGGTGAGTTGCATCTCAAGCAAGGTTGATCTCATCATCACTTAACATCTGCAAATGGGGCCTTTCCAGCAGGGATCACTACGTAGTCATCAGAAACCCAAACCTGAATGACTTTCCCCTATCCAGGAATGCTTAGACCAATGATTGCATTTCTACTGCCACCTTTACTGAGTATAGCTAACAAATCACAGATTGAGAATCAACAGATCTTGTTGGTCTGTTTGGTTCCGGTCTACATGAGAAAGTGCATTTACCAAATGAGTTATTAAATAGCCTTGTCACTCTAACTTTTAACAAGCTGGACTATTTTGTGCTAGCAAGTTACTCATTCATGAATTGTAAAATAAACTAAAAGAAAGCATGGGATAATTAAAACTAAAGTCTGCAGTCCAGCTGCATCCTCTTTATGAGAAACAACATGTAATTTTCATTTGGAAATAAATACTGTTTTTAATTTATGAAAGAATGTTTAGAAAAACATTCTTTCATAAGTTGAAAATAGTATTTATTTCCAAATAGATGAAAAATCAGGCCGTTAGGCTATTAATTCAATACTCCTATGAAATAAAAGACCTAAGCTAAAGTTGGAGTTGCAAAATGAAAATCGATTAAAAGGTTATACAAGCAAGGCAAAAAGGAAACAAGGCTGTAATTTTAAATTTAAACCAGTCTAGTGCAAAATTTAAATTATTTTGTCGCACTTTAATGGTCTTTTAGAAGTACTTTGCTTCTCATTGCTGTGGTTTCCCAAACAGCAATAATGATCATTTAACAAAATCAATACACCATGTCTGAAGAGAAGAGAATGAGAATTAGGTGTAAAATCTAATCTATATTCAGTAATATTGCATTCCCAGTGAGGAGCCGTGCTCGAAGGGATGATGGGTTGGAGAATTGACTCTATTGCGGTGTAGCCATATCACTGACCTACGCTTCCATTGAGAGTGTCTTCTTGCTGGGAGTGCGGGATCACTGAATTTACCTTCATAACATTAAAGCCAGTCTTATCTAGTGGAAATCTATTAACAGAAAAATTGCAACATGAAGGAGTGCATCCAAGCCCATAACAGTATAAGTGCTGATCTGGAATTATTTTTAATTCACAGAAGTTCTGCAAAACTTGATTTACAATGGCATTTAATATTTTTCTTTGAACCACATGGCAATATTGTGAGCTTCCATTCTATTCCTAATCATTGATTAGAGTTGACTCACGTGCAGGACCATAGGAACAACCGGCGACAGCAGCTCACCCCAAATATATAGATGAGGCCTGAGGATAAACTCCTGCCGATCCTAGAGCTGTTGCTTCAGGCGCGTTCTGCCTCCGCAGTACGACATCTGGCCCATAAAGGGACCCAGTCGAAAATATACCCCTCAGCATCTGGGTTGATAGTTGAGGTAAAGAGCCTTGGACAGAACACAAGGCTGGAGAATGTGCCATTGGTGTTTGCCTGCCTGTATTTCTTTTTTTGGGGCTGGTGAACCGACCTTGTATTATCAGCATTTTCTGTTTTTAGTCCAGACATGATCTGCTGACTGGCTGTGTTTTCAACTTCACACATCTGCTAATCTTTTCCTTGGGCGACTCTCTCACTGCCATAGCTATTCACATATTCTTTGTTTCTATAATGTCTTTAACTTTTCTCCAAATGCATCTTTCCATTGTCTGAGATAAAGATCATCTCAGTCATCCAGCAATCTCCTGTTTTATTTTAAAGCATGTTATAGGTCATTCCACTGATGCTTCCTCTCTGTGGCTGAGAGAGGCATCTCAGCCACAGCTCAGTGGTAGCCTCTGAGTTAGAAGGTTCTGGGTTCTGATTTGAGCACAAAATCTAGGCTGACACTCCCATGCAGTGCTGAGGGTATCCTTATACCTAATCCTCCTCCCACCTCCACCTCATTCCTTCTGATTTGAAAGCTGCAGATGGTGTAAGAATGTACCTCTTGCTTTCCCCTACTCCCCTCACCACAACCCTGCCCTTGTGCCTTTCTCGTTTCAGATACCCAAGAATTGCAACTTGGCCAGGCAGTGGTGAAAGAGCAAGCGATGGAAGAGCAGGCAACACTGATGAAGAAGAAACACCGTCACTCAATTTCATACTCGCAGGCACCAGCTGAGATACTGATACAGCACATAATTTAGAGGATAGTTATAGGGTAGGATCTGCAGGGCAGGGGACGAGGGTAGCACATGTGGCAACTCACCGGAGGGTGAGGTCGCACACAAGGACTCACATGAGCACTTTTATGGGACTGCTGGACATTCACAATGAAATGCTTGGTGCATTGGTAGGCCTGCTAGAAAACCTGCATGTAATGTCAAGGAGCAAGGAGGATCTGGCACCAACTTGACACAGGGCTCTGTGCAGAGATTGGAGCCAATGGTTTCCAGCATGGAAATGGTGGCCAACTCTATTAGCACACCTGCAGACTGAACCATAATGCAGCGTTTGATAGCCAGTGTCTCCGCTTCCATTGCAGCACAAGCAGAAGCCACCCAATGTCTGGGTACTGCAATGAAAGCTTAGACGTCTGTCATGCAAGGTCAGCTTATGCCATGAAGGCCCGGGCTGCTCTCATGCAAGCTCAGACTATTACCATCATGGTTGCAGAAACCAGTGTTCAAAAGGGCTTGCAGGGAGTCACTGCCGCCCAGCAATCTGTCCTCCAACAGATTACTAGGATTGCTAAGGTGCCGTCCCGGGAGAGAGGCAGTGGTTCCGTGGAGCACAAACCTACTGTCCTCTCTCAGAATGAAAGCATTTGTCCTCACACCCCTGCCATCCTACCGGTGCCCCTGCTGTTGCCTGTCAGCCAGCCAGCCCAAACTGCTGCCGTCCAGGCCAAGATAGTGCAATCCGGCGCCAGGTTGCTCAAGGTTGTCCTTCAAGGCTATATGCAATCTCCTCCTCTGAAAGTCAGCAGCCTTCCACCAGCCATGCTGCAGCCACTGGGGTAGCACTGTGTAGGAACACTAAGACAGACAAAGGCAGATGTAAGACTGGCACTAAGGGAATGCAAAAGGGTGAATTGTTGATGGTTGTATGCAATATGGATGCTTTGATTTATAAATTTGGTTTGGAATGTTATTTTTTGTTGGCTTTTATTTTTGCATTGTGGCCAGATGGTCAGTGACAGAGGGAAGGTGGGGTGTGGGACTGTTGGTGAATGGGGCATTTGTTGTTGTGTTTATTGGTTTCGCAGTTGGATGAGTCATTTGCAGACAGACAGCCAGAAAGGGGCTGCTTAGGTTGCCTCCTCCCTTCCTCCTCTTCCTCCTTCACCTCCTCTTCCACCTCCTGCTCCTCCTCATGCTCCTCAGCTGGTCGCCGTACAGCTGATAGCATGGGCTTTCATGATGGCGAGGTTGTGCAGCATACAGCAGAACACCAGGAATCTTGACACGCATTCTGCCGAGTACTGCAGGGCTCCTCCACAGCAGTCCAGGAAGCCAAAGCGTTGTTTCAGCACACAGATAGTGTGTGTCATGTATGTACATGCTGTCATGCTGTTTGTAGCCACCAGATGGTGTCATTGTTGGAGGCCACTGTGCAGCACGCACATGGTGCTGCTCTGGTATAAAAGGCCAGCCATTTTGTGAGTGAGACACTTTGGGACTAAATAAAGCACAGCCAAGGTTGTATCTTGCTTATTTAAACAGTACTCAGTTTGAACCTTTATTGCATACAAAACATTTGGCGACGAGTATACAAGAATCTTTGTTTGCAAAATGAGCACGATTGGATTTTTAGAGCGATTCGTGGAGGGAGAAGATTGGGCAGACTTTGTGAGCCATTTGAACCAGTACTTCGTGGCCAACAAAATGAAGGGGGCCGACGAAGCAGATCGGCGCCGGGCCGTGTTCCTCACTGTGAGCGGTACAAAGATCTACAGAATCTACTCATGCCTAGTGAACCAATAGAGAAAATGTACAAGGAGTTATGTACATTGGTACGGGAGCACCTCAAGCCAGATGACGGCATCATCATCTCGAGATACAGGTTTTATACACACGTTCGATCGGACGGCCAGAGCACGACGGAATTCGTTGCCGACCTAAGATGTCTAGCGGGACCGTGCAAGTTCGGGACGGTGTTGGCAGACATGCTGCGGGACTTCTTTGTTATCAGTATCAACCACGAGGTGATCCTGCGCAAACTGGTGGTGGAGGAGTTGGATTTAAAAAGGGCTATCCAGATCGCTCAATCATGTATGATGACGGACAGGAGTTTAAAGCAAATGTCGGTGAAGAACCGAACCTCGGCAAGTACTGTAAATGCGATTGATTCGGTGTTCGGCAGAGCGGCACATGGCACGGCCTATCCGGCTGCGTTCGTGAAACCTGTGGCTGCCCAAAGTCCGCCAGCGGGAATGTATCCGAATTCTCCGTGTTAGTGTTGTGGGAGAAATCATCGGCACCCGCAGTGCCGATTTAAGTAATATAGTTGCAAAGGTTGTTTGAGAGTGGGGCATCTTCAGCGCAAGTCTCTTCAGATGAGCAAGCGTGCTGCGACACACCACATGGCGAATGAGAGTCAAATTAGCGTGGATCTGGATACGCAATCCAAGATGCCAGAGGAGCAAGTGTATGGACTGTACTCTTTCATAACCAAGAGTAAACCAATTTTGATTAATGTGAAGTTTAACAGGATACCGATATCGATGGAACTGGACACAGGGGCGAGTCAATCGATCATGAATGAGTGGGCATTTAATAAGCTGTGGGATACTAAAACTGCGAGGCCCAGGCTGAGCCCTGTTAACGCCAAGCTGCGCACGTACACCAAAGAACTGATAAAGGTGATTGGCAGTGCACAAATGAATGTGTCATATAACGGTGCGGTTCACGAGTTACTGCTGTGGATTGTTCCAGGCAATGGCCCAACGCTACTTGGCAGGAGCTGGTTGGAGAAAATCAGATGCGACTGGAACGACTTAAAGGCGTTGTCGTCGGAGGAAGATAAACGTGCCCAAGTATTGAGCAAGTTCCCCTCGCTGTTCGAACCGGGTATCGGCAACTTCACGGGAGCCAAGGTGCAGATCCACGTGGACTCAGATGCAAGACCTGTCCATCATAAAGCTCGGGCAGTGCCGTATATGATGAGGGGGAAGGTCGAAATTAAACTGGACAGACTCCAGCGTGAAGGGATCATATCATCGGTCGAATTTAATGAATGGGCCAGCCCCATTGTTCCTGTGCTGAAAAGTGATGGCACAATCAGAATCTGTGGAGACTACAAGGCTATGATCAACAAGGTTTCGAAACAAGATCAGTACCCATTACCGAAGGCTGATGACTTGTTTGCGATGCTAGCCAGAGGGACGTCATTCACAAAACTGGACTTGACATCGGCCTATATGACGCAGGAGTTGGGCGAGACATCAAAGAGACTTACGTGCATTAACACGCACAAAGGACTGTTTATTTACCACAGGTGCCCATTTGGAATACGCTTGGTTGCAGCAATATTCCAGAGGAATATGGAAAGTCTACTGAAATCCGTTCCCAGAACCATTGTGTTCCAAGATGACATCCTGATCACCAGTCGTGACTCCAAGGAACATCTGAACAACCTGGAAGAGGTTCTACTGCGTTTGGACAGAGTGGGACTCAGACCTAAATGCTCGAAGTGCGTCTTCATGGCACCGGAGGTCGAATTCCTTGGGAGGAAAATCGCCGCTGATGGCATCAGACCTCCTGATATGAAAACCATCAAAGCCATCAAGAATGTATCCAAGCCACAGAACATGACGGAGCTATGTTCATTCCTGGGTCTACTCAACTACTTTGGTAACTTTCTACCTAAATTGAGCACCTTACTTGAACCACTGCACATGCTATTGAAAAAAGGCAACAACAGGGTGTGGGGCCCATTTCAAGACAGAGCTTTCAAGAAAGCTACCAATCTGCTTTGCTCGAACAAGCTGCTGATACATTATGACCCATGTAAATGCTTCGTTTTGGCCTGTGACGAATCGTCATATGGAATTGGTTGCATGCTACAACAAGCCAATGAGTCGGAGAAACTTCAACCTGTCGCGTATGCATTCAAAAGTTTGTCTAAAGCAGAAAGAGCCGACAGTATGGCAGAAAAAGAAGCTTTAACTTGTGTGTACAGTGCATCAATACCTGTTCGGTCTGAGGTTTGAATTAGAGATTGATCACAAGCCGCTCATTTCATTGTTTTCCGAGAGCAAAGGTATCAATACCAACGCTTCATCCCGCATCCACAGGTGAGCGCTGACATTATCTGCCTATGATTATGTCATTCGCCACACACCTGACACAGAGAATTGTGCCGATGCTTTGAGCCGGTTTCCATTGCCCACACCGGAGGTGGAAACGCCACAACCGGCAAATTTAATGTTAATCATGGATGCTTTTGAGAGTGAAGGTACCCCTGTCACGGCTCAACAAGTTAAGACCTGGACCAGCCAGGACCCGATATTATCGGTAGTAAAGGGTTGCATCCTCAAAGAGGATTGTTCTGCCATACCTAAGGAAATGTGCGAGGAGGCCAAACCGTACATTCGTCGCAAGGACAAACTGTCTATTCAAGCAGATTGCATATTGTGGGGCAATCGTGTTGTAATGCCTAAGAAAGGGAGAGAGAAGTTTGTGCGTGAGTTACACAGCACACATCCTGGTATAGTGATGATGAAGGCCATCGCCAGGTCCCATGTATGGTGGCCAGGAATTGATTCTGAGTTGGAAGCATGCGTGCATCAGTGCAACACCTGCATGCAGCTCAGCAAAGCACCAGCGGAATCGCTGCTGAGTCTGTGGTCATGGTCATCCAAACCTTAGTCCAAGATCCATGTAGATGTTGCAGGTCCCTTCCTGGATAAGATGTTTTTAGTGGTGGTGGATGCTTATTCAAAGTGGATAGAATGCATTATCATGTCATCCAGTATGTCCATGGCAACCATAGAAAATTTCAATGTCATGTTCGCGACACATGGTATGCCTGACATAGTGGTGAGCGACAATGGGCCGTGCTTCACCAGTCAGGATTTTCAGGAGTTTGTAAAACTTAACAACATAAAACATGTAAGGTCAGCACCGTTCAAGCCTGATTCCAACGGGCAAACAGAACGTGCAATACAAATTATCAAGCAAAGCATGAGGAGAGTAACCCAAGGGTCACTGCAGACCCGCTTGTCTTGCATACTGCTGAGTTACAGGACAAGACCCCACACACTCACAGGGGTCTCGCCTGCTGAACTCATGATGAAATGAGGTCTTAAGACCAAGTAATCTCTTGTACATCTCGATTTAAGTAATCATGTTGAATACAGAAGACAGAGTCAACAAGGGTACCACGATCGCGCAACTGTGTTACGCAAGATTTCTGTTAATGATCCTGTAAATGTGTTGAATGTCAGGGTATATGTCAGGGTCCCAAATGGATTGCTGATACGGTCATGGCCAGGGAGGGCAACAGAATATTTGTAATAAAGCACAGGAATGGGCAAACTTGCAGGAAACACATGGATCAAACAAAGCTGAGGCACACAGACGAGCCAGAGCAGTCGGACGAAGAAACCGTCGATGACCAACCAACCTACCAGCAGCCTTCAGTGGACTCAAGGGTCATCAGTGAACCCGGAATTTTCATCATGGACTTGTTCAATAAAAATGGACTTGCAATTCCTGACATGGCCACTGCCACCCCCAACAAGTCAGCCATCCAGTCATAAGCCACAACACACTCCGCACACTCACCCAAGGCCGGAATTGAACTGAGACGGTCAACCCGGGAGTGTAAAGCAGCCAACCGTCTCAACCTGTAAAAGATTGTGATAAAATCTCAGAGGAGGTTATTGCCTGGGGCATTTGTTGTTGTGTTTATTGGTTTCGCAGTTGGATGAGTCATTTGCAGACAGCCGGCCAGAAAGGGGCTGCTTAGGTTGCCTCCTCCCTTCCTCCTCTTCCTCCTTCACCTCCTCTTCCACCTCCTGCTCCTCCTCATGCTCCTCAGCTGGTCGCCGTACAGCTGATAGCATGGGCTTTCATGATGGCGAGGTTGTGCAGCATACAGCAGAACACCAGGAATCTTGACACGCATTCTGCCGAGTACTGCAGGGCTCCTCCACAGCAGTCCAGGAAGCCAAAGTGTTGTTTCAGCACACAGATAATGTGTGTCATGTATGTACATGCTGTTTGTAGCCACCAGATGGTGTCATTGTTGGAGGCCACTGAGCAGCACGCACATGGTGCTGCTCGGGTATAAAAGGCCAGCCATTTTGTGAGTGAGACACTTTGGGACTAAATAAAGTACAGCCAAGGTCGTACTTTGCTTAGTTAAACAGCACTCAGTTAGAACCTTTATTGCATACATAACAGTGTGCTCTATCACATTTCATGTGGCAGCATGGCTTTTATTGTATGAATTCTGGCCACATGTGTGTGGGTTGCTCACCGGAGTCATGAGTCATGTCGTCAAAGGACAGCCCTTATCACCCAGTAGCCACCCGTTGGTTTACCCTGGTGGCATTATTGCAAATGGCACAGCAGACTGCCGCAGAATGAAGGCATCATGACTGCTGCCAGGATACACACCAGTTGGACGTTGAGAGAGTGGAATCCCTTTTGGTTGCGGTACATCTCAGAGTTGACATGCGATGCCTGCATGCATTGCACGCTGATTGACATTAAGATCTGCCTACTCTGCATACTTCTGGCAGACGCTTCCTGCATGAGCGCTAACGCCCTCACCAACATGACGTCTGGTGCAGCTCACACCAGAAGTATGTGCATGTGCCATGGACATCATTTTGGAACCAAAACACCACTCCTGGCACCCAAACAACAGGCACTACGGAGCTGAATTTTGCATCCGATACCTGGTCTTTTTCACATTACTGTTGAGGGACCTTGCTGTGCGTAAATTGGATGCCGCATTTCCTACATTATAACAGTGACGACATTTCAAAGGTACTTTATTGACCATAAAGCGCTTTGGGACGTCCTGAAGTCATGAAAGACGCTACATAAATACACGTCTTTGTGTGTTTTATTTTTCCTCCATCGCTCTTTTTTCCGATTCTGTTCATGTTTATTCATTTTTTATTTTTCAATTCTAAAGAAGGCCAGAGCATGGAATGTTGATTTCGATGTTCTTTCCACAAATGCTGACTGACCTGCTCTGTATTTCCAGCACTTTCTAATTTGGTTTCATAATATCTTGCTATGTTTCCATTTCTATATTATTAAGCTACTTATGAATAAATTTGACAAACATGGAAAACTGACATGACAAAGCCCCTTTCACCACCTCAACAGTAATAAAATCAAGAAAACCCCAACTCTTACACAATTATCTGCAATTCCACACACACACATTTCCTCTGAAGATCTGATTCCTCAGGCAGTCAAAATAGGATGATGGAACATTCGGAACAGAAGTAGGCCATTCAGCCCCTCGAGCCTGCTCTACTTTTCAATTAGATCATAGCAGATCTGTAATTCAACTCCATTTACCCGCCTTTGCTCCATTCCATTTCCCCTGATAGCCTAACCTGACAAAAATATCTCTATCTAAAAATCGATCTAAAATTGTTACAGTTGTTAAACATGAGACTAGCACTTTCTCTCCCTTTGACATGCCCTCCAGTGCAAACTCATATAAATTAACATTTCAAAGAGATGAAGTAATTTCTGATGCAATTAACCTATGGACACAGTCAATGACATCACATCAGGAAAAAAGCTAGGCCAGCTGGCCCACATGGAAAATGGATATGTCTAGACAGTTTTGGAAATAATTTTCCTCTCATGCAAACAAAAATTGAGTAGAAATTCCTTTATTCAGTTGGAGTGGTGAAGGGAAGAGCTGGGGCCCATTTATGGCAGGGGGGCATGATTTGGGGCAGAACAAGGATCTGCTGGTTTCCACCCCATAATAGACACGGTTAAATATTGTGCTGGGAGAAAGGAAGGTGCTTTTTAACCTGCCCCCTGGGAGAGCAACTTGGGGGGTGGGGAAGATTTCTGCCCTGATAGGCCCAGAAGGAAATAACAAGTGTAGGTTCTGTTGGAGGCCTACTGAAAGCCCCTAGAGGAAAGACAAACAAAGTTGGCCTTCTGTCCCCTGAGGGCAATTTAAAAAATTTTATGGGCAATTTTCTTCAGTCTGATTCAGGGTGGCGTTCTCGGACCGACAGGGTGCTGCTCCAGGTTCTGCTTCCTCAGCAGGATGTTGCTTCTGTAGTACTACTGTAGGTGTGAGGGTTGGGACAGGGTCAATGGCATGTCAGAGCAGTGGGCGGAAACTCACGGGTTCACGCGATTTCTATCCTAAGAACTTTTTTAAGAGCATAGCTATCCAAATTCAGTCCTTGAATCACATTGGCAAGATGAGGTAGAATTTCCATGGGGCTTTTCCTGAATATCCACCAGAACTTTGGCGAAAGATTGTTGGAAACCCTGGAGAAAAGCAGTAATGACATCGTATTAGAACATAAGAACGTAAGAATTAGGAGCAGGAGTAGGCCATATGGCCCCTTGAGCCTGCTCCGCCATTCAATAAGATCATGGCTCAACTCCGCTTTCCCATCCGATCCCCATATTTCTTGATTCCCCTAGAGTCCAAAAATCTATCTATCTCAGCCTTGAATATACTCAATGACTCAGCATCCACAGCCCTCTGGGGTAGAGAATTCCAAAGATTCACAACCCTCTGTGTGAAGAAATTCCTCCTCATCTGAGTCTTAAATTGCTGACCCCTTATCCTGAGACTATGCCCTCTAGTTCTAGACTCTCCAGCCAGGGGAAACAATCTGTCAGCATCTACCCTGTCAAACCACCACAATATTGTGTTTTTGCTTTACAATTACTAGCTGTCATTTAAATGTATCACCTTCAATTTCAAATTAAACCTATAGGCTTTGAATTTCTTGGGGATTCTCCCATTCAGTCACCATAACATCAGTAGAAGAGCTGCAAAAACTCCAGAAAAACAGCATAAACGGTGAGACAACGCCATTTGCCCCCATAGTATATTAATTTATAGCCTTGACAGATAGGCTCAGTTGGTAAAGAAAGAAAAACTTGCATTTATATAGTGCATTTCATGACCACCGGATGTCCCAAAGTGCTTTACAGCTAATGAAGTACTTTTGAAGTGTAGTCACTGTTGTAATGGAAACACAGCAGCCAATTTGCACACAGCAAGCTCCCACAAACAGCAATGTTGTAATAACCAGATAATCTGTTTTTGTGATGTTGATTGAGAGATAAATAATGACCAGGACACTGGGGATAACACCCCTGCTCATCTTTGAAATAGTGCCATGGAATCCTTTATGTCTACCTGAGAGAAATAGACGGGGCCTCAGTTTAACGTCTCATCCAAAAGATGGCAACTCCAGCAGTGCAGCACTCCCTCAGTACTGCACTGGAGTGTCAGCCTAGATTTTTGCACTCAAGTCTCTGGATTTAAACCCACAATCTTCTGACCTAGAGGCACATGTGCTACCAACTAAGCCATGGCTGATACCAATAACTTTACCTCTGCGTCAAAGCAGATAATCTACACTGGCACTTGAGTGCTATACTCAGGGATGCTGCATTGTTGGAGGTACTATTTTTTGGATAACTGATTAAACCAGCTCAGGTGCGTGAAAGATCCCTTGACCAAAAAACCTCCTTTAACCTACATCACCAAAAGAGATTAGCTGATCATAGATATTGGGCCTCGGGCCTCATTATAATGGAACCAGTGTAGCAAAACAGCCAGCCAGTGAAGAGCAGTGAAAAATCAAGCTGCTGCTAAAGCCCTCAGGTAAGTGGAACCGGGGATTGAGTCAGGAAATCGGAGTCAAGGTAATGGGGAGCCGGGGATTGGGGATAGGGGGCAGGGGAGAGACACCTGTCAGAAAATTTGATTGCTGGAGTTTGTGTGCAAACTTTGGTGGCATGAATGTGAAAAATATAAGGCTAAAATTTCGAGTACGCTGGAAACCTGCCAGTAATGGCACTAGCCACGTCTACCAGCCGCCCACCCAGAGAGCGCAGCCAGCACTAGTATTTTGGTGCTGCCTGCTAATTAACATCAGCAGAGCGCTAATTTTGTGGTGTAAAGCGCTCTTTCCAGCGCTAAGTTCAGCAGGAGGCAGGAGGCCACATCAGTCTCCCACTCGCAGTGAAGAACGGGAAAAAACGAGTGAATCAGAGGCCATGCACAGAACAGTTGCCATATTTACTACAACAATATTACCTGATACCCGATGTTTGTTGATTTTTTAAAATAAGTTGTGAACGAAAAGCTTGTTCCCCAAGGTTTAACCCATTGATTTACAGACCCACAAACACTGTGGGCCTCCCAGAAAGCTGCCAGAAAATGAAACTCCCCCCTCCCCCCAACCACCACCACTGATGGCCATAAAATGAAAGTAAAAAAAAAGGAACCTTGACAAATTAGTTTTTGAAGTTCCAGAATCCATCTAAGATGTTTTTCACTTGTCAGTCTCCATCCTCATATACAATCTGCCAAGTTCTGCCAGACTCCCTATAGCCGTTAACGCTGCTGAAACACTTGCAGCAGCTGCGCACATGGACGTGCTTTAGCGAGGGTGGCAAGAGGATTGGCGGAATCCAAAATGGATAAGCAACTTGGTGTTGAATCCCATTTGACATCACGTTCCGATGCATTACGCTAATTACGGCGAGCGCAGGCAACGGCAGCACTGCCGACCTGCCAAAAATGGCAGCCGCTGCAGGCCCTGATGGCAGCAGGTGATAGCACGGCAGCCGCCATCTTTTTCCCCGAATCTGGCAGTAATGGATGGCGTCAAACCCCCAAATATTTAGCCCATTGTTTTTAAATGGAATTAGCAGAATTGTGTCTTTGGAAGACCTATGTCTTATGCCACAAGCTGAGAATAGACACAGCTCTATACAAAGTCTCTTGTTCTATCTCTTATTTTTCTCTGTCTCTGTCCTTATCTGTGTCTCTATCTATGTTTTTATCCATCTCTCTGAAGCAGTTTAAATGTAATTGAAGCAGATGTCAGCAGAAAAAGTAGTAAAGATGCAACACGGGGCACTGTGCAGGAGAGAATAAAGGAAAGACCATATGACAGAATGAACTCTACTCTTAAAGGGCCATGCAAGTTGAAAATACCCAGTTATTTTCAATTCTTGCTTTTGATGCAGAATGAACAAAACATGTTGTGGTGCCATTTTTAACCTCAATGCTGGAGCTAAGGCCCTGTCTTAACCTCACACAGCTGAACATGGATTCAGCAGCAGGAAGGACCCCCACCGACACTATTTAAAGGGATCATCAGCTAGTTTCAGGTTAATTGCTGATTGATTTCTTCTAGCTGTTACTGAGTTTGTAGTCATGTTTGGTGCTCTCTAGATATCTTTAAAGTTGTCTGAAGTCTACACGGCAAGGTGTGGCAAGCGCTCAAGAGCTTGGTACTGACATGGGTGCAGTAGTTTGTATCACCATTGGCCTGCGGCATGATAGGGAGAATGAGCAGAGGCAACACAGAGCAGGACAAGCAGAAGAAGAGACAAGACGAGGCGGGGGAGCAGGTCTCCCAGCAGGAGGCCATACCCACACATCGCCAGTGTCAGTGGCCTTGAACTTCTTTGCATCGGGCTCCTTCCAGGCTGAAGCAGGTGACATCTGCAGTACTCACCAGAGCGCGCCTCATGGTTTGTCATGGTTGGCTGCATGCTCCACAACCTCGCCCTCATGAGGGCACAGCCCTTGCCACCAGGCATACAGTGACCAGCTGCGGAGGAGGAGGAGGAGGAGGAGGAAGAAGAGAAGGACCTAGGCATCGGACTCGGACACAACAAAAGCACACCCAGCCCAGTCAACCTGCAAATTCCTCCTGGCTAACATCTGGGGACTTGTGCCAAAATTGGGAGAGCTGTCCCACAGACTATTCAAGCCTGACATAGTCATATTCACAGAATTATACCTTGCAGCCAACATCTCAGACTCCTCCATCACTATCCCTGGGTGTGTGCTGTCCCACCAACAGGACAAACTAGAGGTAGTGGCACAGTAGTATACGGTCGGGAAGGAGTGGCCCTGGGAATTCTCAACATTAACTCCGGACGCCATGAAGTCTTATGCCATCAGGCCAAACATGGGCAAGGAAACCTGCTGAGTACCACCCTCCCTCTGCTGATGAATCAGTACTCCTCCATGTTGAATACCACTTGGAAAAAGCACTAAGGGTAGCAAGGGCACAGAATGTACTCTGGGTGGGAGACTTCAATATCTATCACCAAGAGTGGCTTGGTAGCACCACTACTGACCGAGCTGGCTGAGTCCTGAGGATAAAACTGCCAGACTGGAGCTCTGGTAGATGGTGAGAGAACCAACACGAAGGAAAAACCTACTGGACTTCGTCTTCGCTAATCTACCTGTCACAAATGCTTCTGTGGCTACGAGGCTCTGCAGCAAGTGTCTCACCTCTTGTCTCCCTAAAGACTTACCACCAACTGCAAGGCACATGTCGGGAGTGTGATGAAATACTCTCCACTTGCCTGGATGAGTGCAGCTCCAACATCACTCGAGAAGCTTGACACCATCCAGGATAAAGCAGCCCACTTGATTGTCACCGCCTTAAACACTCACACTCCCTCCACCACTGGCGCACCATGGCTGCAGTGTGTATCATCCACAAGATGCACTGCAGCAACTCACCAAGGCTTCTTTGACAACACCTCCCAAACCTGTGACCTCTACCACCTAGAAGGACAAGGGCAGCAGGCACATGGGAACACCATCACCTGCAAGTTCCCCTCCAAGTTACACACAATCCTATCTTGGAAATATATTGCTGTTCCTTCATCGTCGCTGGATCAAAATCCTGGAACTCCCTCCCTAACAGCATTGTGGGAGTATCTTCACCACATGGACTGCACCACCACCTTCTCAAGGGCATTTCGAAATGGGCAATAAATGTTGGTTTTGCCAGCGACGCCCACATCCCATGAATGAATAAAATAAAAAAGGAGGAGGAAGAAGAGGAGGAGGAGGAAGTGGAAGAGGAGAAAGCGGAAAGGAGAAGGCAACCCAAACAGACCCATTCTGTGCAGGCTGTTTGTGATCGACTTGTCCAGCTGTGGTACCAGTGAACGCAACCCCAATTCCTCATTAGTCCCAAACCTTACCTTGCCTCTGTTACTGACCATTACAGCATAAGAACATAAGATATATTGTAAATAGCTGAGGCCCAAGCACTGATCCTTGCAGCACCCCACTAATTACAGCCTGCCAATCTGAAAATCCTTACTCTTGTTTTCTGTCTGTTAATCAAACCTTTATCCTTACCCCCAATCCCGTGTGCACTTAACTTGCTTAACAACCATTTATGTAGCACCTTATTGAATGCCTTTTGGAAATCCAAACATACTACATCCACTGGTTCGCCTTTATCTACCCTACTAGTTACATCCTCAAAAAAATCTAATCAATTTGTCAAACACGATTTACCTTTCATAAAACCATATAGACTCTGCCTAAACATATTGGGCCAAAAATTACGGTCGGATGCCTCCGACCCACCCAAAAATCTGAAAATACCTGGTGGTTCCGCTCCAACATAGACTTCAGGCCCCAGGCCTAGCTGCGCAGTGCAGCGTAGAGGCCCATGCATCCCAGGAGTGTAAGTGCTTCCTGGGATCATGTGGGCCTGGACCACCAATCACAATGTCGTACTCTCATTCATAGTAATGGGAGCTCTTATTACTATGAATGGGGAGACCCCTAAAAACAAAAAAAAAACACCAACATAAATAAAAAACTACATCATTTTTTTAAATTAATAGAAGTTGAATTAAATTAAATGTTTTAGAGAAAAATGTATTAAATGTTTTAATAGTGTTAAAAATAAATGTTCCTTCATCGACAGGGTTTTTAATATAAAAATAAGTAATAAAATGTATTTTTTCTATCTTTTAAAACTCTTACGCTGGAAAAAGCAAGCCTTATGCCTGCTGGGTTACCTTTGCTACCGTCCAATCTGTTGGGATCTTTCGTGAATCGAGGCTGTTTTGGACAATCACAACCAATGCATCTACTATCTCTGCAGCCACCTCTTTTAGAAACCTAGGATGTAGCCCATCAGGTCCAGAGGATTTATCGGCTTTGTCATGGCTACCGCCCCTACCCACCCTCCTTTTCCATTCTGCTTAGTGTTTCTAAAAGTTAAGTATCTTGGAATATTTGTTTCCCAACGTTAGTCACTCTGCAACTAATTTTCTGCAATGGCTATTAAATCAAACCCCTTGATTTCTCTCTGTGCTATTTTGTTATGAATGCGTTAGATATAGTAGGGCCAAATTGACTCCCGACTGGGAAGTAAGCGCACTTACCAATGTTGAAGTTTTTTCTTGGCCCCAATCCAGGGGGCAGATCTTGCCCAGATATTCAGTTCTTTGTTGTGCATTTCCGGTCAGGGCGGTGTTGTGGGGTGGAAGTGCCCTTCAGTCGAGTTGGTCGCCCCAATGAGTCATCAGCATCGCAACATCCCTTCCCTTCAGTTAAAGGGAAGGGCCGTTGTGAGCTCTGCATTAAGTTTAGTTGGGCCCACTGGGCCACCAGGGAGGGTTTTGGCCGGGCCAGTGGCCTGGCACCCAATTGCGGGGCAATTTCCCACTTGGGTCCTTAAGGGGGGGTTCGCCGCCAGTCAGCGTGGGGTCGGCGCGTCCTTGACGGAGCGGCAGTACGGTTGGCACGGAAACCCATTCCTGCCGCTTCCGGCCCGGGGGCAATTTCAGATGGGTCAGACCATCCGTCTGGCCCCAGTCGGTAAGGCCTATCCGCTCCATTGCCGCCTGATGTCACCTTAGTCACTGATGTCCTATTACCTTTGTAAAGCTCTCTATTCCTTCCTGACCCACTCTGTTTATTTTTATCCAAATCACTACTCTGCTCTACAGCCTTGACTTCTGTTACTGTGTTTGAATTTACCCTTTCCTGAATCCTCCCATCCCTGCTTCATTAGTTTAAAGCCCTATCTACTGCCCTAGTTATTCGATTTGCCAGGACATTGATCCCAGCCGGTTTAAATGGAGACCATCCCAACGGAACAGCTCCCTCTTTCCACGGTACTGGTGCCAGTGCCCCTTGGATTGAAAATCCTGCCTCCCACACCACTCTTTCAGCCATGCACTTATCCTTCTAATCTACTTATCCCTAAGCCAATTTGCCCATGGCTCAGGAAACAATCCAGAGATCATTACCTGTGCGGATCTGCGTTTTAATTTCGAACCTATCTCCTTAAACTCTCTCAGCAGAACCTCATTCCTAGCTCTACAGAACCTTCAGAAATTCCGGTCCTGGCTGCAGAGGACAGTATCAATCCCCTTGATTGTACTGTCCCCTACCACTACAACCTTCCTTTTCACCCACCCCACTTGAATGGCCTCCTGTACCACGGTGCCATGGTCAGTTTGCTCATCCACCCGGCAAACTTTGCTCTCATCCACACAGGCAGCAAGAAGCTTGTACCTGTTGAATAAGGGCAAAGGCCAAAGCTCATCCAGCACTGCACTTGGGGTCTCCTTACCTGCCTCAGTTTCAGTCACAACCTCCTGTCCCTGACCACTAACCAGACCTGTACCACTACCTAACCTAAGGGGTGTGACTGCCTCCTGGATTAATGTGTCCAGGTAACTCTCCCCCTCCTTGATGCCCCGCATTGTCTGCACCTCAGACTCCAGCTCAATAAATCTAAATGAAGTTCCTTTGAGATACAGACATTTATTGCAAACGTGGTCGTCCGGGGTCGCAATGCACTCCCCAAACTCCCAAATGCTGCAGTTGCGGAATGCACTGCCGTTCCTATATAACCTTGTTTTATTTATTTAATTAATTAATGTTTGTGGTCTAGGACTCGATATGGCCTGAAAACAGGCAGTGTCATGGCCCAGCGCTATTAAGCTGCGCCAGGTCAAACTGGTCTAAGTAGCACTCAAAATCCGTGCTCAGTCCTCATTACCATGATTATAGTGCTGATCTCAGTGCTAAAACCACTGCTCATTAGCTTACCACTCAACAGGTGAGTGAATGTCAGGTCCAGTCTAATTCCCAGTCATTCCCATTACCATCTCCTTTTACCTTGCACCATCATCCCTTTTGTCTCTTAATCTCTTATCCCTTCCACCCTATCATAGATCTTCCCTTTTGTTATTTCCTCCTTTCCCTTTCCCTACACTTGCTTAAAAACCTGTTACATCTCTAACTTTTTCCAGTTCTGACGAAGGGTCATTGACCTGAAACATTAACTCTGTTTCTCTCTCCACAGATACTGCTTGACCTGCTGAGTATTTCCAGCATTTTATGTTTTTCTCCCAGTCATGTTTGGCCTAGGCTTTATTCAGTACTTAAAGTGGAGGTGTATTGACGCTACAGTACCCTATTGTCATCACATTTGGAATTCCATCTGGAAGCAGATGCTGCGACAAAGAGATGGCTGAGCCTCAGCACAGGGAGAGAGCCAGAAGATTCTCAGATGAGGTTCTGGAGGCACATGGAGAGAAGGCGAGCTGTCCTTTTCCCACAAGCTGGTAGGAAGCCATCAGCCCGTACATCCAAAATGCTGTGGTGGGAGATAGCTGATTATGTGCTCCCCTTGTCCTCCATACAATGTTGCCAGGAGTTTAATGACCTCACACAGCAGGTCAAGGGGAGTGAAGGCTTCAGAAAATGCCATATCCTACCATCTGCACCACAAGCCTCACACACTGCTCAATACACCACACCCCCAGCATTCACAAACTAACAATCTCTACTTATCACCACTCAGGCTTCACAATTATAGCTTCACTTCACTCTCACAACCTTACCACTACTGCAACACTCATACCTACATCTCACACCTTGCACAAACTGACAGATATTCAACTATAGCAGGCACATGACCCAAACACATTGCACCACATTCACTACACACTTCCCTTTCTCTTGCAGGCCAAGGGGCAATCACCGGGATACAGGACCTGAGCTAACTGGAGGAGCGAGTGTTCGAGATCATTAATGGGAATTCACGGAGCCAGTGGCATGGGTGAGGTTGAACCCCATGGGGACATTAACGGTATGCTCATTCCTAATCCTTCTTCTCACATCCCACTTCCCTCTCATCCCACAATCTCTTCTCACTTTCAAGTTGCTGATGCTGTATGCATGCATATCTTGCTTCCTCCCCATCCTCTCCTCACCATAACCCGACTCTTGTGCCTTTCTACTTTCAGATAATCAAGACCAAGCACCAGACCAGCCTGTCCCCGAAAGATGCAGGAGAGTGAGGGGAGAGAAGAAGAAACAACGTCTCTGCATCTGTCACTCGCAGACACAAGCTTAGAAACTGGCACTGCGCATTCTTTAAAGGCTAATGTAGAAGTGGGATCTGTACAGGGTGAGACACCGGGCATGAGTGGGCTGCAGCAAGGCCAGAGGAAAGGGTAGCTCGGGGGCCAGTTCCCCCAAGGGCGAGTTCGCACGTGAGTTCTGCTGCACAGGACTCAGATGAGGACCTCAATGGGACAGTCTTCAGAAGAAGGGTGATGGACATGCACATCGAATTGCTAGGTGCAATGGCAGGCCTGCCAGAGAGCCTCTTGGCTATGTCAAGAGCATGGAGGAGTTCGCCTCCAACATTGGCTGGGGCATTGCACAGAGCTTAGAGCCCAGGATTTAAAGGCTGGAAATGATGGAAAGCTCCTGGAGAGACCATGTCGACCCAGACATGATGCTGCAAGCGATGGCCGATCTCACAGCTGCCATTGCAGCACAGGTGGAAGCAACCCAACGTCTTAGTGCTGCAGTGGAAGTGAAGACCACTATCCTGCAGGCTCAGCTTGCTACCACCCAAGCTCAGACTGCTGCCATCGTGCTGGGTTTACAACTGTTAAGCAGGGCTTGCAGGGTGTCACAGCAAGCCAGCAATTTGACCTCCAACAAATTGTTAGGAATGCTGAGGTGTCCTCATTGGAGAGTGGCAGTGGGTCTGTGGAGCAGGAGCCTGCTGTCCTCTTTCAGGATGACAGCATTCCAATTTCCATAACTGCCACTCCGCCATTGCCCTTGCCGCTGGCTGTCAGCCAGTCAGCCCAGACTGCTGCTGTTCATGCTGAGGTGGTGCAGTCTACAGCCAGGCATTCTAGGCCCAGAGCTGCTCAAGGTGATGAGGGAGTTGACTTATGAGGAAAGGTTGAGTAGGCTGGGCCTCTACTCATTCGAATTCAGAAGAATGAGAGGTGATCTTATCGAAACGTATAAGATTATGAGGGGGCTTGACAAGGTGAATGCAGAGAGGATGTTTCCACTGATAGGGGAGACTAGAACTAGAGGGCATGATCTTAGAATAAGGGGCCGCCCATTTAAAACTGAGATGAGGAGGAATTTCTTCTCTCAGAGGGTTGTAGATCTGTGGAATTCACTGCCTCAGAGAGCGGTGGAAGCTGGGACATTGAATAAATTTAAGACAGAAATGGACAGTTTCTTAAACGATATAGAGATAAGGGATTATGGGGAGCGGGCAGGGAAGTGGAGCTGAGTCCATGATCAGATCAGCCATGATCTTATTGAATGGTGGAGCAGGCTCGAGGGGCCGTATGGCCTACTCCTGCTCCTATTTCTTATGTTCTTATTAAGGTCATCCCACAAGGCCATCTGAAATCTCCCCCACGGAAAGTTAGCAGACTTCCACCAGCCATGCTACAGCCAATGGGTGAGCACTTCATAGGAGCACTCGATTAGGAAAGCGCACCTGAACGACATCCACTAAGGGTGATTAGTTGATTTAGTTGTAATAGAGCTCTACCTAGTGGACTACTGCTCCACCTAGTGGACTACTGTGGTAATGCAACTACTGCTGCCCATAATAAAAAGGTCATGTGATATAGTCACATGATGTATTGGAGCCATCTTGTGTAGTGTATTTCTTAGTGATGCCGTAAAGAATATATCACATTTGGCAACATAGGATAGGATAACCGGATTCCCTAGCTGAAATTTTTGTTGGTGGATAATCCAGCCAACTGACAGACAGATTTTGAGAGGTTCTTTGTTTTGCAAAAGAGCTAAAAAATCCAAGGTAAATTACAAGCAAACTTGGCTAAACTGTCAGCGTCCAGATGGCCGCACCTATGGAATAATAGGGCGCTTGGGTGAGTTCCATCACGATTAAGAGACTTTTGGAGTGTATGTGGAGAGGCTAAACATGCTTTTCACCACAAATAGTATTGTCAAAATCCCCAATGGTGAAAACCATAACTGAGTGGTTTTAGAAAGAAAACTGGCTATTTTCTTGACTCCAAAATATATGAAACCCGAGAAAATGTGATTATTCCCACAAGTCAAAGAACACGCCACTGATGCAGATTCAGCACTACAGTCCTGAGCCCCTGGAAATTGCTGAAAGTTATCATTTTGGAATACGAGATCAATTCATTTACGAGAGTATCCGTGAGTAAATTGTAGCATTAAAGAAGCTATCCATTCACTGTTATTTCGCAAACTTTCAGGACCGAGCATTGTGTGACCGCTTTGTTTGTGGGATAAAAAATGAAGCAATCAGAAGAAAGTTGTTGACAAGCCCTAATTTGACTTTTGATTTAGCTTGTCAGACAGCTACGTCGATGGATATGGCCAACCAATACTCCTCGTGCCATTTCCAGTCATTAGACAACCGAGGTGAATCGACTTCTGGTTAAAAGTCATCATAAGCAGTCCCTTGAAATCGAGGCAGACTTGCTTCCACTCTAAAAGTAAGTTCTTAGGTGATTGAACAACCCAATACAGGAATTACAGTCTCTGTTACAGGTGGGACAGACAGTCGTTGAAGGAAAGGGTGGGTAGGACTGGTTTGCTGCACGCTCCTTCCGCTGCCTGTGCTTGGTTTCTGCATTCTCTCAGCGATGAGACTCAAGGTGCTCAGCGCCCTCCTGGATGCACTTCCTACACTGAGGGTGGTCTTTGGCCAGGGGCTCCCAGGTGTCGGTGGGGATGTTGCATTTTATCAAGGAGGCTTTGAGGGTGTCCTTGAAACGTTTCCTCTGCCCATCTTCGGCTTGCTTGCCGTGTAGGAGTTTCGAGTAGAGCGCTTGCTTTGGGAGCCTTGTGTCAGGCATGCGAACAATGTGGCCCGCCCAGCAGAGCTGGTCAGGGGTGGTCAGTGCTTCGATGCTGGGGATGTTAGCCTGGTCGAGGACGCTAATGTTGGTGCATCTGTCCTCCCAGGGGATTTGCAGGATCTTGCAGAGATATCGTTGGTAGTATTTCTCCAGTGATTTGAGGTGTCTACTGTATATGTTCCACGTCTCTGAACCATACAGGAGGGCATGTATCACTACAGCCCTGTAGACCATGAGCTTGGTGGCAGGTTTGAGGGCCTGATCTTCGAACACTCTTTTCTGCAGGCGACCAAAGGCTGCGCTGGCGCACTGGAGGCGGTGTTGAATCTCGTCGTCGATGTCTACCCTTGCTGATAATAGGCTCCCGAGGTATGGAAAGTGGCCCACGTTGTCCGGGACTGCGCCATGGATCTTGATGACTGGGGGGTAGTGCTGTATGGTGGGGTCAGGTTGGTGGAGGACCTTTGTCTTACGGATGTTTAGTGTAAGGCCCATATTTTCATATGCCTCAGTGAAAATGTTGACTATGACTTGGAGTTCAGTTTCTGAATGTGCGCAGACTCAAGTGTCATCTGCATACTGTAGCTCGATGACAGAGGTTATGCTCATAATAAAGTAATCTAACTGAGTACTGTAGACATGAGTAACTGTGACCTTAGCTCCTTTATTCAAACTCCAGAGTGCTGGTACAACATGGGAGGCCTGCTTATATACAGTGCTCCCAAGGGATGCTGGGATCCCTTGAGACTCCGACAGGTATGTCCTCTGGTGGCGGTATGATACTGGTTACATAGGGTTGCACACATAACATCACTCCCTCCCAAAGTCAATAGTACACTTATTTACAGGGTGAGACGATCTGGGGCTTTTCGCTCCCTTGTTGATTGTCTCGGTACAAATGCAGCTGTGGGTGAATTGGTTGGTTCTTCGCTGGGCTGCTGGACAGCTGGCCTTGCTGGGCTGCTGGGGATGGTGAGTTCAGCTTTGTGGTCAACGGTTGCCACTTGTGTGTGTGTTGGAGGGTCGAAGTTGGTGGTGTCCTCTTCGGGTTGCTCGTGGCTGTCTGTGAGTCGCAGTTTGGTTTGGTCCAAATGCTTTCTGCAAATTAGTCCATTAGCAAGTTTGACCTGAAACACCCTACTCCCTTCTTTGGCTATGACAGTGCCAGCAAGCCATTTGGGACCATGTCCACAGTTGAGTATAAATTCAGGGTCATTGTTTTCAATATCGCGTGACAAGTTTGCGCGATCATGGTACATGCTTTTTTGATGCCGCCTGTACACGATGTGATCATGGAGATCAGGATGGACAAGAGAGAGCCTTATTTTGAGCGCCCTTTTTATGAGCAGCTCGGCTGGGGGAACCCCAGTGAGCGAGTGGGGTCTGGTGCGGTAGCAGAGCAGGACTCGGGACAGGCGGGTCTGCAGGGAGCCTTCCCACAGACGTTTCAAGCTTTGCTTGATGATTTGGACTGCCCATTCTGTCTGGTCGTTGGATGTGGGCTTGAACGGGGCAGATATGACATGTTTGATCCCATTGCGAGTCATGAATTCCTTGAATTCAGCACTGGTGATGCACGGCCCATTGCCGCTGACAAGGACATCTGGTAGGCCATGCGTGGCGAACATGACCCGTAGGCTTTCGATGGTGGCAGTGGACGTGCTTACAGACATTATTACACACTCAATCCATTTTGAATAAGCATCCACAATAATCAAAAACATTTTGCCCAGAAACGGGCCGGCAAAGTCAACGTGGATCCTAGACCATGGTTTGGAGGGCCATGACCACAAACTTAGCGGTGCCTCCCTGGGTGCATTGCTCAGTTGAGAGCAAGTGTTGCATTGGCACACGCATGACTCCAAATCTGAGTCGATGCCGGGCCACAACACATGGGATCTGGCTATAGCTTTCATCATTACTATCCATGTGTGGGTACTGTGTAGGTCGCGTATGAACGTTTCCCTGCCTTTCTTAGGCAAAATCACGCAATTGCCTCACAAAAGACAGTTCACCTGTTTGGACATTTTGTCTTTGCGCCGCTGGAATGGCTTGATCTCTTCATGCATCTCTGCTGGGACGCTGGACCAGTTCCCATGGAGGACACAGTTTTTTTTACAAGGGACAGTAAAGGATCATGGCTTAAACTAACATGGCAAGGGGATGGGAACCTATGCAGGGAGGCAGAGGGAAATAAAATGGAGGCAGAAGCAAAAGATAAAAAGGAGAATAGTACAAGTGGAGGGCAGAGAAACTCAAGGCAAAAAACAAAAAGGGCCACATTACAGCCAAATTCTAAAGGGGCAAAGTGTGTTAAAAAGACAAGCCTGAAGGCTCTGTGCCTCAATGCGAGGAGCATTCGGAATAAGGTGGATGAATTAACTGCGCAGACAGCAGTTAACGGATATGATGTAATTGTCATCATGGAGACATGGCTCCAGGGTGACCAAGGCTGGGAACTCAACATCCAGGGGTATTCAACATTTAGGAAGGATAGGCAGAGAGGAAAAGGAGGCGGAGTGGCGTTGCTGGTTAAAGATGAAATTGATGCAATAGTAAGAAGGGACATTAGCCTGGATGATGTGGAATCGGTATGGGTGGAGCTGCGGAATACCAAAGGGCAGAAAATGCGAGTGGGAGTTGTGTACAGACCACCAAACAGTGGTAGTGAGGTTGGGGACAGCATCAAACAAAAAATAAGGTACGTATGCAATAAAGGTACAGCAGTTGTCATGGGCGATTTTAATCTACACATTGATTTGGCTAACCAAACTGGTAGCAATACGGTGGAGGAGGATTTCCTGGAGTGTACTAGGGATGGTTTTCTCGACCAATATGTCAAGGAACCAACTAGAGAGCTGGCCATCCTAGACTGAGTGATGTGTAATGAGAAGGGACTAATTAGCAATCTTGTTGTGCGAGGCGCCTTGGGGAAGAGTGACCACAATATGGTGTAATTCTTTATTAAGATGGAGAGTGACACAGTTAATTTGGAAACTAGGGTCCTGAACTTAAGGAAAGGTAACTGACGGTATGAGGTGTGAATTGGCTATAATACACTGGCAAAAGATACTTAAAGGGCTGACGGTGGATAACCAATGGCAAACATTTAAAGATCACATGGATGAACTTCAACAATTGTACATCCCTGTCTGGAGTAAAAATCAAATGGGGAAGGTGGCTCAACCATGACACTAAGTTGGGTGGCAGTGTGAGCTGCAAGGAGAATGCTATGAGGCTGCAGAGCGACTTGGATAGGTTAGGTGAGTGGGCAAATGCATGGCAGATGAAGTATAATGTGGATAAATGTGAGGTTATCCACTTTGGTGGTAAAAACAGAGAAACAGACTATTATCTGAATGGTGACAGATTAGGAAAAGGAGAGGTGCAACGAGACCTGGGTGTCATGGTACATCAGTCATTGTAGGTTGGCATGCAGGTCCAGCAGGCGGTTAAGAAAGCAAATGGCATGTTGGCCTTCATAGCAAGGGGATTTGAGTACAGGGGCAGGGAGGTGTTACTACAGTTGTACAGGGCGTTGGTGAGGCCACAGCTGGAGTATTGTGTGCAGTTTTGGTCTCCTAACTTGAGGAAGGACATTCTTGCTATTGAGGGAGTGCAGCGAAGGTTCACCAGACTGATTCCCGGGATGGCGGGACTGACATATCAAGAAAGACTGGATCAACTGGGCTTGTATTCACTGGAGTTCAGAAGAATGAGAGGGAATCTCATAGAAACGTTTAAAATTCTGATGGGTTTAGACAGGTTAGATGCAGGAAGAATGTTCCCAATGTTGGGGAAGTCCAGAACCAGGGGTCACAGTCTAAGGATAAGGGGTAAGCCATTTAGGACCGAGATGAGGAGAAACTTCTTCACCCAGAGAGTGGTGAACCTGTGGAATTCTCTACCACAGAAAGTTGTTGAGGCCCATTCACTAAATATACTCAAAAAGGAGTTAGATGTAGTCCTTAATATACGGGGGATCAAGGGGTATGGCGAGAAAGCAGGAATGGGGTACTGAAGTTGCATGTTCAGCCATGAACTCATTGAATGGCGGTGCAGGCTCGAAGGGCCGAATGGCCTACTCCTGCACCTATTTTCTATGTTTCTATGTTTCTAACCATGGCTAACAAGGGAAATTAAGCATAGTGTTAAAACCAAGGAAGAGGCATATAAATTGGCTAGAAAAAGTAACAAACCTGAGGACTGGGAGAAATTTAGAATTCAATAGAGGAGGACTAAGCGGGAAATTAATTAAGAGGGGGAAAATAGAATACAAGAGGAAGCTTGCAGGGAACATAAAAACTGACTGCAAAACCTTCTATAAATAAGTGAAGAGAAAAAGATTAGTGAAGACTAATTAGTGTAGGTCCCTTGCAGTCGGATTTAGGTGAATTTATAATGGGGAACAAAGAAATGGCAGACCAATTGAACAAATACTTTGGTTCTGTCTTCACGAAGGAAGATGCAAATAACCTTCTGAATATATTTGGGGACAATGGGTCTAGTGAGAAGGAGGAACTGAAGGATATCCTTATTAGGCGGGAAATTGTGTTCGGGAAATTGATGGGATTGAAGGCTGATAAATCTCCAGGGCCTGATAGTCTGCATCCCAGAGTACTTAAGGAAGTGGCCCGAGAAATAGTGGACGCATTGGTGATCATTTTCCAACCGTCTATCGACTCTGGATCAGTTCCTATGGACTGGAGGGCAGCTAATGTAACACCACTTTTTAAAAAAGGAGGGAGAGAGAAATCGGGTAATTATAGACTGGTTAGCCTGACATCAGTAGTGGGGAAAATGTTGGAATCAATCATTAAGGATGAAATAGCAGTGCATTTGGAAAGCAGTGACAGGATCGGTCCAAGTCAGCATGGATTTATGAAAGGGAAATCATGCTAGACGAACCTTCTGGAATTTTTTGTGGATGTAACTGGTAGAGTGGACAAGGGAGGACCAGTGGATGTGGTGTATTTGGACTTTCAAAATACTTTTGACAAGGTCCCGCACAAGAGATTGGTGTACAAAATCAAAGCGCATGGTATTGGGGGTAATATACTGACGTGGATAGAGAATTGGTTGGCAGACAGGAAGCAGAGAGTTAGGATAAATGGATCCTTTTCAGAATGGCAGGCAGTAACTAGTGGAGTGCCGCAGGGCTCAGTGCTGGGACCCTAGCTCTTTACAATATACATTAACGATTTGGATGAAGGAATTGAGTGTAATATCTCCAAGTTTGCAGATGACACTAAACTGGGTGGCGGTGTGAGCTGTGAGGGGGACGCTAAGAGGCTGTAGGGTGACTTGGACAGGTTAGGTGAGTGGGCAAATGCATGGCAGATGCAGTATAATGTGGATAAATGTGAGGTTATCCATTTTGGGGGCAAAAACACGAAGGCAGAATATTATCTGAATGGCGACAGATTAGGAAAAGGGGAGGTGCAACGAGACCTGGGTGTCATGGTTCATCAGTCATTGAGGGTTGGCATGCAGGTATGGCAGGCGGTGAAGAAGGCAAATGGTATGTTGTCCTTGATAGCTAGGGGATTTGAGTATAGGAGCACGGAGGTCTTACTGCAGTTGTACATGGCCTTAGTGAGACTTCACCTGGAATATTGTGTTCAGTTTTGGTCTCCTAATCTGAGGAAGGACGTTTCTTGCTATTGAGGGAGTTCAGCGAAGGTTCACCAGACTAATACCAGGGATAGACAAACTGTCATATGAGGAGAGACTGGATCAACTGGGCCTTTATTCACTGGAGTTTAGAAGGATGAGAGGGGATCTCATAGAAACGTATAAGATTCTGACGGGATTGGACAGCTTAGATGCGGGAAGAATGTTCCCGATGTTGGGGAAGTCCAAACCAGGGGACATAGTCTTAGGATAAGGGGTAGGCCATTTAGGACTGAGATGAGAAGAAACTTCTTCACTCAGAGAGTTGTTAACCTGTGGAATTCCCTGGCGCAGAGAGTTGTTGATGCCAGTTCATTGGATATATTCAAGAGGGTGTTAGATATGCCTTATGGCTAATGGGATCAAGGGGAATGGAGAGAAATCAGGAAAGGGGTACTGAGGAAATGATCAGCCATGATCTTATTGAATGGTGGTGCAGGCTCGAAGGGCCGAATGGCCTGCTCCTGCACCTATTTTCTATGTTGCTATGTTTCTGGCTGGTCCAGGTCCTGATCTGGTGGGCCATAATGAGTAACTTTTCATTTTCAAATGCATCCATTAGCAAGAGCAAATCTGCAGGCTGTGCCATTTCCACCCCGATGTGGGCAATGGTAGCCGACTGAGAGCATCAGCGCAGTTCTCTGTGCCTGGTCTGTGGCAGATTATATAGTTATATGCAGATACCGTGAGCGCCCATCTTTGGATGTGAGCAGAGGCACTGGTATTAATCCCTTTTCTCTTTGAGAATAGCGATATGAGCAGCTTATGGTCAGTTTCTAACTCGAACATAAGCCCAACAGATACTGGTGCATATTTTTCACCCGTAAACGCATGCCAGAGCTTCTTTTTCAATCATGCTGTAGGTCCTTTCGGCCTTGGACGAACTCCTGGACGCATAGGCGACCAGTTGCAATGTTCCCGATTCGTTCGCTTGTTGTAAGACACACCCGATCCCGTACGAAAACGCATCGCAAGCTAGCACTAAATGTTTACATGGGTTATACAGAATAAGCAGTTTGTTGGAACGTAACAGATTTCTGGCTTTCTCAAAAGCTGCCGCTTGTGATTTCCCCTATACCCAGCCATCTCCCCTGCGTAGCAGCACATGTAAGGGTTCTAGCAAGGTGCTAAACCCGGGTAGGAAATTACCAAAATAGTTGAGGAGTTCCAGGAACGATCGCAGCTCCGTCACTTTCTGTGGTCGCAGCGCATTCTTGATGGCCTCCGTCTTGGCGTTGGTGGGTCTGATGCCATCTGCCGCGATTCTTCTCCCTAAGAACTTGACCTCTGGTGCCAGGAAAACACACTTTGAGCGTTTCAGCCTGAGTCCCACATGATCTAGCCTACTTAGAATCTCTTCCAGGTTCTTCAAGTGTTCGATGGTGTCCCGACCTGTGACCAGTATGTTGTCCTGGAAAATCACGGTGTGCGGAATCAATTTTAGCAGGCTCTCCATGTTCCTTTGAAAAATTGCCGCGGCCAATCGAATCCCAAACAGGCATCTATTGTAGATGAACAGACCTTTGTGCGTGTTGATGCAGGTGAGGCCTTTCGAAGATTCCGCCAGCTCCTGCGTCATGTAGGCCGAGGTCAGGTCCAACTTGGTGAACGTCTTCCCTCCAGCCAGGGTCGCAAATAGGTCGTCTGTCTTGGGTAGCGTGTACTGGTCCTGTAGCGAAAGACAGTTAATCTTTACTTTATAGTCCCCACAGATTCTGACCGTGCCATCGCCTTTGAGAACCGGAACAATCGGACTGGCCCACTCGTTGAACTCCACCAGCGTGATGATGTCTTTTCGCTGCAGCCTGTCCAGGTCAATCTCCACTTTCTCTCGCATTATATATGGCACCGCTCATGCCTTGTGGTGGATGGGTCGTGTACTGGGAACCAAGTAGATCTGCACCTTCGCCCCCGAGAAACTTCCGATGTCTGGCTCAAAAAACGACGGAAACTTACTCAGAACCTGGGCACATGAGGCATCGTCGACAGACAAAAGCACTTGGATGTCGTCCCAGTTCCAACGGATTTTTCCCAGCCAGCTTCTGCCAAACAGTATGGGGCCATCTCCTGGTACAATCCAGAGTGGGAGTTCATGCACTGCTCCATCATAGGAGACTTTTATTGCTGCGCTTCCAATTACAGGGATCAGCTCTTTAGTGTAAGTTGTTAGCTTGGGCCTGTGTGCCTTGTTGCACCACAGCCTGTCGAAGGCCTTTTTGCTCATGATAGACTGACTCGCACCCGTGTCCAGTTCCATGGATACTGGAATTCCGTTCAGTTCGACTTTTAGCATGATCGGTGGACATTTCGTGGTGAAGGTGTGTACCCCGTACACTTCTGCCTCCTCGGTTCGAGTCTCTAGTTCAGCTTGATCCGCCATGGATCGATCCTCCTCTACAATGTGGTGGTTTGCAGCTCGTCTGCACATTCACTGGAGGTGTCCGATTATGCACACATAATGTTTGAAGCGGCTCTGATGGGCTCGATGATCACCTCCGCAGCGCCAACAAGGTGTTAACTGCCTCACATTAACGTTTGATGGCGGACTCCAGGTCATCTGAGGTCGTGCAGCTGCAGGCGTGTACGTTCTGCCATATGTATTCCTGCCTGAAAATGACATTACTTTCTGTACAGTACTTGCCGAAACCTCTTTATGCTGCGAAAGTTGTTTGGTGTTATCTCTGGTGGACATAAATGCCTGGGCTATCGTTATGGCTTTGCTCAGGTTCGGTGTTTCAACAGTCAATAGTTTGCTGCGAAGGATAACCTCATGGCCAATGCCAAGCACAAAGAAAAGTCTCTTAGCATTTGCTCAAGGAATCCATTGAATTTGCAATGTCCTGCAAGGCGCCTTAGTTCGGCAACGTAGCTCGCCACTTCCTTGCCTTCAGACTGTTGACACATGTAAAATTGATACCTTGCCATCGGAACACTTTCCTTCGGATTTAGGTGCTCCCGGACCAGCATACATAGTTCTTCATATGATTTGGTTGTTGGTTTCACCGGAGCTAGATTCTTCATGAGGCCATAGGTTGTTGCCCCACAGACGGTGAGGAGGATCGCCCTTTGTTTGGCAGCGTTCTCGTCCCCTTCCAGCTCATTGGCCATGAAGTATTGGTCGATTTGCTCCACAAAGGCCTCCCAATCGTCCCCTTCTGAGAATTTCTCCAGGATACCAACAGTTCTCTGCATTTTCGCGTGATTGTTCGTTATCTTGTCGCCAGTTGTTATGCTCATAATAAAGTAATGTAGCTGAGTACTGTAGACACGAGTAAGTGTGACCTTAGCTCCTTTATTCAAACTTCAGAGTGCTGGTGCAGCATAGGAGGCCTGCTTATATACAGTGCTCCCAAGGGATGCTGGGATCCCTTGGAACTCCAACAGGTATGCCCATTGGTGGCGGTATGATACAGGTTACATAGGGTTGCATACATAATAGGGCCGGTCTTGGATCTGGCCTGGAGACGACGAAGGTTGAATAGTTTCCCACCGGTTCTGTAGTTTAGTTCCACTCCAGCAGGGAGCTTGTTGAGCGTGAGGAAGATTGAGAAGAGAGTTGGCGCGATGACGCAGCCCTGCTTGACCCCTGTCAGGATGTGGATTGGGTCTGTAATGGATTCATTTTTCAGGATCATAGTTTGCATGTCGTCATGGAGCAGGCGGAGGATGATGATGAACTTTTGGGGACAGCTGAAACCTCGCAGTTGACAGTGTCAAAGGCCTTTGTAAGGTCAAAGAAAGCCATGTATAAGGGGTTGGTGCTGTTCCCTGCATTTTTCTTGCAGCTGTCACGCTGTAAAAATCATGTCCGTTGTACCCCGTAGAGGACGAAATCCACACTGTGACTCCGGGAAGAGCTCCTCAACCACAGGGAGAAGATGGTCGAGGAGGATTCTCGCGACAACTTAACCCAGTGGCTGATAACAGGGAGATTCCTCTGTAGTTGCCGCAGTCGGACTTGTCTCCTTTTTTAAAGAGGGTCACGTTACTGCATTTCTGAGATCTCCCGGCATGTTCTCCTCCTTCCAGATGAGAGAGATGAGGTCATGCATTCGTGCCAACATTGCCTCTCCGCCATACTTTAGTGCCTTAGCGGGGATTCCATCCGCTCCGGTTGCCTTGTTGATCTTGAGCTGGCGGATGGCCTTTTCTACCTCGTGCAGGGCTGGGGTTTTGCTGAGATGGTGGCGGGTAGCATGCTGCAGGATGGAGTCGAGAACATTCGAGTCAAAGGCAGAGTCTCGGTTACGGAGATCTTTGAAGTGCTCCTTCCAGCGGGTCCTGATTGCCTCAGTGTCTTTGATGAGTGTTTCCCCACTCATGGCCAGTAGTGGAGTGGGGCCTTGGGTGCTTGGGCCGTAGGTGGCCTTGACTGTGGTGAAGAATCCTCACACATTGTGGCTGTCAGCCAGCTGCTGAATCTCCTGTGCTTTCTCCACCCACCATCTGTTCTTTAGGTCGTGGGATTCTTGTTGGACCTCAGCCTTAAGCTGACTGTAATGCTGCTTTGCTGCTGCTGAGTTGGGTTGTTGTTTTAGGTTCAGAAATGCCCTGCGCTTGCGGTTTATTGGCTCTAGAATCTCCTGGTCATTCTCATCAAACCAGTCCTGGTGTTTCCTGGTTGAGTGACAAGTGTTTCTTCGCAGGCATTGGATATGGAGGCCTGGAGGGCAGACCAAGCGCTGTGAGCAATCTGTGCCTCGGGGTCATCAATGGACACGAGGTTAGCAGTAAGGCGCTGGCTGTATAAGGCTCTCTTAACTGGGTCTTTGAGTGCCCTGGCATTGACTTTCTTGTGGCACTGCTTCTGCTGCCGTCACTGCTTTGGGGCTATGTTGATGTTGATGATGGAACGGATTAGGCAGTGGTCCGTCCAGCAGTCATCAGCTCCTGTCATGCCGCTGACGTTAAAAGTAAAAGGCAGTTGGGCCACAAGGCCTCAGCAACTGGCCAAGATAACAATACATTGAAGTCGTGCTTGTGGCCCAACTGCCTTTTACTTTTAATGTCAGCGGCATGACAGGAGCTGATGACTGTTGGACGGACCACTGCCTAATCCGTTCCATCATCAACATCAACATAGCCCCAAAGCGGTGATGACAGCAGAAGCAGTGCCGCAAGGAAGTTAATGCCAGGGCACTCAAAGACCCAGCTAAGAGAGCCCTATACAGCCAGTGCCTCACTGCTAACCTGGAGCAACACATTGGTCAAAGCTCCATATGTGAAGGCAGTGTGTTTCTTCTGCAAGAAAACTGGGCATCTTGCAAAGGCATACTGACTGAAGAGTAAACCAACTTTCAATGCCATCAGTAAAAATCGCCAGAGACTACATAGCATTGAAGAGAAACAAAAGGATGAGGAGGTTCTGGAGATACATGTCATCAGGAGCATGACGATTCGCGATGTATCAGCATCCAAGTACATGTTGCAGGAACCAGGATACCCATGGAAATCGACACTGGTGCATCCATGAGCATAGTACCGGAATCACTATATCTTGACAAATTGCATAATTTTCCACTGGATAAATCGAAGATAGAGCTATGAGGCTACTCAGAGAGAAAATTCCTGTTGTAGGATATATCAACATTGCGGTGAAATACAAGGATCAGTTTCAGAGCTTGCCTCTCATAGTAGTGGCAAGAGACAAGCCTGCCTTGATCGGTAGAAATTGGTTGGGATCACTGAAGCTGGATTGGAATGAGATTTTTCGTGTGGAAACAAAATTTGCATCAAAGTAGTATTCAAAGGTGTTCTGCGAAACAGGCAGTCCAATCCAAGACTTCAAGGCGAGTGTCAGAGTGCAGAAGGATGCAAGACCAGTTTACTGCAAGCTTGTCCCATACCATATGCACTCAAGGAGAAAGTTGAGCAAGAACTCAAAAGATTAGAAACTGAGAACATTATCTCTAAGATAGAAGAAGTGTTCTATTTATCATACATTGATGAACTGCCAATCACAACTGAAGAGATTGGCAGAGCAACCAAGCGTGACGCCGTTATGTCAAAGGTGTATGATTACATAGCAAATGGCTAGCCAAACCAGGTATCAGATGAAGATATTTATCCATACTACGTTCATGTCAATGGATAAAGATTGTATCATGTGGGGTGCAAAATACGTTCAGGTCCAAATTATTAGATCTTCATGACCAGCACCTGGGAAGGTGCTTGACCAAGAGTTTTGCAAGCAGTTACTTATGGTGGCCAGGTCTAGGTAAAGATATAGAGTACATCATTAGTCAGTGTACAACATATCAATTGGTGAGCAAGAAACCACCATCAGTACCATTACAGCCATGGAAATGGCCTCCCAGGGTGTGGTAAAGGTTACATGTAGATTTTGCTGAGCTAGAAGGACAGCAATTGTTCATAGTGATTGACAGTCATCCAAAATGGGTAGACGTGTTTCCGATGTGGAAAATAACAACAAGTAAAACACTAGACAATTTACAAAGATTGTTTTCTTTATAGGGCCTCTCAGAAAAAATTGTGCCTGATAATGGGCCGCAATTTTGTTCAGAGGAATTTGCACAGATCATGAGCAGAAACAGTGTGAAACATACCAAATTTCCACCATACCACCCTGCTTCAAATGGTGCAGCAGAGCACACAGTACACATTGTAAAATGTGCTGTCATCAAGCAAATGTTGGATCCAAATCCAAAGAAACGGCAGTTGGACCATAAACTAGCAAATTTTCTGATTACTTATCATAATACTTCTCATACAACTACTGGTAGAGCACCAGCAGAGTTGTTTCTCAAATGACAGCCACAAACCAGGTTCTCGCTGTTAAGGCCAAACTTGCCACAGTCAGTAAATAGAGAAACATAGAAACATAGAAAATAGGTGCAGGAGTAGGCCATTCGGCCCTTCAATCCTGCACCACCATTCAATATGATCATGACTGATCATGCAACTTCAGTACCCCATTCTTGCTTTTTCTCCATACCCCTTTATCCCTTTAGCCGTACAAAAGATTGGTCCCACAAAAGAGACTGGTGTGCAAAATCAAAGCACGGGGTAACGTACTGACGTGGATAGAGAACTGGTTGGCAGACAGAAAGCAGAGAGTCGGGATAAACGGGTTCTTTTCAGAATGGCAGGCAGTGACTAGTGGAGTGCCGCAGGGCTCAGTGCTGGGACCCCAGCTCTTTACAATATACATTAATGATTTAGATGAAGGAATTGAGTGTAGTATCTCCAAGTTGGTAGATGACACTAAACTGGGTGGCGGTGTGAGCTGTGAGGAGGACGTTAAAAGGCTGCAGGGTGACTTGGACAGGTTAGGTGAGTGGGCAAATGCATGGCAGATGCAGTATAATGTGGATAAATTTGGGGGCAAAAACACAAAGGCAGAATATTATCTGAATGGCGACAGATTAGGAAAAGGGGAGGTGCAACGAGACCTGGGTGTCATGGTTCATCGGTCATTGAAAGTTAGCATGCATGTACAGCAGACGGTGAAGAAGGCAAAGTTGGCCTTGATAGCTAGGGAATTTGAGTATAGGAGCAGGGAGATCTTACTGCAGTTGTACAGGGTCTTGGTGAGGCCTATTGTGTTCAGTTTTGGTCTCCTAATCTGAGGAAGGACATTCTTGCTATTGAGGAAGTGCAGCGAAGTTTCACCAGACTGATTCCCGGGATGGCGGGAGTGACATATGAAGAGAAACTGGATCAACTGGGCCTTTATACACTGGAGTTTAGAAGGATGAGAGGGGATCTCATAGAAACTTATGATTCTGACGGGACTGGACAGGTTAGATGCGGGAAGAATGTTCCCGATGATGGGGAAGTCCAGAACCAGGGGGACACAGTCTTAGGATAAGGGGTAGGCCATTTAGGACTGAGGTGAGGAGAAAGTTCTTCACTCAGAGTTGTTAACCTGTGGAATTTCCTACCACAGAGAGTTGTTGATGCGAGTTCATTGGATATATTCAAGAGGGAGTTAGATATGGCCCTTACGGCTAAAGGGGTCAAGGAGAATGGAGAGAAAGCAGGAAAGGGGTACTGAGGGAATGATCAGCCATGATCTTATTGAATGGTGGTGCAGGCTCGAAGGGCTGAAAGGCCTACTCCTGCACCTATTTTCTATGTTTTCTATGTTTCTATGTAAGGGCCACATCTAACTCCCTTTTGAATATATCTAACGAACTGGCCTCAACAAATTTCTGTGGTCGAGAATTCCACAGGTTCACAATTCTCTGAGTGAAGAAGTTTCTCCTCATCTCGGTCCTAAATGGCTTATCCCTTATCCTTAGACTGTGACCCCTTGTTCTGTGCTTCCCCAACATCAGGAACATTTTTCCTGCATCTAAGCTGTCCAATCCTGTCAGAATTTTATATGTTTCTATGAGATCCCCTCTCATTCTTCTAAATTCCAGTGACTGTAAGCCTAGTTGATCCAATCTTTCTTCATATGTCAGTCCTGCCATCCCGGGAATCAGTCTGGTGAACCTTCGCTGCACTCCCTCAATTGCAAGAATATCCTTCCTCAGATTAGAAGACCAAAACTGTACATAATATTCAAGGTGTGGCCTCACCAAGGCTCTGTACAACTGCAGTAAGACCTCCCTGCTCCAATACTCAAATCCTCTCGCTATAAAGGCCAACATACCATTTGCCTTCTTCACCGCCTGCTGAACCTGCATGCCAACTTTCAATGACTGATGTACCATGACACCCAGGTCTCGTTGCACCTCCCCTTTTCCTAATTCAGATAATATTCTGCCTCCCTGTTTATGCCGCCAAAGTGAATAACCTCACATTTATCTACATTATACTGCATCTGCCATGCATTTGCCCACTCACCTAACCTGTCCAAGTCACCCTGCAGCCTCTTAGCATCCTCCTCACAGCTCACACTGTCACCCAGCTTAGTGTCATCTGCAAACTTGGAGATATTACGTTCAATTCCTTCGTCCAAATTAATAATGTATATTGTAAATAGCTGGGGGCCCAGCACTGAACCTTGCAGAACCCCACTAGTCACTGCCTGCCATTCTGAAAAGGACCCGTTTATTCCTACTCTTTGTTTCCTGTCTGCCAACCAGTTCTTTATCCACGTCAGTACATTACCCCCAATACCATGTGCTTTAATTTTGCACACTAATCTCTTGTATGAGACTTTTTCAAAGCCTTTTGAAAGTCCAAATGCACCACATCTACTGGTTCTCCCTTGTCCACTCTACTAGTTACATTCTCAAAAAATTCCAGAAGATTTGTCAAGCATGATTTCTCTTTCATAAATCCATGCTGACTTGGACCGATCCTGTCACTGCTTTCCAAATGCGCTGCTATTAAGTCTTTAAAAATTGATTCCAACATTTTCCCCACTATCGATGTCAGGCTAACCGGTCTATAATTCCCTGTTTTCTCTCTCCCTTCTTTTTTAAAAAGTGGGGTTACATTAGCTTCCTTCCAATCCATAGGATCTGATCCAGAGTCTATAGAATGTTGGAAAATGACCACCAATGCGTCCACTATTTCTAGGGCCATTTCCTTAAGTACTCTGGGATGCAGACTAATAGGCCCTGGGGATATATCGGCCTTCAATCCCATCAATTTCCCGAACACAATTTCCCACCTAATAAGGATATCCTTCAGTTCCTCCATCTCACTAGACCCTCGGTCCCCTAGTACATCCGGAAGGTTATTTGTGTGTTCCTTAGTGAAGACAGAACCAAAGTATTTGTTCAATTGGTCTGCCATTTCTTTGTTCCCCATTATAAATTCACCTGATTCTGACTGGAAGGGACCTAAGTTTGTTTTTACTAATTGTTTTCTCGTCACATATCTATAGAAGCTTTTGCAGTCAGTTTTTATGTTCCCAACAAGTTTACTCTCATGCTCTATTTCTCCTCCCCTAATTAGACCCTTTGTCCTCCTTTGCTGAATTTGAAATTTCTCCCAGTCCTCAGGTTTGCTGCTTTTTCTGGCCAATTCATTTGCCTCTTCCTTGGATTTAACACTATCCCTAATTTCCCTTGTTAGCCACGGTTGAGCCACCTTCCCCGTTTTATTTTTACACCAGACAGGGATGTTTAATTGTTGAAGTTCATCCATGTGATCTTTAAATGTCTGTCATTGCTTATCCACTGTCAACCCTTTAAGTATCATTTGCCAGTCTATCCTAGCCAATTCATGTCTCATACCATCGAAGTTACCTTTCCTTAAGCTCAGGACCCTAGTCTCTGAATTAACTGTGTCACTCTCCATCTTAATAAAGAATTCTACCATATTATGGTCACTCTTCCCCAGATGGCCTCGCACAACAAGATTGCTAATTAATCCTGTCTTATTACATAAGACCCATTCTAGGATGGCCTGCTCTCGAGTTGGTTCCTCGACATATTGGTCTGGAAAACCATCCCTTATACACTCCACGAAATTCTCCTCCACCATGTTGCTACCAGTTTGGTTAGCCCAATCTATATGTGGATTAAAGTCACCCATGATAACTGCTGTACCTTTATTGCATGCATTCCTAATTTCCTGTTTGATGCCAACCCCAACTTCACGACTACTGTTTGGTGGTCTGTACACAACTCCCACTCGCGTTTCCTGCCCTTTGGTGTTCCACAGCTCTACCCATACAGATTTCACATCATCCAAGCTAATTTTCTTCCTTACTATTGCATTAATCTCCTCTTTAACCAGCAACGATACACCACCTCCTTTTCCTTTCTGTCTATCCTTCCTGAATATTGAATACCCCTGGATGTTGAGTTCCCAGACTTGGTCACCCTGGAGCCATGTCTCAGTAATCCTAATTACATCATATCCAGCTATCTGTGCAGTTAATTCATCCACCTTATTACAAATGCTCCTCGCATTGAGACACAGAGCCTTCAGACTTGTTTTTTTAACACACGTTGTCCATTTAGAATGATGTTCTATATATAATGTGGCCCTTTTTGATTTTTGCCTTTGATTTCTCTGGCCTCCACCTTTCCTTATCTCATTTCTACCTTTTGTTTCTGCCCCCAATTTAGTTCCACCTGTCTCCCTGCATAGATTCTCATCCCCCTGCCATATTAGTTTAAACCCTCCCCAACAGCATTAGCAAACACTCCCCCTAGGACATTGGTTCCGGTCCTGCCCAAGTGCAGACCGTCCGGTTTGTACTGGTCCCACCTCCCCCAGAACCGGTTCCAATGTCCCAGGAATTTGAATTCCTCCCTCTTGCACCATCCCTCAAACCATGTATTCATCTTAACTATCCTGCTATTTCTACTCTGACTAACACATAGCACTGTTAGCAATCCTGAGATTACTACCTTTGAGGTCCTACTTTTTAATTTAACTCCTAGCTCCCTAAATTCATCTTGTAGGACCTCATCTCGTTTTTTACCCATATCATTGATACCTATATGCACAATGACAACTGGCTGTTCACCCTCCCCCTCCAAAATGCCCTGCAGCCGTTCCGAGACATCCTTGACCCTTTAAGAAATAAATCAAGACAGAGAGCCATGTTAGAGGTAGAGTAAGAGAGATAAGTGTGACATTGAATCAGAAGGTTCGAGTGAAGAACCATCACCATAAAGGTTAAAGTAGTTACCAGGAAGAGTAGTGAAGATATGTGGCCCTCGCACATATTTGGTCAAAATGTTTGATCAAGGAAAGGTTAGGTCTCCCTGCAACCCCATTGATTTTCAGCCCTCAAAACTGCTATAGGGCACCAATGTAGTAGCACTTACTTTTCAACAGTATTACATCTTTCTCTGCTCTGAAGCTGATGATGTTCCCTTTGGGAATAATATTGGCAGAGAATTTTGATGGTCCCTCTTGTCGCCATAGAAATCAAATGGATTGGACAAACCCATCAATGTAAAATAATTGTGAAAATAATTATAAAACAAGATTCTAGCAGTTGACAGCAGATACCCATAAAGAGTGAAGATGTTTTTGACATAGTTCTGGCAACATAAAAAGAAAAAAGAAAGATTTGGATTTATACAGTTCCTTTCACGACCACCAGATGTCTCAAATCACTTTGCAAACAATGAAGTACTTTTTTGAAGTGTAGTAACTGTTGTAATGTAGGAAACATGGCAGCCAATTTGCGCATAGCAAGCTCCCACAAATAGCAATGTAATAATGACCAGATAAGCTCTTTGTTTTTTAGTTATGTTGATTGAGGGATAAATATTGACCCCTGGACACCGAGGAGAACTCCTCTGCTCCAGTTCAAAATAGTGCCACGGGATCTTTTGTTGTGTATAACCATGCAAGTTATGTATAATGATTATTTTGTTACGATTACTTCTTCAATAAGGAGGGAGAAGTGTAATCGAGCTCCACCTAGTGGACTACTGCTCCACCTAGTGGACTATTGTGGTAATGCAACTACTGCTGTCAATAATAAAAGGGTCGCGTGATATCGTCACATGATTTATTGGAGCTATCTTGTGTAGTATGTCTGTTAGTGATATCGTAAAGGTCCTCCACCAGCTTGTCCTCGCCCCACAGCATTGCCCCCCAGTCATCAAGATCCATGGCGCGGCCCTGGACAACGTGGACCACTTCCCTTATCTCAGGAGCTTCCTATCAACAAGAGCAGGCATTGACGACGGCATCCAACACAGCCTCCAGTGCGCCAGTGCAGCCTTCAGCCGCCTGAGGAAAAGAGTGTTTGAAGATCAGGCCCTCAAAACTTTCACCAAGCTCATGGTCTACAGGGCTGTAGTAATACCCACCCTCCTGTATGGTTCAGAAACATGGACCATGTACAGTAGACACCTCAAGTCGCTGGAGAAATACCACCAACCATGTCTCCGCGAGATCCTAAAAATCCCCTGCGAGGACAGATGCACCAACATTAGCGTCCTCGACCAGACCAACATCCCCAGCATTGAAGCACTGACTACACTTGATCAGCTCTGCTGGGCAGGCCACATAGTTTGCATGCCAGACACAAGACTCCCAAAGCAAGCGCTCTACTTGGAACTCCTTCACGGCAAACGAGCGAAAGGTGGGCAGCGGAAACATTACAAGGACACTCTCAAAGCCTCCCTGATAAAGTGCAACATCCCCACTGACACCTGGGGGTCCCAGGCCAAAGACCGCTCTAAGTGGAGGAAGTGCATCCGGGAGGGCGCTGAGCACCTCGAGTCGCGTCGCTGAGAGCATGCAGAAACCAAGCACAGGCTGCGGAAAGAGCATGCGCAAACCAGTCCCACCCACCCCTTCCCTCATCGACTATCTGTCCCACCTGTGACAGAGACTGTGGTTCTCGTATTGGACTGTTCAGCCACCTAAGAGCGGAAGCAAGTCTTCCTTGATTTCGAGGGACTGCCTATGATGATGATGAAAGTATATATCACAATAGTATGTCTAAATTGACTGTTGACAAATGTAATACATTTTTTTCGAATCTTTTATGATGGCTCTCATTTCAGCTTTGTGCCTAGAAGTACGCTGTGAAATTCTGTGACAGAGGAATGGCATGACGGGGATGTGGTTGATGGGGATCTGGTAAGCAACGGGGATCTGGTATTTCATTCACTCGAATCGGAATCTGATGAGGCGTTCACTGACAGTTCATGCTGAAGGGGGAGTTGCTGCTTGCCTCCTCCCTTCCTTGTCCTCCTTGTCCTCCTCTTCCTCTTTTTCTTCCTCCTCCTCTCCCTCGTCCTCTTCCTGAGTTGGTCCCACAATCCCTGCTGTCAAGAGCTGCACCCTCATGATGGGCAAATTGTGAAGCATGCAGCAGACCACCATGAAATGGGATACCTGCTCCTCCGAGTACTGGAAGTCTCCTCTCGAGCAGTCAAGGCAGCGGAACTGTTGCTTCCACAGCTTGATGGTCTGCTTTATGATGTTGCTGATGGCAGCATGGCTCTCATTATATGAGTGCTAGTCACGAGTGGTGGGGTTATGGAGGGGAGTCATCAGTCACGTGCAGAGAGGCTAGCCCTTGGGGGTGAAATTCGGGTACTTTGCGCCTCCTGTTCGCACTCACAAAACGCAAATGGGTTTTTGCCTGGCGCGGTGAGTACAACGCAACCCCCCACGAAATTGGCCATGGGTTTTGCGGATGCCCTAACAGGTAGCGCCCGGCGATGATGATGTCATTGCCGTCAACAGTGACCCATTACCGCCCCGCAAGAGAAATTCGGTGGCGCCCCCTCACTTACCACCTGGCACTAACAATGACAGCTTCAGCTGTCATGTTTCAGTCGGGAGTCGGCTGCAGGTGCGCTGGTTAAAGGCACCATCTTTAGAAAAAAATTTTGTAGGCCATTACTGTTTGCAGTTCACTAACACAGACTTATTGTTGGTCAGATTTGAGCAATTTTCATTAGAAAGACTGTCCTGCCTCTTAACTATTCCTTTGTTTCATTGAGGGCAGATTTGAAAGGACAGCATTTAAATTATTTCATGGGGGCTGTGTTGGCACTCGACCTCCTGCTCTGACGTCACCGTCGAAGGCAACATAGGCAGAGATAAAGCCAGAGAGAAATAGGGAGAAATATAGGGAGAAATGCAGGGTGTACTGCAAGGAGAAATGCAGGGAGAAATGCAAGCAGTAAAGCAAAGAGAAAGGCAGGAAGAAAGGCAGGGAGAAAGGCAGCAAGATGTGGCCAGAGGGAGGAGGCCCAACAGGGCTGGCAACAGGAGACCTTACCCTCTCAGGGTATTCTGGCAGCAGTTCTCCGACATCAATTTCACTGAGGAACAGTGACTTTAAAGGCTGTGCTTCAGCAAGGATGTGGTCACAGAGCTCAGCCATCTGCTGCAACCAGACCTCGAGCCTCAGACCAGGGTGAAGACGGCTCTTTCAGCGGCAGTCAAGGTCACCATCGCGCTCCATTTCCAGGGCAATTGATCCTTCCAGGGTGCAACAGGAGACATCTCCAACATCTCCCAGTTTGCCGTACATTGCTCCATCCGTGAGGTCACAGATGCTCTGTACAGAAGGAGATGGGACTACATTGCCTTTCCCGTGGCCAGAGAGAAGCAGTTGGAGTGTGCATGTGGCTTTGTGAGGATAGCGGGTTTCCCCATGATGTAGGGTGCCATTGGCTGCACCCACATCGCTTTGAGGGCACCGCATCACAATTCTGAGGTATTCCGTAACCTCAAACGCTACCACTCAGTGAATGTGCAGTTGGTGTATGACCACACATGCAGAAACCTCACTGTCAATGCCAGTTATCCTGGCAGCAGCCACAATGCCTTCATCCTGCGCCAGACCAGTTTGCCAGCTTTCTTCCAACCACAACATGAAGCTCAGGGCTGGTTGCTCAGAGACAAAGGCTATCCACTCACCACCTGGCTCATGACTCCCCTCTTCAACCACAACACTCCTGCCTCCTGCCCAGCACTCATATAATGAGAGCCATGCTGCCACCACCATCAGTGTGCTCAAAGCAACGGTTCCGTTGCCTTGACCACTCGGGAGGAGTCCTCCAGTATTCGGCTGAGCGGGTTTCCTTATTCGTCATCATCTGCTGCATGCTGCACAACTTGGCCATCATGAGGGCGCAGCCGTTGCCACCATGCATAGCTCCGCCATCTCAGAAGGAGGAGGAGGACGAGGCGGAGGGGGAAGAGTAAGAGCAGGGGGAGGGGGAGGAGAAGGATGAGGAGAGCAGCAGGGGCAGCAACACCAGTGACGGAGGAGGCAGGCAAACAATCGGGATTCTGGAAGGGCGATCTGTGACCGTCTCATCCGACTTCGGTTCCAGTGAATTCCATCCCATTTCTTGGTTCCTCTGGATGTCTCCATCACCACCTTAATTTGCCCTTCCATACCAAAGTCCCAAAACTGAAATGAGAGACACCAGCAAAGATGAAGTATTCCAATTAAAATTTATGTAATAACAATCAACAGTATCAGAAGAAGAAATGTATTTATGAATCACCCTTGTGTATTTCCTTATATCCCCTCTTTGGTTAACTATTTTAAAACTCCTCCGCAGTATGTCCCCTGTGGCTGCAGCATGACTGGTGGAAGGCTGCTGTGTCTCAGGGCCTGAGACTACAGATGGCCTTGCAGGATGCCCTCGACCAGCACTGAGCCTGGAAGGCCCGGCTGTAGACTGCACCACCTCTGGCTGGGCACCGGCAGTCTGGGCTGGCTGGGTGACAGGCAGTGACAAGTTCAATGGCAGAGTGACAGTGGTGGGATCAGGAATGCTGTCATCCGGAGAGAGGACAGCAGATTAGTGCTCCAGTGACCCAGTGCCACTCCCCTGGGACAGCACCTCAGCATCCCCACCAACCTGCTGCAGCATAGATTGGTGGCCTCCTAAGACACCGTGAAATCCACAATGGACTGTGGTGGACCCAGCAGCGATAGCAGCAGCCAGAGCACGGGTGGCATCCAGCTGAGACTGCATGAGAGCAGTTGGAGACTCGATGCCAGCAGTCACTGACTGCATGACAGCACCAAGACGTAGCGTGGCACCCAGCTGAGACAGCATGAGAGCAGTCTGAGCTTCCATGCCGCCAACCATTGTTTGCATTACAACACCAATATGTTGCGTTGCTTCCACCTGCGGTGCAATGGAAGCTGCCCCATTGCGCATGACACGCATCATGAAGTCTGGATCGCACGGTCTCTCTGGGAGTCCACCATCGTCTTCAGACTGGCAATGATGATAATAAAAATGATAACTTTTATTTATATAGTGCCTTTAATGCAGCAAAATGTCCCAAAGCGCTTCCCAACAATTTTACAACACATGTTGCAATGATGGGCTCCATGGTGTGCGCAGGGCTCTGGAACACTCCTCCATGCTCCCTTACCACTGCCGTGAGGCTCTTGGGCACGCTTGCCATTGCACCTATATTGTCAGAGTGCATGGCCATCATCCAATGCCTCCCCATTGAAGTCCTCAGCTGAGTCCTGTGCAGCAGAACTCACGCGTGAACTCGCCCTCCAGGGAGATGGCTCCCGAGGTTCCCTTCCCCCTTGGCTTTGTTGTAGCCCACTAGGCCCAGTGCAGACACTTCAACTAAGCCTACCTCTAACAAACATGTAGTGCCAGTATCTGAGCTGGTGCCTGTGGGTGAGAGATGGAATGACGCAGTGCTTGTGTCCTCCTCCTCCTCCTCATTCTCTCCCTCCTGACTGTGCTCGGGTGCTCAGGTGCAGGCTGCACATCTACTGGCTGGTTATCTGAAAGCATAAATGGCACAAGACTTCCGTTAAGGTGAGGGCAGGAACAGGAATGGAGCAAGAAAAACAAACAGTATCAGCAGCTGGAAAATGATCAAGCCTTCTCCACTGGCCACGGCGACCACTACTTGCGGGTCAATAAGCCACAGCACTCGCTCCTCAAGGTCAGTGAGCTCATGCAGTTGAGGTTTCCTCCCTCCAGTCCACTGCCACTCTCTCCTGTTGTCACAGAGTCAAAGAACAAGATAATAGAATGGTGACCAAAGCATGGTTAAAGATGTAGGGTCTTGAAGGAGGAGAGAGAGGTGAAAAACAGGAGAAGTTTGTGGAGGGACTTCCAAAGCTTAGGGCCTATACAGCTGAAGGCACGGCCACCAATGACACAGTAATTAATTAAGATGAGTAAAAATGTAAATAAATGCAGTAATTTAATTGAATCAACTGGCCTACACATCTTCATCTATTTACCATACTGTTAAGTTATTTTTAACTTGTTCCACCCTCTTCTTTTCAAGCCCATCCATGCAACATAGCATTCCACAGCTAGGAGTGTGGGCAGGGAGTCAACTCCCTATATTTTTGTAAGGTAGAACTTGAGCTGGCTTAAAGGATGCGAGTGAGAGTGCCCTTGAGTGATATGCTGTCTGTTTTCATTTTTCCTCCATCTCTGTGAACAATTGCATATCATCTGCTTAAACAGCTTTCCCTACCCTGTCCTCTTATGATTGGTCCAGGTTCAGGAGCTCACTATGCTGCACTTGTGGCCATTACTGTACCCTTTTATTCCATTGTACAGCACATTGTGGAGCCAATTGCCCTGTGTACAGTGCCCCAGAAGTGCCTGAATGGGAGGTGCAGCACACTGGAATTAACTGTGGGAGACCGTTAATGATGGATCTCACTAACATTGGTTATTTGAGAAGGCCACCACAGCACAGCATCGAGGGACTGCAGGTATTAAAATCAATCAGTTTTATCTAATTTATGACATCAGAATAACCAACATCTTGATTTCCTATCTCGGCATTGGTCACAGCTCAATTTGCCAGCTGCCCACATACAAAAAGGGCGCTAACAAAAAAACAAAGAGCTTGCTGAATGCTCTGAGGCATGAGTCAGCAAGATCACTGTTTCTGAGATAATGCCATTGCTTTGTTGCTATTTTAGACATTAAAGGGATAGTGGCCTAGAAATTCAAATGCATTCGAAAATGATCTCCATGCTCTGAGCCATGCACACAAGTTCACTGGCAAGCTGCACAATGTACCTAATATTTCCTAGTGTATACCCATCTGCCTTCTTTGGTAGATTGGGGCCTCAAATGCAGCATCTGAGTCTTCTTGCAGCAGAGTTAGTATGTGATCTTGCCCTCCGACAAACTGGCACCTGTGGCATCCTGTCCTCCAGCAACATGGAGAGAACCGTCAGTTCCAGGAATACATCAGTAGCGCCCACCATGCTGGAACCATTGCTAACAGCTCTGACAGCTTCCATGGCAGTTCGCACTGTTGCCATGGAAGTTCAGACAGCTGACATTTTTGTTCTGGGAGTCAGTGTTGACAGGGCCTTCCAGAGCATCATATCACTCCTGTACTCTGTTCTTTGTTCATGTTGGCCTGTGAGCTCCCATGGAGAACATAAGAACATAAGAAATAGGAACAGGAGTAGGCCATTCGGCCCCTTGAGCCTGCTCCGCCATTCAATAAATCATGGCTGATCTGATCATGGACTCAGCTCCACTTCCCTGCCCGCTCCCCATAACCCCTTATCCCCTTATCGTTTAAGAAACTGTCTATTTCTGTCTTAAATTTATTCAATGTCCCAGCTTCCACAGCTCTCTGAGGCCGTGCATTCTACAGATTTACAACCCTCTGAGAGAAGAAATTTCTCCTCGTTTCTGTTTTAAATGGGCAGACCCTTATTCTAAGATCATGCCCTCTAGTTCTAGTCTCCCCCATCAGTGGAAACATCCTCTCTGCATCCACCTTGTCAAGCCCCTTCATAATCTTATACGTTTCAATAAGATCACCTCTCATTCTTCTGAATTCCAATGAGTGAGGCCCAACCTACTCAACCTTTCCTCATAAGTCAACTCGCTCATCCCTGGAATCAACCTAGTGAACATTCTCTTAACTGCCTCCAAAGCAAGTATATCCTTTCCTAAATAAGGAAACCAAAACTGCACGCAGTATTCCAGGTGTGGCCTCACCAATACCTTGTATAGCTGTAGCAAGACTTCCCTGTTTTTGTACTCCATCTCCTTTGCAATAAAGGCCAAGATACCATTAGCCTTCCTGATCACTTGCTGTACCTGCATATTATCCTTTTGGTTTCATGCACAAGTACCCCCAGGTCCCGCTGTACTGTGGCACTTTGCAATCTTTCTCCATTTAAATAATAACTTGCTCTTTGATTTTCTCTGCCAAAGTGCATGATCTCACACTTTCCAACATTATACTCCATCTGCCAAATTTTTGCCCACTCACTTAGCCTGTCTATGTCCCTTTGCAGATTATTTGTGTCCTCTCACACATTGCTTTTCCTCCCATCTTTGTATCGTCAGCAAACTTGGCTACGTTACACTCAGTCCCTCCTTCCAAGTTGTTAATATGGATTGTAAATAGTTGGGGTCCCGGCACTGATCCCTGCGGCACCCCACTAGTTACTGGTTGCCAACCAGAGAATGAACCGTTTATCCCGACTCTGTTCTCTGTTAGTTAGCCAATCCTCTATCCATGCTAATATATTACCCCCAACCCCGTGAACTTTTTTCTTTTGCAGTAACCTTTTATGTGGCACCTTGTCTTCTGGAAGTCCAAATACACCACATCCACTGGGTCCCCTTTATCCACCCTATTCGTTACATCCTCATTTGCTGAAATGAGGAAGTGCCCTTTCTAATGTCAACATAGTGATATATAATTTTGCAAGGAAATGCTACGTTCCCTGGCAACTCGCATATTGCCTCTCTCCTCAGACAATCCTCCATTACAATCTTCTTTGAAGAAGGGCAATAATACAAGGACTGCTGCTAGAGCACTGTGGCTACCCACTATTGCAATGGATACTGATACCCTGCAAGTTCCATCTAATAATGCAGAGCAGAGGTAAAATGAACCTCATGATTCCACTAGAGTGATCAGTGAGTACCAACAGTGTTGGCATTCTGAAGCAGAAGTCTTGATTCCCGTAATATTCTGGGGTTGTCCTGCAATAGTTATTCTCCAGGGAAGGAAGCCAGAATCATAGGGGCATGGTGTTTGCTGCACAACCTAGGCATTGACAGCGACAGCCACCTGTAGTGAGGAGAATAACAGTAGGAGGTTTCAGCAAATGAGGATGATAAGGCTCCAGACTGATCACAGAGCAGTCAAGCTGTTACTGGCCAAAGTATCGAGATAAATTTCATCCTGGAAACCTTCTCCTGATCATGTCCTCCAGTAAGAATCTTACATTTTCATCCCTCCCGCTTGACTATACTCTGGACTAAAGACATGACTGAAAAATCTACCCTGAATCCATCAACAGTGCCTCTCATCATCATTCCGCCTGCGACAGAACCTCAACTCTTGCTAAAATGAAAAGAACTTTGCACAAAGCGGAATCTGTAGCCAACACACTTATTGAACAGACATCTAATTGTGACTGTCAGCCTAATACATTCCACCATGGTTCTTCCCCTTTCTAACAGTGGTTATCTATTGTGCACAGTTAACTAATCTAGAAATTCGTCTAAGTAGTTCCCCTGAGGCATGAACAAGGCAGGATGATGGCAGCTGTGTGTCATGGCTGTGCTCTGAGACTTGATCCCTGTGACCTCACACATCAGATAGGCCAGCTTCAGGCTGCTGTTTAGCCATTGCTGCAGGGACAGCCTGGTCTTCCTGCTTTCAGGCTCATGTGCAGTCGAGGTTATGAAACTGATAACAACGTAAGTGAAACCTTCCAGAAAGACAGTTCCAACATCCAGAGTCTTTTATAACCTTTCTCTTCTTTCAGCCTCACCTGTAGGTCTGAGGGCTATCAGACCACATGACTAGATTGGCAGGGTGCATGGAGGGCACTATTTTCCTCCTCGATTGAACTACTTCTTCAATGAGGCTGTTCATGCAGGTTGCTACAACACAGCCGACTGCCTGTATTGCAGCAGTCTGAGCACTCGTGAGAGAATCTAAGACTAGCAACTAGGCTTCAGCTGTGATAGATTGTGTAGGAGGAGGTCCTGGAGCTGCCAAGCACTCCAAGGCTGTCGGCATGCTTTCAATACCATACAGCAGCAACTCACTTATGCGGGACTTGTCATGGTGTGGAAAGTGTTCGGGGATAAGGTCTGAAAACGGGCCCGGTGATCACAATGCGCGATCTGCCAGTGCCTATTGAAGGTACTGCAGGCAGCATGCGATATTCAGGCTGCCTGTTCATTAATGTGATTGAAATGCTGAGCCCAGCACTGAATGCGCAGCTGGTTGGCTCGGCGCTCAGCGCTCGTCCAATTTTGTGGGAAGTTTGATCTGTATTTAAAGGCTGCCTACAGAGTGAAGTGCTGTCTGCACTTCTTAGAGAAGGGTTTCTGAAAGTAGCACCTCACTGTTAGTATAGCTAAGGAAAGAGGAAGCTACCAATGGCACAACAGGGCAGAGAAAGGGCACCTCGGTTCTCAGACGCAGCAGTGGAGGCCTTGTGCAAGGGTTCGATAGGAGGAGACAGGTCCCCTACCCGCAGGGGGCCAGGAGGCTCTGCATACAGACTGTACGAAAGCAATGGGAGCAGGTTGCTGAAGTGGTCAGTGCCACCAGTATTTACCCCAGCGACTGAATCCAGTGCCAAAAGAAGTTTAATGACATTTCACGAGTGGTCAAGATCAGTAAATGCATCTTCAAATGCCATATCTCACCAACTGCACCACTGCTCAATACATCACATCCCCATCAATCACCTCGCAACAATCTCTATAAATCACAACTCATACTTCACAATCATAGTTTCACATTACCCTCACACACTTATCGCTGTTGCAAGCCTCATACCCATAGCTAACACCATGCACACAATGCCAGCTATTCAACCATGACAGGCACATCACCCAAACACAGTGCATTACACTCATATACTTCCCTTTCTCTTGCAGGCCAAGGTGGCACATAACCAGCACCAGCAGCAGCTAACAGGCAGCGGGCAGGCATGACTTTGGAACCTGACCCAGCTGGAGGAAACAGTGCTGGATATTATTGGAGGGACTATCACTGAGGCCGTGGCAATCAGTGAGGTATGCTCATACCTAATCCTCCTTCTCACATCTCACTTCCCCCTCATCCTACAATCTCTTCTCACTTACAAGCTGCTGATGGTGTAAGCATGCACATCTTGCTTCCCCCCGTCCCCTCACCACAACCCTACTCTTGTGTCTTTCTTCTTTCAGATATCTAAGACATTCATAAGATAAAGGTCCTGTACCAACATGCCCCCACCACACAATACTGCCCCCCCGATTATCAAAATCCATGACAAGGCCTCGGGAGCCTACTGTCAATAAGGGCAGATGTCGATAATGAAGTCTAACACTGCCTACAGTGTGCCAGTGCAGCCTTCGGTCGCCTGAGGAAGAGAGTGTTTGAAGACCAGGATCTCAAACACAGCATCAAGCTCATGGTCTACAGAGTAGTAGTGATACCCGCCCTCCTATATGCTACAGCAGACATCTCAAAGCACTGGAGAAGTACCACCAACATTGCCTCTGCAAGATCCTGCAAATCCATTGTCAGGATAGGCGCACCAACATCAATGTTCTCGCGCAGGCCACCATCCCCAGCATCAAAGCATTGACCACGCTCGATCAGCTCCAATGGATGGGCCACATCATCCGCATGCCTGATATAAGACTCCCAAAACAAGTGCTCTACTCGGAACTCCGACACGGCAAGCGAGCCCCAGGTGGGCAGAGGAAATGCTTGAAAAAAGTGCAACATCCCCACCGATACCTGGGAATCCCTGGCCCAAGATCACTCAAAGTGGAGGAGAAGCATCCGGGAAGGTGCCGAAACTTCGAGTCTCTTCACTGTGATTAAGCGGAAGCCAAGCACAAACAGCAGAAGGAATGTACGACAACCCAAGCACCCCACCCATCCGTCCCTTCAATCACCGTCTTCCCCACCTGTGACAGAAACTGTAAGTCCTGCATTGGAGTCATCAGTCACCTGAGAACTCATATTATGTGGAAGCAAATCATCTCGACTCCAAGGGACTGCCTAAGAAGAGCTAAGAACTCCAACCAGCCCAACCCATACATGCAGAACAGGAAGAGGAGAGACACTGTCATTCAATCTGACACTCCCAGGCACCAGCCCAGAAAAAGTCACTGTGCGAACTTTAGACGGTAGAATAGAGGCGGGATCTGCTTGTGGAGAGTTACTGGGCACGTGGGCTGCCACCAGGGCAGGGGGAAAGGGTAGAACAGGTGCCAGCTCCGCGGAGGGCGAGGTCGCACATGTGTTCTGCTGCAGAGGACTCAGATGAGGACTTCAGTGGGGCGCTCTTCAGAAGAAGTGTGATGGGCTTGCACACAGAAATGCTTGGTGCAATGGCAGGCCTGTCAGAGAGCCTCTTGTTACTGTCAATGAGCATGGAGGAGTCCGGCTCCAACCTTGCACAGGGCTTTGCGCAGAGCTTAGAGCCCATGATTTCCAGGATGGAAGTGATGGGCAATTCCATTAGAGCACTTGTGGACCCAACCATGATGCAAGGTGTGAAGGGCGCTGTCTCAGCTTCCATTGCAGCACAAGTGGAAGTGACCCAATGTCTGAGTGCTGCACTGAAAGCTTAGACTTCTGCCATGCAAGCTCAAACTGCTGCCAACGTGGCTGCATTTACTACTATGGAAAGGGGCTTGCCAGGTCTCACAGGAGTCAAGTAATTTGTCCTCCAATAGATTACTAGGATTGCTCAGGAGCAGGTCTAGGGGACTGGTAATGGTTCTGTGGAGCAGGAACTTGCTGTCCTCTCTCAGGATGACAGCCTTCATACTTCCACCACCGCCACTCCACTAGTGCCCTTGATGTTGCCTGTGCCTGTCAGCCAGTCAGCATAAACCGCTCCCTCCTATGCTGAGGTGGTGAGGTCTACAGTCGGGCCTTCTAGGCCCAGAACAATGGAGATCTAGGGTTTCATTCAGGAGAACCAAAGTCTGATGACGTGCTCATGGACACCCTGTCCGGAACAGGGATTTGCAAATTGCCTCCTCCCTTCCACCTCCTTCTCCTCCTCTTCCTCCTTCTCCTCAGGTGATCACGGAACCTGTGGTGGCACAGGTTGCACCCTCGTGACGGCCAATTTGTTGAAGGATGCAGCAGACCACACAAATTTGAACACCCGCTCGATGGTCAGCCCGATGGTCTGCTTGATGACGTTCCTCGTGGCAGCATGGCTGTCATTGTATGAGTTCTGGCCACAAGTGGTGGTGTTGTGGAGGGGAGACATCAGTCAGGTGTAGAGCGGAAAGCCCTCGTCTCCGAGCAGCCACCCTCGGGTTCGATGTGTTGGCAGGAAAGTTACTGGCGCAGGATGAAGCATCATGACTGCTGCAAAGATAACCAGGCATTCACCATCATGATGTGCTGGGCGTGGTCACACACCAGCAGCATGTTAAGTAAGTGATACTCTTTGCGGTTTTGGAACTCAGAATTGATATGCTGTGCATGCAAAGCCATGTATGTGCAGTTGATGGTGCCCTGCACCATGGGGAGCAGCGTGCAGCGGCCCCTGGGCAGCGTGGTGGCCCCGACCTGCGAGAGACCATCAGCGGCAGGTCGGGGACATAAAAGGAGCATACCACTGCAAGGTACAGTGCAAGCTGGTCCAGGAGGGTGACGGCTGTGAAGAGGGCGACTGAATTGGACTTCACCATAACCCAGGTCGGTGATTGGAGGGTGGGCAGATACAGCCATAGCGGCGAGGTCGGGGCGAAGGAGTGGTGAGAGATTGTAGAGCGATGTGATCGGGGCCCAGGAGAGGCATGAGTTCGGGGCCCAGAAGAGGCGTAGGCCCAGGGGCTGCACGGGCCAGCCCACACTGCGATATGTGTGCGCACTAGGTCCGTGCAGCAGAGCTGGTCTCCAGTCATCTTGGTTAATCCTTGCCACTGGACCAAGACCTAGCTCCGTCAAGCACGTGTGGTGGCTGGTGTGCAACAGCTATCACACATTAAAAAAAATCCACGCACAGGCATCTTCCACCCTTCAATATGCAGTTCGGGACCTGCAATATTAGGTCCATCCTTGAAACACCTGCGAACTCATCCCTTTTTGACGTGGAAGCAATCATCCTTGATACGAGTGAAGAAGAAGCATCATGGGGATGCCAGATATCCTGGCAAAATAACATGTGTGCTCCTTCTGCTTCTCTCTATTTATAGAGATGATAACAAAGTCCCTTCTCCTAGAGGACAGAGCCTCAGTGACCTCTCGGATGCAGCGATGGATGGTGAACTCCGAGATGTTTGCTACGTTGCTTGTTTCAGCCTGGAAGAATCCACTGGCAAAAAGATTCATGGTCACCGCGAGGGCCACTGACAGAACCATCAATGCCCTGCTCTAAGGCTGCAGGCCTGGTTGCATGAGGTGGCAGAGTTCTGTGACCACGTCCTTAGTAAAGCAGAGCTGCTGAACACAGTGCTCCTGGCTTAGGTGCAGGTAGAAGTTCTCCATGAAGACCCAAGGTGGGTAAGGTCTCCTGCTGAGACCCCTCCTCCCCATCTTCCTCCTCCCTCTGCAAGCAACTTGTCTTCTTTGCTGCCTCTGCGCCAGCTCCCTGTCAGGCTGCAGTGCAAGGGGGCGGCAAGTAGAGCCCCCATGACTGGAAACAATAGGTGTACTCTGAGGCTTCCCAGTAGCAGTTAACACCTTCCCAACATCCAGCAGCACTCCTGGCACACTGTAACAACTTTATAAATGTCTTCCAGCAAGCCATTATTCATACAAACTCATCTTGGAGTCAAATATGACACCAAGATTGCAAAAAGTCTGGTTCAGCCTCAGACGGATGTTGGAGAGAGGGCTGGAGTTAGTGACTAGGGAACGGAGTTTGTGGCGGGGACTGAAGACAATGGCTTCGGTCTTCCCCAAATTGAATTGGAGGAAATTTCTACTCATGCAGTACTGGATGTCGGGCAAGCACTCTTACAATTTAGAGACAAAGGTGGGGTCGAGAGAAGTGGTCGTGAGGTAGAGCTGGGTATCGCCAGCATACATATGGAAACTGATGTTGTGTTTTCAGATGATGTCGCTGAGGGGCAGCATGTAGATGAGAAATAGGAGCGGGCCAAGGATAGATCCTTGGAGTACACCAGAGATAAGAGAAACCATTGCAGGTTGTTATATATGCCGACTATAGATATACTCTCTGTGTAGTCACTATATAGTTGCATAAGATGGAGACTTGTTACCTGATGTACTATCAATAAGGCTTACACTGTGTATATACTATGCTGGCACCACTGGAGGGTACAACTGGTGGAGACCAGGGTTTCCTGCCCCTGTGGCAGAGGCTGTCTACCAGAGGGCACTGCGGTAGGTGACCTGAGGGTCATCTGCATAGGTGGCAGGGCCCAGTATAAAAGGCTGCTCACCATGCTTGTGCCTCACTCTGGAGTTATGAATAAAGGACCAAGGTCATTACAGTTTGAATACAACACATTGCCTCATGGAGTCATTCATAGGTACACTACAGATATAACAACTGGCGATGAGAGTACGGACTTTCACGCGATTATGGCTACCTTTGGCACATTAAAAGACTTCGCAGAGCGTGATGATTGGGATGCCTTCACGGAAAGGCTCAACCAATATTTCATGGCAAATGACCTGACAGGGGAGACGGACACATTGGCAGAGAAGCTCAAGGCTATACTGCTGACCAGTTGTGGGCCCGAGGTCTACCGCCTCGTCAGGGACTTGCTGGCACCCACAAAGGCCAAGTATAAGACATACGATGAGCTGACTGAACTAATTCGCGACCAACTAAAACCAAAAGAGAGCATCCTTATTGCCAGGCACAGATTCTACACTCACTGCAGACCTGAGGGCCAGGAGATTGCAAAATATGCTGCCGACCTCAGGAGACTTGCGGCACCATTTGATTTTGGCACGCAACTCAATGAAGCATTGCGGGACATCTTCGTTATAAGAATTGGCCACGAGGGCCTCCTTCACAAGCTATTATCTGCCGACACCACAGTCAACCTGCAGAAGACCATCAGCATGGGTCAGGCGTTCATGACCTCGACCTGCAGTACCAAGCAAATTATTCATCCTGTGGACTCACACCCAGCAAGTACTGTACACAGAGTGGTGCCTTTCACAGGCAAGACTGTAGAACGTGGCTCTGCCCAGGGCAGAGAACACAGACCTCAGGGTTCCAGAACTCAGAGTCCGCCAAGGGATGCTAATCGAGTAGCACCATGCTGGCGTTGCGGAGGAAACTATAGGGCTCACCAGTGTCGGTTTGCTGAGTATGTATGCAAAGCCTGTAACACGAAGGGCCACCTCCAGCGTATGTGTAAAAGAAATACGACTCATCATCTAGCAGAGGAGTCGGTAGATGACTTTGAATCCAGCGGGGAGAATGATGATTTGGCCAGAGAGGCAGCTCAGCCCCAATAAGATGTGTATGGAGTGTATACCTGCACCACCGATTGTCCTCCAGTGAAGATGGAAGTCGAGATAAACGGCGTTCCAGTCTTCATGAAAGTGGACACGGGAGCGAGCCAGTCAGTGATGAACCAGGATGCCTTTGAGAGGCTATGGAATGAAAAACGACCCAAGCTGGTTCCAGTACAGGAATAGTTGTGCACCTACACCAAGGAGCTGATCCCAGTCCTTGGTAGCGTGGATGTGAGTGTAATCCATAATGGTGTGGTGCACAAGATACCTCTGTGGATTGTTGCAGGTTATGGTCCAACGCTACTCGGAAGAAGGTGAATGGGGAAGATCCAGTGGAAATGGGAAGACCTCTTCACTCCAGCAATCAATGTCCCCCGTGCTCAGAGGCAGAGCAAAACCTCACCCTCGCTTGGGCCAGGCACCAGAAAAAAGACCAGCGCAGCACCTGAGGCACAGACCGTCCATCACGACTGCGTGGCAATGATCCGACTGGAACAACCTAAAAGTACCTTCCCGGCTCCAGTGGCAGGACTCCTGGGGAGGAAGATCGAATTCATAGGGACTCTTCCAGCTTTTGTGGCAGAATCACGGGAGAGAAGGATCAAGCAGTCGACTTCAAGGACAGAGGCAAGATGGCATCCCTGCTGCAGCGAGGTGACTGCAAAAAAAGATGCCACAGCCATATCACGAGGTGCAACGTTGAGGGACCGACACGTGGTGTCTAACAAAGGATTTGATTGGGGTAAAGACAGCAGGGTTCTCTTAAAGGAGACCTGCAACCAACTAAATATAAAGATACATTGTATGCATGGCAATCAATGTAACGAACCGATTAAGATTGTGAACAAAATGTTGTTGCGAGATGTTGGGAATAGAGTGTCCCCAAAAGTAGCAAGCAAGCGAATTCAGGAGGGTAAAGGTGCTGATCCTGATACCCTGCCCCAGGTCTATCCCAAGCTGCAGGCACTTGATGGCACTATTTGCCAGGAACCTGGAAACGGAAATGGCGCCAATATGCGCAGTCGGCCGCCGTTGCCCACCACCCGGGTGGAGACGGTGCAGCCCCCAGACCCAGTCACTACCTCGGCCATGTACGGGAGTGAAAGGTCAGAACCAATGAGTTCCCCAAACGGGACCTGAAACAGCCAAGTTCCCAACACCGTTATAGAGCAGGCACAAGATTCTGCAGCCCTCAAAAGAGGACAGGGAGGCCACACACATCTGTGGCTCTGCCCACCACTAGGCAACAGCAAAGGCTCTGAGTCCTGGCAAGGTGAGCGAACCAAGCCCACCTCGCTAGCAGGAGGTGCAGTGCCGCTATCAGACGCCTAGGACCCCATTTTGTTGCTCTGGAGCCTGCATCCTCGCATACCTGTACTGCTACCTCAGTACTTACCATGACTGAACCATGAATTCAATCTACCCAATCCTGGCGCACGACCTCAAAACATAACGAATGTAAGTCACTGAACCAAGGTGTCACGATACAAACTGTATCTTCCTTTCTTTGTACTTGCACTGTGTCTGATCCTGTATGTTAATGTAACGGGCCTGCTGCATGATCTCGCTGTGGGGGCGGGGGCGGAAATGGATGTATGTAGCCATGGACACACACATGGATTACACTCTCAACTGCATCATCGAACCATCCAAACTGGTAACCACTACCCAACGATGCGGCAAAAGGACTTGGGGGTTAACAGGGAGAGAGCCAAGCCAAAACACAGCCAAGATGCAAGGGCTATTGGCACCTAAGTCTGAGGAGAGCTAAGCCAGAGCACATAGTGCAAAGGTAATCAGCACAAAGGACTTGGGGGAGAGTGATGTTATAGATGCCGACTATAGATATATTCTCTATGTAGTCACTGTATAGTTGCATAAGACGGAGACTTGTTACCTGATGTACTATCAATGAGGCTTACACTGTGTATACACTCTGCTGGCACCACTAGAGGGTGCAACTGGTGGAGACTGGGATTTCCTGCCACTGTGGCAGAGGCTGTCCACCAGAGGGCACTGCAGTTGGAGACCTGAGGGTCACCTGCAAAGGTGTGCAGGGCCCAGTATAAAAGGCTGCGCACCATGCTTGTTACGAATAAAGGACTAAGGTCACTATAGTTTGAGTACAACACATTGCCTCGTGGAGTCATTCATAGGTACACTACAGACATAACACAGGTGATTCTCTGGTTACGATGAGATCGATAAGAACAGAACCAGACGAGTGCAGTCCCACCCAGATGGATGACGATGGAGAGGTGTTGGAGGAGGATGGAGTGGTCAACCGTGTCAAAGACTGCAGACATGTCGAGAAGGACGCGAAGGGATGTAGCCCTTTAAATAGTGCTGATGGGAGGTCCCTTGTCCCTTGTGATATTTGGTCTCCCTGCAGCTCTGTTTGCTTAGGTGTCAGCTGTGGCTTAGTGTTGACACTCTTGCCTCTGAATCAGAAGGTTGTGAGTTCCCTCCCACTCTAGAGATTTGAACACATAATCTAGGCTGACATTCCAGTGCAGTACCGAGGCAGTGATGCACAGGAGTGTCAGCCTAAATTATGTGCTCAGTAGTACTGAGGCAGTGCTGCACTGTCAGAGGTGGCATCTTTCAGATGAGACATTAAGCCAAGGCCCCTTCTGCCCTCTCAGGTAGATGAAAAAGACCCCATGGTAATATTTTGATGAAGAACAGGGATTTCTGGCCTATATTTATCCCTCAACCAACATCACTAAAAAACAGATTATCTGGTCATTATTGATGTTTGTGGGCCCTTGCTGTGCACTAATTGGCTACCATGTTTCCTATAGTGACTACATTTCAAAAGGTAGTTCATTGACTGTAAAGTGTTTTGGGACATCCTGAAGTTGTAAACGTTGTTATATAAATACAGCTTTTTTCTATTGGTTGGCACTCCATCCACCACCTTAAACATTCACTCCCTCCACCACCGACGCACCGCTGCTGCAATGTGTAGCATCTACAAGATGTACTGCAGCAATTCACTAAGGCATTTTCGACAGCATCTCCCAAACCCGCGACCTCTACCACCTAGAAGAACAAGGGTAGCAGACGCATGGGAACACCATCATCTGCAAGTTCCCCTCCAAGTCACACACCATCCTGACTTGGAAATATATCTCCATTCATAGTTCCTTACAGTTACAACAGTGCTGTTTGTTGTGTACACATAAATAACTGACAAACTGAGCCAGGAGTAAAGTAACTTAACTTAACTCTGCATTTATACAACCCAAAATGGAGTCTCAAACCGACATGAGCCAGAATAAATACAGCAACTGTAATTAGCTCCTGCAGGGTCCTAATGCCCGTCCTGCGACAGTTTGTGCAACAACCAAACAGAGTACGAACACAACATATTTCCCCCCTTTTTAAAACCACTATGTACAAGCTTAGGGCTCAATTTTTCCGGATCATTTGCACTGTTTTTTTGGTGCTCACTATTTTTTCTGGCATAATTATTTAATTCAAAGTTTCCCCCTGGAATCTGTTCGGCGTAACTGCTTTAGTTACGATTGTTCTAGGTTAGGTTTTCTTAATGTCATAGCGGGGTGTTCCCTCATGTCTGCGCCAGTTTCCAGCATTTTTCAGTTTACCCCAAAAGTTTTTATCCTAGCTTATCTGGCCACTCCTGAAAAAACTTCTGGTGAGTTAACAGAAAACAACGCACGTTGAAAAATCGGTGCTAAAGAACGCCATTGTTTTTCATCAAAGTTTTTGGAGGGAGGCTCTAACACTTGAAATATCCATAATAAAGTTTAACTTTTTAAAATTTTCAATGGAGTACATGGAAGTTTCTTGAATTTCTGAAGTTTTCACTTTTTTTTTACACACACGCCACCACTGAATGTCTCCAAGCAAGGTTGGAGGGTCACAGCGCCGGCCATCAGAATCAGCCCCGCACCCGGACACGGGCTCAGGGCTCGGCTGGAAAACAAGCCTGGGGGGAGTGGGGAGGGAGGTGGCGATCGCAAGGCTGCTGCACTAAGCACAAGACTGCAATGAGTTTGGTGGAGGGGGGAGAAGGGGAGAAGATACAAGATGGCAATTAGTTGGGGGCGGTGGGGGAGAGGGAGGAGAAGTCACAAGATCTGGGTGTGGTCCATCCATACAGAACTTGGAGAAAGAGAACAACGAACCTGTCCTGCCTTCCTGCCATTTTGAGCTTCTTGCAAAAGTAAAATTTAACGATGGGGGCAATACTGACAATGCCATACCTTGTGCGAGCCTTCCGCATGATGGTGCTACTTGGAGACAATTGATTCAACGTCATCGCATGAGGAACATCAGAGCCTGTAGCGTGCTGGGCAGGAGGCCTTAACCACCTTGGGTATATCGAGATAGGCGTTCGTACCTGCACCTGAGTGATGCAGACTGTGTCAGAAGGCTGCGTTTCTGCAAATAAGTTGCAACCTAGAAGCGTCAGGAGGACTGCTTTGTCATTTGAAGTGAAGATTACAGCTGCACGTTCATTCCAAGCCTTCAGATCATTTCAAGCTACAACTGGGGATGTGTGTGCCATCTCTCAACATGCAACACATGTCTGCATCATCTCTGACATTCCCTCCCTGATGTTCACTGACAGCGCATCAGCTACCTGTGACATTCCCTCCCTCATAGTCACTGACATGGTTTCAGTTGACTGGGATATTCCCTCACTCATGGTCCCGGGCATCATTCCCATTTCCCGTGAGATTGCTGTTACTTCTCCCGGCAGTCCTGCTAGCTCATCACCCACCCCACTGATGGTGTCCAGGAGTGATCGTGTAAGATCAATGCACTCTGTCATGTATGTAACCACAATGTAACACCACTGTATTATTGTATACACTCAATCTAGATGCACACCTTGATCATAAGAGGTGAACTTGTAGGAGACACTCCTTACCTGATCACGCAGGTATAAAAAGGGAGGTCCCACGCAGGGTCATCGTCTTTGGAATCCTGTGAATAAAGAGATAAGGTCGAGTGACCTTATCCCCAGAATGTGCCTCGTGTGGTTTCATGCTGTAGAGTAAGGACTTTACATTGGCGACGAGAAATGGGAATTCACGGCCCACGAGAATGGCCACTGGTAGCACAGAGGAACGGTACTGTGTTGGGGAGGACTGGGACGATTTTGTCGAGAGGCTTCAGCAAAGCTTCGTTATGAAAGAATGGCTGGGGATGTAACGGCCGACAAGCGAAGGGCTCATCTTTTGACAAGCTGCGGACCACTTACGCGCTCATGAAGGACTTACTAGCACCCGAAAAGCAGGTGGACAAAACCTTTGAAGAACTTAGCAAATTGATTGGGGAGCACCTCAAACCAGCGAGTAGCATACATATGGCCCGACACAGATTCTACACTCACCGACGTCATGAAGGACAGAGCATACCGGACTTCGTAGCGGACCTCCGGCGTTTGGCCAGAATCTAAGTTCACAGACGCCTGCAGGGGGGAGATGCTAAGGGACTTCTGGGAATTTTCCGCAAATTAATTGAGACCAAGGATTTAACCTTGGAAGCAGCGGCGTTGATGGCTCAAACTTTCATGGCAGGGGAGGAAGAGATGAAAATAATATACGCGCGCAATTCTGCCTCTAACGCGGCGATGGATCAGGGAGTCAACATCATCAATGCGGCTCAGAGCCTCGCAGACAGGCAGGGGCAGTCCGACACTCCCCAGGCAGCAATAGACCCCAGAGTAGGACTTCAACAGAGACAATGGCAGGCTGAACGGACATTCACGCCATCACAGTGAACAATGCGGCCCGGGATGGGGCCATTGACACCCACTAATAGGGTACTTAAGAGCAGTCGAAGGGACAGTCAGCGCGAAATGGAAACTTTAACTCATGCTGGAGATGTGGGGGAAAACACTCAGCTAGATCTTGCAGATTTCAACAGTTTGTCTGCAGGAACTGCAATCTCAGTGGCCACTTAGCTCAAATGTGCAGGAAGTCTGCAACCAGACTAATATATGAGGCGGATGGACCAGAAGAGGGTTCTTTGAGGCAGGATGACTTTTGGGGCAAATCGATGGATGCCGAGGTTCAGCAGGTACATGTGGCGAATATTCACAGTTCATACACCAGACCGCCACCAATGATGATAAGGGTTATATTAAACGGTATCCCTGTACGCATGGGCTTTCAGCAATTTGAGAAGCTATGGCCACTTAAAGCCAGTAGACCTAAATTAGCACGTATTGAGACATAATTACGGACTTACATTAAAGAAATCATTCCAGTGCTAGGCAGTGCAATGTTGGCTGGCACACACAATGGGTTAGTGAATCGGCTGCCGCTCTGGATTGTCCCGGGCATTGGTCCCGCACTGTTGGGGAGGAACTGGTTAGCCGAGATGAACTGGAAATGGGGGGATGTTCATGCAATGTCATCTGTGCAGCAAAGTTCGTGCTCACAAGTCCTACAACAATTCGATTCACTATTCCAACCTGGTGTCAGGACTTTCAAAGGCACTAAAGTAGTGATACACATCACCCTGGACGCCAGGCCAGTGCACCACAAAGCCAGAGCGGTGCCGTATGTGATGCGGGAAAAGATTGAGAGCGAATTGGACCAGCTGTTGAGAGAGGCCATCATCTCGCCTGTTGAATTCAGCGACTGGATGAGCCCCATCGTTCCCGTCCTAAAAGCGGATGGCTCTGTCAGGATCTGTGGCGACTACAAGGCCACCATCAATCGGGTGTCCCGACAAGATCAATACCCGCTCCCGAGAGCAGAGGAACTCTTCGATACGCTGGCAGGTGGCAAGCTGTTCACCAAGTTGGACCTCACTTCAGCCTATATGACCCAGGAACTGGTCGACGAATCTAAACTACTGACCACCATCACCACGCACAAGGGACTGTTCGTTTATAACAGGTGCCCGTTTGGCATTCGATCAGCGGCCGCGATTTTTCAATGAAACATGGAAAGCCTGCTTAAATCCATTCCTGGAACGATCGTATTCCAAGACGACATCCTCATTACGGGTCGAGACACCGAGGAACACCTCCACAACCTGGAGGAGGTGCTATGCCGACTGGACCGGGTAAGCCTGAGACTCAAGAAGTCTAAATGTTTGTTCTTAGCTCCTGAGGTTGAGTTTCTGGACAGGAGGGTTGCCGCAGATGGGATTCGGCCCACTGAATCCAAAACAGAGGCGATTCGACGAGCATCCATGCCCTGCAACACATCGGAGTTGCGTTCATTCCTGGGACTGTTGAACTATTTCGGGAACTTTTTGCCGAACTTGAGCATGTTGTTGGAGCCGCTACACATGCTCCTGCATAAGGGTTGCGCTTGGTTTTGGGGGGACTGTCAGGAACGGGCTTTTGATCGGGCATGAAACCTACTTTGTTCAAACAAGTTGTTGACCCTGTATGACCCCTTTAAAAAAAAATTAGTTCTTACATGTGATGCATCGTCCTATGGGGTTGGGTGCGTGTTGCTGCAGGGCAATGCTGAGGGTCAACTACAACCTGTGGCTTATGCCTCCAGGTCACTCTCTCAAGAAGAACGGGGATATGGGATGGTCGAGAAGGAAGTGTTGCATGTGTCTATGCTGTAAAAAAAATGCATCAGAATCTCTTTGGTAGGAAGTTTGAATTAGAGACGGACCACAAGCCATTAACATCCCTGTTGTCAGACAGCAAGGCTGTCAGTGCCAATGCATCAGCTCGCATACAGCGATGGGCTCTCACACTGGCTACTTATGACTACTCCATCCAGCACCGGCCCGGCACTAAAAATTGCGCTGACGCGCTCAGCAGGCTTCCACTGGCCACCACTGAGGGGGCAGCGGAGCAAAGCGCCGAGATACCCATGGCTGTCGATGCCTTTGACAGCGCAGGCTCCCCCATCACAGCCCGCCAGATCAAAATCTGGACAAACAGAGATCCCCTCCTATACTTGATTAAGAAATGTGTCCTGACTGGGGATTGGGCGCCCGCACACGGAGCATGCCCTGAGGAGGTCAGACCGTTCCACAGACGGATGGATGAGCTCTCCATCCAAGCCGACTGCCTACTATGGGGCAGCCGGGTAGTTATGCCCCAGAAGGGCAGGGAGGCATTCATCAGGGAACTCCACAGCGAGCACCCAGGCATTGTGCTGATGAAGGCCATTGCCCGGTTACACGTTTGGTGGCCCGGAATTGATTCAGACCTGGAACACTGTGTTCGCAGGTGCACGACGTATGCCCGGCTGGGTAATGCCCCCAGGGAGGCCACGCTCAGCCCGTGGCCCTGGCACACCAGGCCATGGTCACGCATTCATGTTGACTACGTGGGCCCGTTCATGGGAAGATGTTCCTGATTGTGGTAGATGCGTACTCGAAATGGATCGACTGCATCATTCTGAATTCATGCACGTCATCCACCACCGTGGAAAGCCTACGTGCGACCTTTGCAACCCATGGCTTGCCAGACATCCTGGTTAGTGATAACGGCCCATGTTTCACAAGCTATGAATTCCGAGAGTTTATGTCGGGCAATGGCATCAACCACGTCAGGACTGTGCCGTTCAAGCCGGCCTCCAATGGCCAGGCGGAACGTGGCTTGAGCAATGGTGCAGCAGGGAGGGATTCAAATTCCTGGGGCATTGGAACCGGTTCTGGGGGAGGTGGGACCAGTACAATCCGGACGGTCTGCACCTGGGCAGAATCGGAACCAATGTCCTCGGGGAAGTGTTTGCTAGTGCTGTTGGGGAGGAGTTAAACTAATATGGCAGGGGGATGGGAACCAATGCAGGGAGATAGAGGGAAACAAAAAGGAGGCAAAAACAAAAGACAGAAATGAGATGAGGAAAAGTGGAGGGCAGAGAAACCCAAGGCAAAGAACAAAAAGGGCCATTGTACAGCAAAATTCTAAAAGGACAGAGGGTGTTAAAAAAACAAGCCTAAAGGCTTTGTGTCTTAATGCAAGGAGTATCCGCAATAAGGTGGATGAATTAACTGTGCAAATAGATGTTAACAAATATGATGTGATTGGGATTACGGAGACGTGGCTCCAGGATGATCAGGGCTGGGAACTCAACATCCAGGGGTATTCAACATTCAGGAAGGATAGAATAAAAGGAAAAGGAGGTGGGGTAGCATTGCTGGTTAAGGAGGAGATTAAGGCAATAGTTAGGAAGGACATTAGCTTGGATGATGTGGAATCTATATGGGTAGAGCTGCAGAACACCAAAGGGCAAAAAACGTTAGTGGGAGTTGTGTACAGACCTCCAAACAGTAGTAGTGATGTTGGGGAGGGCATCAAACAGGAAATTAGGGGTGCGTGCAATAAAGGTGCAGCAGTTATAATGGGTGACTTTAATATGCACATAGATTGGGCTAACCAAACTGGAAGCAATACAGTGGAGGAGGATTTTCTGGAGTGCATAAGGGATGGTTTTTTAGACCAATATGTCGAGGAACCAACTAGGGGGGAGGCCATCTTAGACTGGGTGTTATGTAATGAGAAAGGATTAATTAGCAATCTCGTTGTGCGAGGCCCCTTGGGGAAGAGTGACCATAATATGGTGGAATTCTGCATTAGGATGGAGAATGAAACAGTTAATTCAGAGACCATGGTCCAGAACTTAAAGAAGGCTAACTTTGAAGGTATGAGGCGTGAATTGGCTGAGATGGATTGGCGAATGATACTTAAGGGGTTGACTGTGGATGGGCAATGGCAGACATTTAGAGACCGCATGGATGAACTACAACAATTGTACATTCCTGTCTGGCATAGAAATAAAAAAGGGAAGGTGGCTCAACCGTGGCTATCAAGGGAAATCAGGGATAGTATTAAAGCCAAGGAAGTGGCATACAAATTGGCCAGAAATAGCAGTGAACCTGGGGACTGGGAGAAATTTAGAACTCAGCAGAGGAGGACAAAGGGTTTGATTAGGGCAGGGAAAATGGAGTATGAGAAGAAGCTTGCAGGGAACATTAAGACGGATTGCAAAAGTTTCTATAGATATGTAAAGAGAAAAAGGTTAGTAAAGACAAACGTAGGTCCCCTGCAGTCAGAATCAGGGGAAGTCATAACGGGGAACAAAGAAATGGCGGACCAATTGAACAAGTACTTTGGTTCGGTATTCACGAAGGAGGACACGAACAACCTTCCGGTTATAAAAGGGGTCGGGGGGTCTAGTAAGGAGGAGGAACTGAGGGAAATCCTTATTAGCCGGGAAATTGTGTTGGGGAAATTGATGGGATTGAAGGCCGATAAATCCCCAGGGCCTGATGGACTGCATCCCAGAGTACTTAAGGAGGTGGCCTTGGAAATAGTGGATGCGTTGACAGTCATTTTCCAACATTCCATTGACTCTGGATCAGTTCCTATGGAGTGGAGGGTAGCCAATGTAACCCCACTTTTTAAAAAAGGAGGGAGAGAGAAAACAGGGAATTATAGACCGGTCAGCCTGACATCGGTAGTGGGTAAAATGATGGAATCAATTATTAAGGATGTCATAGCAGTGCATTTGGAAAGAGGTGACATGATAGGTCCAAGTCAGCATGGATTTGTGAAAGGGAAATCATGCTTGACAAATCTTCTGGAATTTTTTGAGGATGTTTCCAGTAGAGTGGATAAGGGAGAACCAGTTGATGTGGTATATTTGGACTTTCAGAAGGTGTTCGACAAGGTCCCACACAAGAGATTGATGTGCAAAGTTAGAGCACATGGGATTGGGGGTAGTGTACTGACATGGATTGAGAACTGGTTGTCAGACAGGAAGCAAAGAGTAGGAGTAAATGGGTACTTTTCAGAATGGCAGGCAGTGACTAGTGGGGTACCGCAAGGTTCTGTGCTGGGGCCCCAGCTGTTTACACTGTACATTAATGATTTAGATGAGGGGATTAAATGTAGTATCTCCAAATTTGCGGATGACACTAAGTTGGGTGGCAGTGTGAGCTGCGAGGAGGATGCTGTGAGGCTGCAGAGCGACTTGGATAGGTTAGGTGAGTGGGCAAATGCATGGCAGATGAAGTATAATGTGGATAAATGTGAGGTTATCCACTTTGGTGGTAAAAACAGAGAGACAGACTATTATCTGAATGGTGACAGATTAGGAAAAGGGGAGGTGCAAAGAGACCTGGGTGTCATGGTACATCAGTCATTGAAGGTTGGCATGCAGGTGCAGCAGGCGGTTAAGAAAGCAAATGGCATGTTGGCCTTCATAGCAAGGGGATTTGAGTACAGGGGCAGGGAGGTGTTGCTACAGTTGTACAGTGCATTGGTGAGGCCACACCTGGAGTATTGTGTACAGTTTTGGTCTCCTAACCTGAAGAAGGACATTCTTGCTATTGAGGGAGTGCAGCGAAGGTTCACCAGACTGATTCCCGGGATGGCGGGACTGACCTATCAAGAAAGACTGGATCAACTGGGCTTGTATTCACTGGAGTTCAGAAGAATGAGAGGGGACCTCATAGAAACATATAAAATTCTGACGGGGTTAGACAGGTTAGATGCAGGAAGAATGTTCCCAATGTTGGGGAAGTCCAGAACCAGGGGTCACAGTCTAAGGATAAGGGGTAAGCCATTTAGGACCGAGATGCGGAGGAACTTCTTCACCCAGAGAGTGGTGAACCTGTGGAATTCTCTACCACAGAAAGTTGTTGAGGCCAATTCACTAAATATATTCAAAAAGGAGTTAGATGAGGTCCTTACTGCTAGGGGGATCAAGGGGTATGGCGAGAAAGCAGGAATGGGGTACTGAAGTTGAATGTTCAGCCATGAACTCATTGAATGGCGGTGCAGGCTAGAAGGGCCGAATGGCCTACTCCTGCACCTATTTTCTATGTTTCTATGTTTCTATGTGCGGTCCAAATCATTAAGCAAGGTATGCTCAGGATTCAAGGACCCTCCCAACAATGCCGCCTATCGCGTCTCCTCTGGGCTATAGATCCCGACCGCAGTCGCTCACGGGGGTCCTGCCCGCAGAGCTACTAATGAAACGGACACTCAAAACTCGGTTGTCCCTCATTCACCCAGTCCTGACCAACATCGTTCAGGGCAAGCGCAAGTCACAAAACGAGTACCATGACCGTAATTCGAGGGTGAGAGGTAAAGAAATAAATGATCCTGTATTTGTCCTCAATCATACCATGGGGCCCAAATGGCTTGAGGGCACTGTAATTGACAAAGAGTGGTAAAACTCAACAATGGTCAGATATGCCGTAAGCATCTGGACCAAGTAAAAAAAAGGTTCAGCATCGACACGGAGGAACCTGAAGAAGACCATGAGATGGAGCTCACAGCACACGCCAGTGAACGAGCAACAAGAGCAATCGGAAGAATGCACAGTCCCTGCGGTCAGCCCGGACAGGCTGGAATCACCACAAGTGACAAACACTCACGTCAGTGTCCAACAACCAGAGCCCCAACTGCAGCGCTCCACGAGGGAGCGTAGACCACCTGAAAGACTAAACCTATGATCCCAATAAGACTTTGGGGGGGGGCGGGAAAGGTGATGTCATGTATGTAACCACAATGTAACACCACTGTATTACTGTATACACACAACCTAGATGCACACCTTGACCACAAGGGGTGAACTTGTGGGAGACACTCCTTACCTGATCACGCAGATATAAAAAGCGAGATCCCACGCAGGGTCATCATCTTTGGAGTCCTGTGAATAAAGAGTTATGGTCACAGAGTGACCTTGTCCCCAGAATGTGCCTCATGTGGTTTCATGCTGTAGAGTAAGGACTTTACACACTCCCCACTCATTGCCATCATCTGAACCACATCTGATAGATCCTGCACCTCAGGAGAGCGCTGTAGAGCTCTCCTTCCTTCTTCTCCCCACGGGTGTGGCTCGCACCCCACCACTGGGAACCACAGCCTGGGATGGTGGTGCCCTGGATGTGCCTTGCTGCACCCCACCACTGGGACCCGCAACCTCAGAGGTGGGGCCCTGGGTGTGCCTCGCTGCACCACACCACTGGGACCCGCAGCCTCGGACGTTAGAAAACCATGGAATGTCCCACCAACACTCAAACCACACGTCACGGAAGGGGCTGGCACCTGAATGGACTGCACCTGCACCTCCAAAGAAGTCAGTAAAACAGTGGGGCTTCATCCATCTCCATTCTCTCCCCCTCACCCCCATGCTCTTGTTCTGAAGGATGGGATTGGAAGAGGGTCTCCTCTCCAGGCTCATCCTCGTCTGAATCTTCTTCTGCGTCGTCAGGGATGGCCTCAAGTTCTGCAAAATATAATAGAACACAGACAAATGGTTAGGAGCAGAGGAGGGGGCAGGGTGAGTGACATGAGTAGGCTCACACAGTGCAGGCAGCAGGCTGATTTGAAGGACCACGATGAATGATAGCACATTGCATCAACCAAAGAGTAACTGACGGCGACATTCCCATGAACCGAAGCATGGCTAGTCCATGCAGTACTTAACATTTAGCAAAGCCAGACTGTGGAATTTGCAGGACTTACCCTCTCTCTCGAGTGTGGGCCCAGCATGTGCAGTGGTGGTTGCTTTTCTCCAGGCAGGACCCATCAAAGCAGCGACCCTGTCTTCCAAGGGTGTCAGTGGCTACAGATTTGCCGGGTCTCCTCCTGTTGGAGTTCTTTCCCTTTTATTATGTGCCACCTTCCTCTGAAAAGATGAAAATGCAACTTTTTCGAAAGGGTGTCTTACTGCTGGTTGGGACATATACAGCTGGTCAGTCACATTTACAATTGCAATTCCATTGAATAAATCAAAATATTATTTACACTAACTACTTGACCAAGGTCCTGCCACTTCTTTTTACACTGGACTCCAAATCTCGTGGTGGTCACCATTGCGGAGTAATCTTCTGCAACTTGGTTCCATCGTTTCTTCATTTCTTTGGGTGGAACATTTATGTGACCTCTGCTGGTGTCCAGCTCCTGGCATCTGGTCTCAATCACAGTAACTAGTGCCTCCACTTCATCCTGTAAGAAATTCTTGATCCTTGCACTGCATTGCATCTTGTATTGCTGCAGCTGCGATTTTCCCAATGCTCTCACACAGCACTCCTTCTCACACACACAACTGGCTTGTTAAAAATGGCCAATTGCCAACCCGGAGCTGTGCTGCGCATGCGTGTCCATTGAAATAACGTCAAGAACGTCAGTTGTGTGTGTGAGAAGGAGTGCTGTGTGAGAGCATTGGGAAAATCGCAGCTGCGGCAATACAAGATGCAATGCAGTGCAAGGATCAAGAATTTCTTACAGGATGAAGTGGAGGCACTAGTTACTGTGATTGAGAACAGATGGCAGGAGCTGGACACCAGCAGAGGTCACATAAAAGTTCCACCCAAAGAAATGAAGAAACGATTTTTTTGTCACGCATGCGCAGAAGGTGCAACATTGTTTTTATCAGCGCAGACAGCAGGCTCCACCCCCTGAGGCGACTGGACACACTGCGCGCGCCAAATTTGAATTATATATCGGGAAACTTTGGTAAAATATTTCTGGTGCATTTCTGGCCTGGAAAAACGGGCGTAGCTCTGGCAATAGGCCAGAAAACGGGCTTGGGCTAAATTGAGCCCAAAGTCCTTGAGATAGCCAGGTCGTGTTCTGATATGCTGAGATCGGTATGGAGCTTGCGGTGTTTGACCGAGGTTTTCGGTTGGGAAACAGAACGTTGCCTCTGTTCCATTGCTGGTCTGTTGGCCTGTGAGTTAGGATCAGTCTACGAGCGTTCCATCGAGTTCCATCATTGAGCTCATTGATGTGAGAGCTGAAGTTTCGTCCAATCTGTTTTGGAGGCGAAAGTGAAGATGTGAGCTTACGACTATGGTTTGGGCACTTAACTCTGACCTAATCTGCGTTCTTCAGTTGGGGCTTTTGAGTGCGTCATTTTGTGTCAGTGTATGACTTCACTTTTCGTTGGCATTCCGAAATCTGGGATGCGAGTGTGGTTATCTTCACACTAGGTTTGGCTGGGGGTTTGAGAATGTCCAGTAGCAAGCGAAGATTCCGCCCAATCATGAGATCAGCGGGTGTCTTCCATGTGAGCGAGTGCTTTGTCAAACGGTATATGTGGAGAATGGTTTGAACCGCTTCATCGAATGTTTGGCCTACTGCGAGGTTGGCTTTGAAACCCTCTTTGATAACACAGTTAAAATGCTCAACACCTTTGTTGCTTTGAGGATTGTACCGAGCAGTAAGGCGATGCTCGATAGCATGACGAATGAGAAAATCCGCAACTGGGCGGACACAAACTGTGGTCCATTGTCAGTGATTATGACCTCTGGGAGGCCCCACTTCGTGAATATATGCTGCAGAATAGTGACGATCGTTGATGAGGTCACTGAACTTGTAGCAATTTTTGGCCATTTGGAATGCAGGTCATGTACTACAACAAGAAAACATTGGTGCTGTGGAGCTGTTTCAACTGGTCCGAAGATATCCAACTGAAATTGTTGCCATGGTCTTTGTGGCCATGGAATGGGCTTCATTGGCACTGGTCGGATGTTTGTGGCCTTTTTCGCTCAGACTGCATGCTTCGCAGTGTGAGACAAATTCCCCAATGCGAGTGTCAATCCCGGGCCACCAATTTGAATCGTGACATCTCTGCTTCATGCGGACAATGCCAATGTGTCCATCGTGTGCCAATGCGAGAAAGCGCCGTTGAAGCGACTTGGGATTACTGCTCTATCACCACGAGCTAGGCAGCCATCGTTCCAAATGGCAACTTCATCGCGAAGTCTGTGGAATGTTTTCAGGTCTTCCGGAATTTGCTTAGGCCACTCAGTCTGGAGGAAGTGGCACACATGCTGGAGCGTAGCATCACTCTGTGATTAGGTTTTGAGTTCATCGCAGGAGACAAGGTTTCTAATGATGACACAAAGATTAGTGGGAAAGCGGGTTGTGTAGAGGACACAGAGAGGCTGCAAAGAGATTTAGATAGGTTAAGCGAATGGGCTAAAGTTTGCCAGATGGAATACAATATCAGAAAATGTGGGGTCATCCACCTTGGGGAAAAAAAACAGTAAAAGGGAATATTATTTGAATGGGGAGAAATTACAACATGCTGCGGTGCAGAGGGACCTGGGGGTCCTTGTGCATGAATCCCAAAAAGTTAGTTTGCAGGTGCAGCAAGTAATCAGGAAGGCGAATGGAATGTTGGCCTTCATTGCGAGAGGGATGGAGTACAAAAGTAGTGAGATCCTGCTGCAACTGTATAGGGTATTGGTGAGGCCGCACCTGGAGTACTGCGTGCAGTTTTGGTCACCTTACTTAAGGAAGGATGTACTAGCTTTGGAGGGGGTAAAGAGACGATTCACTAGGCTGATTCCGGAGATGAGGGGGTTACATTATGATGATAGATTGAGTAGATTGGATCTTTACTCGTTGGAGTTCAGAAGGATGAGGGGTGATCTTATAGAAACATTTAAAATAATGAAAGGGATAGACAAGATAGAGGCAGAGAGGTTGTTTCCACTGGTCGGGGAGACTAGAACTAGGGGGCACAGCCTCAAAATACAGGGGAGCCAATTTAAAACCGAGTTGAGAAGGAATTTCTTCTCCCAGAGGGTTGTGAATCTGTGGAATTCTCTGCCCAAGGAAGCAGTTGAGGCTAGCTCATTGAATGTATTCAAATCACAGATAGATAGATTTTTAACCAATAAGGGAATTAAGGGTTACGGGGAGCGGGCGGGTAAGTGGAGCTGAGTCCATGGCCAGATCACCCATGATCTTTTTGAATGGTGGAGCAGGCTCGAGGGGCTAGATGGCCTATTCCTGTTCCTAATTCTTATGTTCTTATGTTCTTATGGATGGAGTGATGATCGACATGACATATGTGTCGTCATCTGTGAACAAGTCAGCACCAGAGTCCGAAACAGGTGTCGAGTGGCTGAGCATGTCAGCTACGTGGTTGTGACTGCCAGCGATGTATTGTACATCAAAGTTATACTGATGAAGGCGATCTGACCATCAGCTGATTTGTAGTGGTCTGTGTCCAGATCCATTTGTAGCGAGTAGCGTAGTTAACGCTTGGTGATCCGTACGGAGGGTAACTTTCCTGCCATTGAGGTAGATGTGCCAGTGTTCACATGCGTAGATGCAAGTGAGTGCTTTGCATTACCCTGCAGAGTATTTACATTCTGCAGACGAGAGCGTGCAAAAGGTGACTGGGCATTCCAGGCCATCAATCCATTGAGAGAGCACAGCACCCATGGCAATGCCTGATGCATCCGTGGTGACATACGTAGTGGCATTCGGATCAAAGTGCGCGAGGATAGGAGGGGATGTGATTTTCTCCTTAAGCGTGGTGAATGCCTGAGCCTGGGAATCTGTCCAGTCCCAAGGGACGTCCTTGCGCAGCAATTTACGAAGTGGTTCAGCAATGTGCGCGTAGAGCGGGACAAACTTCAGATGAAAGTTGCAAGTGCCGAGGAATTATGAAAGTTCTTTGATATTAGTAGCCTCCTGCATCTGCTGTATCGCGTCGGCTTGACATCTTGTGCTGTGAATCTATAGCCCAGAAAATTTCTCCAGCAGCGAATGTACACTTATCGGCATTAAGTGTAATGTTATGTGTTGCAAGTCTAGCCATAACTGCATGAAGTCGCTGGTCATGTTCTTCCATTGTCTGTCCATGAATAACGATATCGTCAAGCAGATTGAGGGCTCCCTCTATGCCTGCTAGTATACTAGTGGCAATATTCTGAAATGCACCTGGTGCAGAAGATAGTCCGTAGGGCATGCGTCGATACAGATACAGACCATTAAACGTCGTGAATGCCGTGAGCGGTTTGCTGTCCTCCACTAGGGTTATTTGCAGGTAACTGTGCCGCATGTCAAGTTTCGTATTGAACCGTGGAATTCTGATGACAGTTCGTCGATGGTAGGAAGAGGGTACTTGTCGGAGATGAGAACCTTGTTGACCTCTTTCAGGTCGATGCATAGGCGGATCTCCCCATTTTTACGCGAAGCAATAACTACGTTCGAGATCCAGGGTGAGGAGTCAATGCTCTCAATGATTCTCTGAGATTCAAGTCGCGTTAATTCTGCGGATACTTGGTCACGAACCGCGAATGGGAGACAGCGAAGTTGCTGCGTAACCGGTTTGGCGGAAGGGTCAACGTGGGGACGATGGCAGAATTTTGTTGTCACTCCAAACCAGGGATACTGTTTGTCAAAGTCCACCGTGTACACTGGTGTGCCCATTGGGTCATAAACTTTGAACCCAAGTTTGTCAAAAAAGTCAACACCCATGAGGCTTCGTTCCTTCGCGACATAAAAGGAAAAATTCTCCAATGTTATGTCCTTGTAGTATATTAGGACAGATATGACCCCAATTACTTCAATTTTGGAGTTGGAGTACGCATGTAGAATGGAAGTTGCAGGCTCCCATTTACAGTGCGTTAAGTGGGTTTTGTACACAGCCTTGCTCAATGTGGAGACTTTGGGCTGGACTTTCCACTTCACATCGCCCATCTATGGCCCATCTATCGCCCAAAATGGACCTCTATCGCCCATTTTGAGCAAAAAGTGGAAACTAGGCCCAAAATATCGCCGGAAAAATAGGCCCCCAAGTTTCCACTTTGATTGTTGAGATGATCGACCAAATGATCACCCACACAAGGCCCATCCCAAGTTTCAGCACTTAGCATGCACTTCGCTGGGCCGATGCAAGGCCCAAAAGAGTGCTCTAAAATAATTGCTTTTTCAGGACCTTAGAGAGGGCAATGGGCACTATGGATGCCATTTTTAGCCTCTGAGGAAGGGTGGAGAATTGTTCTAAGTTATTTAGAGAATAAAATTGATGCAAATTGTACTCAGAAATTTGGGACAGGGGAAGTATTATCACATTATCTATGCTAAATAGATCTCATGATATATTGGAATTATTTAATAAACAGTTTTTGCACACTGAAGTTATTTAATGATATTCTGTGGTGAAACAGAACAAACAAACAAATCTGCATGAAGAACTGTATATTGTAAAACTTATGTAAATAATAGAGAAGGTACAAAAGTTGTAGAATTTTTTTTTTTATTTAACAAAAATAACTTTTTTTTTTAAGAACTAATGAACAACACCCTCCCTCCAACACCCACCCCCCGCACCAACCATCCCTTCCCTCAAAATCCCCAAAATGTTAGAAGAAAAATAAATTGAACATTTTAAAGAACAAGTGGCCATTTAAGTAATGATAACAAGTGACCATTTCAGTCATGCTAACAAATGACCATTTCAGTCAAGACAACAAGTGACCATTTCAGTCATGACAACAAGTGACCATTTCAGTAACGCTAAAAAGGTGACCATTTCAGAAAGAATGGAAAGTGAACAGTTAAGTAATGATAAAAAGTGAACAAGTGAACATTTAACTATTGAATACAATTGGCCAATTTAGTAACAATAACAATAACAATAACAAGAGTATAATAAATTGATAACAGCAAGTGAATATTTTAAAACAAATGAACTATAGAGAAGGACTCCCCACTCCCTACCTTCGGCCACATTTCCCTCCAGATTCTGTCCCACCCCGTGTTCGCACCCCACCCGCCCGTTTTGGTCTATGCAGACCGACACCAAGACGTCGTGCAGAGTGGGACGGCAAGACTTCGTGCCGTGGTGGAGGTGACGGAGCGGAAGTGGAAGCCAGAGGCTCTACTTCCGAGTCTGGAGGAACTGTGCCCTCCGTACTCGCTTGCGTGCTCGGAGTTTCGCTGCGAACAGACACGACACCTTGGGGTGCAGCGCCATGTCCAGCCAGCGACGCATGCCGTAGGGCATTGGTTGCGGCTGTCTGCTGCTGAATAGCCTCCAAGGACTCCCTTGCAGTCAGTGACTGCTCAGAAGACCAGTTGGAGAAGTTCTGTCAGAACTCGCTCCAGGATGCTGGAAACTGGCACCAGTTCGCAGAGAATCCCTTGAATCCGTGGATAAGGTCGCGACCGTCTCCCTGGACAGGGAAATCAAGCTCTCTGTCTGGCCCTCCAAGGCAGGCGATTGCTCGCCACGCTGACCAGACCTCCGTGGGGTCGGCGTTTGCAATGTGACGCGCCTTGGCGTCGCCACCTGCACACCGCTTGGTCCCGGTGCTTCTTCCATCTCAACCGAGATGGCCGCAGGTTGTTCCCCCGCCCCCCACCCCGCAAAAAAAATCTCTTCTTCTTCTGTCTCCGTCTCCTCCTCCTCCTGCTGAAGCACAGCAGCTCCTGTGATGCTGGAGACGGTTCAGTGGTAGTGGATTCCACTGACTCGATGACCACTTGACCTTTAATTTGATAAACAACGTTTAACTATTCAAATCATTGCATTACAATTTTTCTCGAAGTCAAAACATTGCAATGCTTTCATTTACCCCATATGCACAGGTGATCTCAAGGTTTAACATGACCTAACATGATCTCATTCGAACATCTATAGTACATCACCATTATATATCAGATTATATTATAATTGCATAACATTACATTGTAATTACATAACATTGCATAACATCAAATTACATTTTAATTGCATAACATTACATGCGTAACTACGATATTTTCAGTATTTACTAATGATTCACACATTGCACAATGCACATTTCTCATTACTCATGTATCAAGGGTGGGTTCGGCCACACCACTGGATGTGACCGAATGGCTTTCTGGCCCCACCAAGGCCACTGCGAGCTCCTCGTAGGCAGTTAGAGTGTGCATCATGGCAGAGCCCCCGCCCGTCCTGTGCTGCTCCCAATTATTGATCCAGATCTTCTTCTGTAAATGATACGATAAAATTGCACGGCATAAGCAAATGGATCAGGCAAGTTAAGACACTGAAGACATTTAAGACTGACAGATTAAAATGTTCTATTACAAATTAGCATTACGTTGCATAGTTCACATTACAATATTTAACTTTATGCTGGGTTGCATAAATTTATTCATAATTTAGTTATGTTTAAATGTAACCAAATAACATTGCAGTTTCTTGTTACTATTTAGATCATTATAAATTTCAACTTACTGTCGCAGCTGCCAGTAGGCTGTTCCAACGTTTGCGGCACTGGTCCGGTGTCGGCAATCTCTGCCCAAATCCTCCGATAGGCACGGGGTGGAGGTTTCCTATGCCCACCCCGTGTCAGGTCCTCCCACCTGGTGATGACAACATTCACAAGGGCCTCATTGGCCTCCTCGTTGAAAGGCTTGGCCCTACGCCTCTCAAGTGTTGCCTCCATGTCGATTATTATGACTTGATTCAGACCACAAAATACCTTCTCCTCTCTCTCTCCCCGACCGTCACAGAGCTTCTGAGCATGTGTGATGACCCCTGACGTCCCAAAACGCGGGAAGGAGCATCAACCTGAAAAAAAATCAACCTGCACATGCGCAGTAATGCGTTGCTAGGGAAGCTTTTTTTTTCATTCACTTCCGTTTTCTTTGGGCGATTGTGAGATCGGCGAGAAATCACATCGCCCACTTGACATTGCTGGGGTAAGGCCGAGTGGAAAATCGCAACAAAAAAAAAAAATGGGCTTTGAGCCGGCGATCAGCACGGGCGATAAGTCCCGCATCGCTGGAACAAGGCCCATTTTTTTCTGCCTTAGCCAGAAAGTGGAAAGTCTAGCCCTTTGGCTCCAAGGTCAATGATGCAGACGGGCATGCCATCAATATTTACCTCACAGTCCTTGAATTTGCATGAACCAATGTGTGAAATGTCACTAACAGTGTAAATCATACTGGGTTTCTCACTATCGGGGTTGTCCACATGTCGAATATGCTGCGATGAGCGACAGACACTAGCAAAATGGTTCATTTTACCACATGCAGAGCATTTCTTCTCACGTGCAGGGCAGTTAGGACTCTTTGCTAAATGTGATTTGTCCCCACAATTAAAGCAGTGGAAGTTAGGTCTGCGACCCATAGTGAGTGGCTTATTACTAGCCTTGGGTCACTGCTGTGATTTCCACTTTGGACGAACACCTTGCACATGGGCTGTAGCTGAAGTCTGCTGCACAGTGGGAGTAGGGGATCTGATCGCTTTTGAATCGGAAAGCGATGATTCGATTTGGATGGTCAAATTAGTTGCTTTGTCCAATGACAATTTGTCATCCCCCATTAGCAAGTGTTCCCGAATGTGGGGGATCATTGTTTTCTCAATAATTTAATCCCTGATCATTTCCTCTGTGAGTCCTCCAAAGTTACACGTAGCGGCTGGTTCAGTTAATGAAATGATATATTGTTTGATTGGTTCACCGTTCCCTTGCCCTCTTTGACAAAATTGGTATCTCTCCATCACAATACTTTTCTTTGGCCCAAAATGGTTCTCTAGGGCGCTTACCGTTTTGTTGTCGGACTCCGTGTCTTTGATTTGGCCAAAGATGCGTTGGCCTTCGGTGCCGAGGAAGTGGATAAGTATTGCACAGCGGCGAGCTGGTATTACATTGTCGACGTCTAACCCACTCGCCGAGATGTAGGCAGAAAAACTTTTTATCCATCTCGGCCACAGATTTGGAGGGTCCCCGGTGTGTGAAGTAGAAAGGTGTGGCGGCAGGGGGGTGGGGGAGAAGTTAATTTGATTCATCCTCGTCGCCAAATTATGTTGTGTATGCATAAATAACTGACAAACTGAGCCAGGAGTAAAGTAACTTAACTGTGCTTTTAGACAATCCAAAATAGAGTCTCAAACCGGCATGAACCAGCATGAATACAGCAACTGTGAATAGCTCCTGCAGGGTCATAATGTCCGTTCAGTGAGAGTTCGTGCAACAACCAAATGGAGTATGAACACAACACTCTTAAGCATAGAGGTCCTTCCTGGACCTCCCTACTTAACAGCACGGTGATAGTACATTCACCACACCGACTGCAGCGGTTCAAGAAGGCGGCTCACTACCACCTTCTCAAGGGCAATGAGGGATGGACAATAAATGCTGGCTTTGCCAGCAACGTCGACATTCCGTGAACAAATATGTATTTTTTCTTGCTCTTGTTGCTCTTCACTTGCTTCTCCTTCCAGCCAGAGGGGAGTTAGCAAAAGGACACCAATTAAGAAAAAGGTGTGTTGATAGAGGCCCCTTAAGGGTTCAGAACATTGTGCAGCCATTACAAGCACTTTAAAATTATATAAGTAGTCAAACACCACTGCCTACTACCAGAAACTGTCTCCTAAACCGTTGCAGCTTTTTCACTGAGTGTCCCTTTAAATACCGCTGGAAATGGCTGCTTCCAACTTTTACCATCCATGATTGTGGAAAGATTCAAAAACTGGCGGCACCAAAGGTAGAGGCGAAAATGGCAGCAGGGTCTTACAAACATTAATGAAGCCCCCATTTTTTGAGCACTGGCCACCTAAATCGAGGTGCACCTGAAAATCAGAATGAGCAGATTTCCAGCAGTAAATCTGCAGCCCTTTTATTTCAATTTATGCCTCAGTACCACACCATATACAGCTATAAATGGGCAATATCAAAATGGAGATCAAACCCATGATAGTTCCGGGGAGGCTGAAAATGGCGAGGCTGGGGATGGAAAACAGAAATCGGGAGGCCGGCCGTGATGGCGGCATGGAGAAGTCGGTGATCGGGGCTTGGGCAGGAATGGGATCGGCTGGAGGAAGAGAGGAATGGGATCAGGGCTGGAGGGGGAAGGTTGGCGATTGCGGCAGGGGTGAGAGAGAAGCCGCAATTGGTAGGGGGGAGGCTAAAGGCCTCCTTGAGGGACCTGGGGGGAGCACTGCTGTTCCTCCTGGCCCACAAGGACAAGGCACTGACCGTGTGGAGCCGGCATCTCCTGCCTCCCCTTCATTGCTGGGTTTCCTGATCCCTAGGAATTCACACGGCATCTGTAAAATTTAAATCAGGTTCCCAATTGTTAATGAAGTGTCCAGCCTCTCCACTGCAGAACACTCGAACGCCACGACACCCGCCCCCATAAAAATGACAATGGGTTGGGGACCTGTTCCCCGTTTTTTCATTTTTAAGCCCCCCCGACTCTCTCCCGCCCGGCGTGGAGGGGTTAATATCGAGGCCAAGGTGCCTCTGTATAATTGACAATAACTCTGATAGTTTGAACTGGATTCAGTTATTTTTGAACATTTATTAATTCCCATTGATCAACGTTGAGGTACTGGAGTTTTTAATAAAGTCATTGAGCATAGGATAGTAGAAGGAGATACTATAGTAGGATTTCTAAAACAATAAACAGACAAACAATGAAACAAATGTGCAAGTTCTGCAAGATGTGTAAAATAAAATTGCGCCATGTTACTGCGGTAGGGGATTTCCTTACAGAGAATGAAATGTGTCGAGCTGCAGAACAAAAAGTGTGTGGATTGGATAGAATTGGTTTGGATTGTACTGAAGTGCATTACAAAACAATGTGAGGGCAGAGCATGAGGTTACACTGCAGCTGCCAATGAAAACTGCTGCACTGAATAACTTCACCACAAGCGGCACGCTAGGAGCACAATATAATACAATGTGGTTATGTTCAATTCAAGTATCTAATTTAGCTTATTCCTGTTTATTAATTTCCTTGGGGTCATTAAAGACAGCCACATCATATGCTAGAAGGCCTTTTTTGTCATTGCTGTCTTTCTGGATGTGATATGACCACTTCAGAAAATTAGACTATTGTAAACCGTGAGTTCTTTGCACTAGTTTCTCCCCAGCAGTGATTTTAGCTAGTGGCATTTTGTAACTCATCAATTTTATTGGGCACTGCTCAGTGGGTAGACCAGCCAAGGGCATCTTTGTCTGTTGTCTCACTCATGCCAATTCAATTTATAGATTATAAAGCTTGTCATCATCATCATAGGCAGTCCCTTGGAATCAAGGAGGACTTGCTTCCACTCCCAAAGTGAGTTCTTTGATGGCTGAACAATCCGATATGAGAGCCACAGACCCTGTTACAGGTGGGATAGACATTCGTCGAGGGAAGGATCGGTGAGGCTGGTTTGCCGCGTGCTCCTTCCGCTGCCTGTGCTTGGCCTCCTCATGCTCTTTGCGTTGAGACTCGAAGAGCTCAATGCCCTCCCGGATGCACTTTCTCCACTTCCAGGGTCTCCCAGGTGTCAGTGGTGATGTCGCACTTTACCAGGGAGGCTTTGAGGGTGTCCCTATAATGTTTCTGCTGTCCTCCTTTGGCTCGTTTACCATGAAGGAGCTCCACATAAAGCATTTGCTTAGGGAGTCTCGTATCTGGCATGCGAACTATGTGGCCTGTCCAGCGAAGCTGATCGAGTGTGGTCAGTGCTTCAATACTGGGGATGCTAGCCTGGTCGAGGACACTGATGTTGGTGCGCCTGTCCTCCCGGGGGATTTGCAGGATCTTGCGGAGACATCGTTGGTGATATATCTCCAGCGACTTGAGGGGCCTTCTATACATCGTCCATGCCTCAGATCCATACAGGAGGGCGGGTATTACTACAGCCCTGTAGACCATGAGCTTGGTGGTAGATTTGAGAGCCTGGTCTTCGAACACTCTTTTCCTCAGATGGCCGAAGGCTGCACTGGCGCACTGGAGGCGATGTTGAATCTCCGCATCAATCAATGTCTGCCTTTGAGATAAGAGGCTCCCGAGATATGGGAAACGGTTCACGTTGTCCAGGGCGCACCATGGATCTTGATGATTAGAAGGCTTGTATTGTTTGTATTGTTGCCTAGTAATTCAAATCAATTTGACGATTGTAATATTTTTAAAAGGGCTCATATGACTTTTGGAGGCTTATCATGACGGTCATACCTGCACCATTCTGGTGCAAATTAAGTTAGTGTAACATGCTACTTATCTTTGGCTACTTCCCCTACACTGAAAAGAGGCATTAGTGACAGCTGAAAAAAAAAGTCCATGGAGCAACTGCAGATGTACAGTTACAGCTGGCACCACAACCTATTAAATCAAGTTACGCATCTTGGGAATGGATAATGCCATTAGTTATAGATAACTCACAAATAAAAATGTATAAATATATTATTGTAAATTATAAAGACTACCTTTTGTTTCAAGCCTATAACTGGTGCAATAACCACAAATCTGATTTCTATGATAGAAACTAGTATCAACTAGTATCAAGCAGTGAGCAGGATTATTGGCTAGTATATTGCTGTGCCAGGGTATCTAATGGTGTCTGCTGTTAGTTAAACTTGTCTTGAACATTTAAGTTTTTAACATTTTTGAGTGGCAAGTTACTGAAAGTGCAAGTAGATAACAGTGCAGTGAAGGAAACAAGGCATCTGGGACCTGAGTGAACAGAGCAAGCAACTGTGTATCTCCTTAACAATCAGATTGAAGGATTGTAAAATTAACAGCACAAGGACTGAGATGGAAATGTAAATTAGAGTGGGTGAAATCAATGTCAAATCAAGTACAGAAATAGTAATAAAGGGAGGGAAAGAAAGATTAGATTAAGAGAGAGAAAAAAAAGACAGAAAGGAAAAGCGAAGAACATTTTTTAAATTTTGAACTCTCCAACGAATCACAACCTGAAGGAATAACACTCCACACTTATAATAGTTAATTTTCAGTGCCAGAGAAGTTGACTTCTCTGTATTTAATTTACACTTATCCCATCATTAAAAGGGTTATTCAATTGATATGGACAACACATAATTTTCTGAGGCGAGTTTAGTTCGTATCTACCGAGCTAATACAGCAACTTCACCATTCAATTCATTTCAATGTTGAGGCAGGCAGCGGGTTGCCGTTTTCGCAAAACTAACAGCGGAACGGCACATCTCAGACAGCAACTGTTGGATTTCTGCCTTTAATCGCACATCTGCCCGTCACCTGAAGTTGTTGTACCATTTACGCAAAAATATCAGCGAATGCCATTAGCCTCATCGTTATTTTGATAGTAAATTATGTGTTAAAATTGTACAAAAGAATGACTTTCCACTTAAAATTTAATTCTGATCATTTTACTTTATGCCAAAGAATGACTGAAAGTTAAACTTTTTATTTAACTAAGGCTATTTGCACAACAGATAGTACTTAATTTAAAATATTAATTGCTTTCTTTTCTCCTTTTTAAATTGAAATGACAATGGTTGTAAGTTTAAAAATGGGTTATGATAATTGTGTGAAAACCCAAGTTATGATGTTGGAAGCACTTTTCAATTAAAATAATCCTAACCCACAAAAATAAATCTGTTTTACAAGCAATTTCATGAATTAAGAAAAAGCATTTAAATATGGTACAATTATTTGCTTTTTTGACTCCAAATGTCAGACAGACTTCAATAACTCACTTATTAATTAAAAGACAGATTGCTTCCCTAACTCTGTTTCATTCTCTATGGCCCCGAAATTACGCTGTGGGACACTATGTTTGAACAGTGAAAGCATTCATTTGTAATTTCTCTCCTTGCTATTTTAGCAGACATTAAACCAGTTATTTTAAATGGGTTGGCGTCTCTATTGAAATAGTGCAGAATCACAGATACATTAAGCATTCATGTTAGTATGCCAGTGTAATCCCATGTATTTTATGGGAGCAGATGATAATTTTGCAATTGACAGTTCAGGAATGAAAACAAGATTGATATCTTACTGTACTTAAAAATTATCATTTTATTATGTATTAGCCAATCACCCATGGTCTTGTACACCGGGGGGTTGCAATGTTGATAATGAGTTGGCAGCCCGTTTTACATCTCTCCTGACTTTTATTTATTTTCATGTGGAATCTAAAGTTGGAAGAAATGTAAAACAGGCTGTGGACTCGCTATCATCCATTTTAAACTATCACACAATGTCAAGTTTTACTCAGGGCATCAAGACCAAAATTAGTCTTCCGGGAAGCAGGTTTAGAGGGTGAGGGATGCTTAGACTGGACGTGCAGACATAATTCAGTCCCAATTTTAACGACATATACTCTTCTACCCTTAATTTTATTTATCTCCATTATAAATTCCTATGTCCACAGTTTTAATAAAAATTGCTGCGTAAACTTGTCATGCTGTAATTACATCATCCCACCAGTGGTGGTGATGCAGCCATCATTAATTGTGAATGTTGACAACAGTACGTTAGTCACCAGTAGATACTGCTGCACCAAAATGGACCAAAAGCACAATAAAAAGTGATACAATTATCAGCATAATAATTATATCAAATACAGTAACATATGCTCTGGAGTAAATTCAGGGCAGTAATCTAATCTGAGGGATCAAATCACTGTTGTAAATGACTGCAGATTGTATTCAATGCTATTACGTCTTCTGAACCCTTTGATTAAATTTGTGCCTTGCAAACTCTCCCACATAGCCAATACACTTTTTACTATCTCGTTAGGATTCTAGAATATTTTTTGTGTTCCTTAAATGCTCTAAATGACAAAAAGCAGCCCATAACAGGGAAGAATAAAATATCTATTTAATTAGTGGAGCAGTGTATATTTAACTATTCTGATCTTGTTCAGAAAAATAATATAATTTGACCACATGAAAGCATCCCTGGGGGAATGTTAGTAAAAAGTACCCATCCTATTTACAAATCCATCTAGTTCCAAAGATGCTGCCCGACCTGCTGAGTATTTCGAGCATTTTCTGTTTTTATTTGAGATTTCAGCATCCGCAGTATTTTGCTTTTGTTGTAGATGGTGATCCTACTTCATGCACACCCGCAGTTGTAGAAAGCCAGCTCTCAAAATGCATTCTGTCAAACAATCTCTCACCAGAATGAACTGGATTGCATACCCAATGAACCGGATGGAGCACTGTCACCATGACGCTCCTGGACTTCGAAGTAACAATTATTCGCAGGCTCTAGTCTCAGAAGTCACTGTTGAGAACTCAACTGACTGGATTTAGTATATATCCTGTGCTTCGCCTCCGACACTGACGCAGTAAACTAGTCCCTTTTCCCTCCCTTGCAAATTTTGGATGCTATTGTATACTGAATTGCAACCTTAACAGATTGATACCATGTTCTTCTTTGGACTTTATACTGCTTTTAATATAAATATTATTCATTACCAGATTCATTACCAATTCATTGCATTTTCTTATTTGTTAGTTTTAATTAATTTGTAAACACATTGGTCTAGGCTTGCAACATTCCGACCTTTGCTGATTTTTCCACAGATCTGGGGTGGGCGGGGTCAGTAAGGTGTTTGGGGATACTCTCGGCTGCATCCTCACCTTGTGACATCCCCCAATTTCCTGGCAACTAGGATTGTCAGTTAATGGTGTGCCTACCGGTGTGTAAGAAATTCTAATGAGGGAAATATTTCCTCCTGTGCATTTCACACATCTCTATCAGTTGAACACTGAACATAAGGGAAGCCTGTTAGACCCAGGCATCAAGCACTCAATGATTGGCAGAGAGAGGGACAGGAGCGAGACCTTTCCTGGCAGCTAGGGCCTGTACAGGAGCTTACAGAGCATGGCCTTCTGCTGGCGAAAGAGCGGGGGATGCTAATTTAATTTTAATCTAGTTTTGCAGGTAGCACAGAGGCTGAGGCTTGGATGAGCTGCCCATGTCCACCCACCATTTTATTTTAATTTTATCAATTTATACTTTTTGTCATTAATTTCATGTTAATTTAATATGTTAAACTGATTTCATAATTTCCTACTCCCTATACATTTTACCTTGCCTGTGACTATCTTCCCACCAGCTGCAGCATCCTTCCCCTACATTATTCTGTACCTTCACTGCCGACCTGGCCTCTATCTCTCTTATACCTGCCACCTCAATCCCTGCTTCTGTGGCATTCTCCCCTGTTTAGCAATCCCAATTTTTTGGCTGTTCTCAATCTGCTCCTACCCCACTGTCCCTGCTTCTTTGACATTTGTGGTCGTCTTCTATGCCCTGTAATCCCTGCTTGTGGGCTGTTTGCAGCGATTTTTTTCTATTCACCTTTCTCCTCCAGCTTTATCTTTTTCTGGATTTCACAGCCCTTTCTTCCCTCAATTGATTTCCTCTGTTGCTCTTTCTCATTCACTTTTATCTCTCTGTCTTGTTCCTCCAAAATATTTATTTCATTCATTAATAGTTACAAAATCACAGTGCAAATTATTGCCTTCCATCCTCCTTTTCTTCCCATTAATTATTTTTGCCCCTGCATCTTCCACGTTCATAAGAACATAAGAAATAGGAGAAGGAGTAGGCCATATGGTCCCTCGGGTCTGCTCCGCCATTTAATAAAATCATGGCTGATCTGATCATGGACTCAGGCCCTGCCCACTCCCCATAACCACTTAATCTCTTATCGGTTAAGAAACTGTCTATCTCTGTCTTAAATTTATTCAATGTCCCAGCTTTCACAGCTCTCTGAGGCAGCGAATTCCACAGATTTACAACCCTCTGAGAGAAGAAATTCCTCCTCATCTCAGTTTTAAATGGGCGGCCCCTTGTTCTAAGATTATGCCCCCTAGCTCTAGTCTCCCCTATCAGTGGAAACATCCTCTCTGCATCCACCTTATCAAGCCCCCTCATAATCTTATACGATTCGATAAGATCACCTCTCATTCTTCTGAATTCCAATGAGTAGGGGTCCAACCTCCTCAACCTTTCCTCATAAGTCAACCCCCTCATCTCCGGAATCAACCTTGTGAACCTTCTCGGAACTGCCTCCAAAGCAAGTATATCCTTTTGTAAATATGGAAACCAAAACTGCAAACAGTATTCCAGGTGTGGCCTCAAAAATACCCTGTATAACAGTAGCAAGACTTCCCTGCTTTTACACTCCATCCCCTTTGCAATAAAAACCAAGATTCCTTTGGCCTTCCTGATCACTTGCTGTACCTGCATACTAACCTTTTGTGCTTCATGCACAAGTACCCCCCAGGTCCCGCTGCACTGCAGCACTTTGCAATTTTTCTCCATTTAAATAATAACTTGCTCCTTGATTTTTTTTTTGCCAAAGTGCATGACCTCGCACTTTCCAACATTATACTCCATCTGCCAAATTTTTGCCCACTTACATAGCCTGTCTATGTCCTTTTGCAGATTTTCTGTGTCCTCCTCACACATTGCTTTTCCTCCCATCTTTGTATCATCAGCAAACTTGGCTACGTTACACTCAGTCCCTTCTTCCAAGTCGTTAATATAGATTGTAAATAGCTGGGGTTCCAGCACTGATCCCTGTGGCGACCCACTAATTACTGATTGCCAACCCGAGAATGAACCATTTATCCCAACTCTCTGTTTTCTGTTAGTTAGTCAATCCTCTATCCATGCTAATATATTATCCCCAACCCTGTGAACATTTATCTTGTGCAGTAACTTTTTATGTGGCACCTTGTCAAATGCCTTCTGGAATTCCAAATATACCACATCCACTGGTTCCCCTTTATCCACCCTGTTCGTTACATCCTCAAAGAATTTCAGTAAATTTGTCAAACATGACTTCCCCTTCATAAATCCATGCTGACTCTGCCTGACCGAATTATGCTTTTCCAAATGTCCTGCTACTGCTTATTTAATAATGGACTCCAACATTAACAGATGTTAGGCTAACTGGTCTATAGTTTCCTGCTTTTTGTCTGCCTCCTTTTTTAAATAGGGCATTACATTTGCAGTTTTCCAATCTGCTGGGACCTCCCCAGAATCCAGGGAATTTTGGCAAATTACAACCAATGCATCCACTATCCCGGCCACTACTTTTCTAAGGATTCTATGATGCAAGCCATCAGGTTTAGGGGATTTATTTGCCTTTCATCCCATTATCTTACTGAGTACCACCTCCTTAGTGATTGTGATTGTGTTAAGTTCCTCCCCCCCATAGCTCCTTGACTATCCACTGTTGGGATATTGTTTGTGTCCTCTACCATAAAGACTGATACAAAGTATTTGTTCAGAATTTCTGCCATGTCCATGTTCCCCATTACTAATTCCCCAACCTCGTCCTCTAAGGGACCAACATTTATTTTAGCCACTCTTTCCCTTTTTATATACCTATATAAACTCTTGCTATCTGTTTTTATATTTTGTGCTGGTTTACTGTCATAGTCTATCTTCCCTTAATCATTTTTTTAGCCATTCTTTGCTGGTTTTTAAAAGCTTCCTAATCTTCTGTCCTCCCCACTTTGTATGCCCTTGTTTTTAATTGGATACCGTCCTTTATTTCTTTAGTTAGCTACGGGTGGCTATCTTTACTTTTACACCCTTTTCTCCTCACTTGAATATATTTTTCTTGAGAGTTGTAAAATATCTCCTTAAATGTACACCACTCTTCATTAACCCCATCCTATACATTAATCTATTTTCCCAGTCCACTTTAGCCAACTCTGCCCTCATACCTTCATAGTCTCCTTTATTTAAGTTTAGTAAGCTGATTTGAGATCCAACTTTCTCACCCTCCATCTGAATTTGGAATTCAACCATGCTATGATCACTCATTCCAAGGGGATTCTTTACTAGGAGATGGTTTATTAATCCTGTCTCATTACACAGGACCAGATCCAAAATAGTCTGCCCCCTGGTTGGTTCCATTACATACTGCTCAAGGAACCCATCCCTTATGCACTCTATGAACTCCTCCTCAAGGCTACCCTGACCAATTTGATTTGTCCAATCAATATGGAGGTTAAAATCACCTATGATTATTGCTGTTCCCTTTTTACAAGCCCCCACTATTTCCTGGTTTATACTTCGACCAACAGAGTTGCTACTGTTAGGGGGCCTATAGACTACGCCCACCAGTGACTTTTTCCCCTTATTATTCCTTATCTCCACCTGATCAACATCCTGATCATTTGAGCCAATATCATTTCTCACTGTTGCAGTGATTCCATCCTTTATCAATAGAGCTACCCCACCTCCTTTTCCTTTCTGTCTATCCTTCCGGATTGTCAAATACCCCTGAATATTTAATTTCCAGTCCTGGCCACCTTGCAACCATGTCTCTGTGATGGCTATTAGATCAAACCCATTTATATCTATTTGTGCCGTCAACTCATCTATTTTGTTATGAATGCTAGGTGCATTTAGACAAAGTGCCTTTAAATTTGTTTTTTGTATCCTTTTTTCTTGCTTGTTTCCTCTCTCCTTCAAACTCACTTTCTTTATTTTTGCTTTCTAATTCCAGCTTTACTCCCCTCCCTTCTGAATCTATTTTCAGGTTCCCAGCCCCCTGCCAAGCTAGTTTAAACCCTCCCCAACAGCACTAGCAAACCCCCCCCCCGCCCCTCCCCGCCACCCACCACGAGAATATTGATCCCGGCTCAGTTGAGATGCAACCCGTCCGGCTTGTACAGGTCCCACCTCCCCCAGAAGCGGTCCCAATTCCTCAGGAAACTAAAGCCCTCTCGCCTGCACCATCTCTCCAGTCACGTATTCATCTACTCGATCCTCTAATTTCTGTATTCACTAGCTCATGGTACCGGGATTAATCCAGAGATTACTATCTTTGAGGTCTTGCTTTTTAATCCCTCCTAGCTCCCTAAACTCTTCCTGCATGACCTCATCCCTCTTTCTACCTATGTCATTGGTCCTGATATGGACCACAACCTCTGGCTGTTCACCCTCTCCCCCCAGAATGCCCTGCAGCCGCTCAGTGACGTCGTTGATCCTGGCACCAGGGAGGCAACATACCATCCTGCATCCTGGAGTCACGTCTGCGGCCGCAGAAACGCCTGTCTGCTCCCCTGAATATTGAATCCCCTACCACTATAGGTCTTCCATTCTTCTTCCTCTTGCCCCCCCGCCGCCCCTCCCCCCCCCTCCCCACCCCCACTTGTGCAGCTGAGCCACCCGTGGTGCCATGGATTTGGCTGTGGCTGCACTCCCCAGAGTCACCATCGCCCTCACCGGTACTCAGAACAGAGTAACGGTTGGAGAACGAGATGGACTCAGGGGACTCCTGCACTATCTACCGAGTCCTCCTCTTCTGTCCAGTGGTCATCCAATCCCTATCTGCCTGCGCACTCTTAAGCTGTCCAGTTTTATCACTCCTCTTCCTTCTCCCAATTATTTTTTTCAGGCATCAAAAGGATAAAAAACAGCACAGGAACATACTAGGGATTACAGACACAGAAAAACAATACAATACAGACAAAACAAATCACCATATGGCCATTTATTCTGAACAATTACGTAGATGTCAAGCAGCAACACATCCCACCGAACAAATATCATTTCAGAAAAAGACATCAACAGTTCACTATGACACAGCCATCACTAACAACATAAATTAGACATGCATGCACAGAAAAAAAACAACTACAAACACAAAAGAGAAACTCAAAGAAATCAGGCATCCAACTACAGACAAACAGCAACTGTAAGATAGGCAAATATGATACTCACAAATATTACATGCACATAAGCCGACAAATCCACACAAATTATTACAGGGGAAATAACAACAACTTGCATTTATATAGCACCTTAAATGAAGGAAAACATCCCAAGGCGATTCATAGAATAATCAGACAAAAATCGACAGAGGCAAAGAAGGAGATATTGGGAGGGATTACTAAAACCATGGCCAATAAGATAGATATTGGGGCTAAAATATTGGGGCTAAAATTCCAGTCGGAGGCTTCCTTTGGACGAATGCCTCTGACCCGAAATTGTTTTGCCAAAGTACAAGGTGGTCCCGGAGGCGCCTTCGATTCCGGTCGGAAGCCTTAATTTTCTGCGGAGCGTACGGGGAGAGGACTTTTCCGTACGTGTAAAATAGCTGGAGTCACATGGGCCTGGACCATGCAGTATTCTCATTGATAATAATGGGAACTACGTTTTTACGTGTTCCCATTATTATCAATGAGAATAAACCCCGAAAACAAGAAACACAACATAATAAATAAATAAAACACCTCACATATTTAAAATTAATTGAAATTAAAATTAAATAAATGGTTTAGAGAAAAAAAATATTTTTTGATTTTTTTTAATGTGTTTCGATACGGTTTAAAATAAACTTACCTTAATGGACAGGGTTTTTAATGTAAAAATGTGTTTTTAAATTTAATTTTTATATGTTTTAAAATTCTTACGCTCGTAAAAGTAGGTTTTGCACTTACTTTCACCAGGTGTAAGAGTTTGAACGACATTCTCTGGGCATGAATTGGGCAAATAGTCCAATCTCACCTGCACAAATGCCTTCTCCTGGGGATGCGGAGGATCTGTCAAGAGAAATCTTGACATAGAAACATAGAAAATAGGTGCAGGAATAGGCCATTTGGCCCTTCGAGCCTGCACCACCATTCAATATGATCATGGCTGATCATGCAACTTTAGTACCCCATTCCTGCTTTCTCTCCATACCCCTTGATCCCTTTAGCCAGAAGGGCCACATCTAACTCCCTTTTGAATATATCTAACGAACTGGCCTCAACAACTTTCTGTGGTAGAGAATTCCACAGGTTCACAACTCTCTGAGTGAAGAATTTTCTCCTCATCTCGGTCCTAAATGGCTTACCCCTTATCCTTAGACTGTGACCCCTGGTTCTGGACTTCCCCAACATCAGGAACATTCTTCCTGCATCTAACCTGTCCAATCCCATTTTATATATTTCTATGAGATCCCCTCTCATTCTTCTAAATTCCAGTGAATATAAGCCTAGTCAATCCAGTCTTTCTTCATATATCAGTCCTGCCATCCTGGGAATCAGTCTGGTGAACCTTCGCTGCACTCCCTCAATAGCAAGAATGTCCTTCCTCAGATTAGGAGACCCAAAATTGTACACAATATTCAAGGTGTGGCCTCACCAAGGCCCTGTACAACTGCAGTAAGACCTCCCTGCTCCTATACTCAAATCCTCTCGCTATGAAGGCCAACATGCCATTTGCCTTCTTCATCGCCTGCTGCAGCCGCATGCCAACTTTCAATGATTGATGTACCATGACACCCAGGTCTCGTTGCACCTCCCCTTTTAATAATCTGTCACCATTCAGATAATATTCTGCCTTCCTGTTTTTGCCACCAAAGTGGATAACCTCACATTTATCCACATTATACTGCATCTGCCATACATTTTCCCACTCACGTAACCTATCCTAGTCACCCTGCAGCCTCTTAGCATTCTCCTCACAGCTCACACTGTCACCCAGCTTAGTGTCATCTGCAAACTTGGAGATATTACATTCAATTCCTTCGTCTAAATCATTAATGTATATTGTAAATAGCTGGGGTCCCAGCACTGAACCTTGTGGCACCCCACTAGTTACTGCCTGCCATTCTGAAAAGGACCCGTTTATTCCTAATCTTTGCTTCCTGTCTACCAACCAGTTCTCTATCCACATCAATACATTACCCTCAATACCATGTGCTTTAATTTTGCACACTAATCTCTTGTGTGGGACCTTGTCAAAAGCCTTTTTAAAGTCAAAATACACCACATCCACTGGTTCTTCCTTGTGCACTCTGCTAGTTACATCCTCAAAAAATTCTGGAAGATTTGCCAAGCATGATTTCCCTTTCATAAATCCATGCTGACAGGGACTGATCCTGTCACTGCTTTCCAAATGCGCTGCTGTTACATCTTTAATAATTGATTCCAACATTTTTCCCACTACCGATGTCAGGCTAACCGGTCTATAATTCCCTGTTTTCTTTCGCCCTCCTTTTTTGAAAAGTGGGGTTACGTTAGCTACCCTCCAATCCATAGGAACTGATCCAGAGTCTATAGAATGTTGGAAAATGACCACCAATGCGTCCACTATTTCTAGGGCCACTTCCTTAAGTACTCTGGCATGCAGACTATCAGGCCCTGGGGATTTATCAGCCTTTAATGCAATCAATTTCCCTAACACAATTTCCTGACTAATAAGGATTTCCTTCAGTTCCTCCTTCTCGCTAGACCCTCGGTCCCCTAGTATTTTCGGGAGGTTATTCGTGTCTTCCTTAGTGAAGATAGAACCAAAGTATTTGTTCAATTGGTCTGCCATTTCCTTGTTCCCCATTATGAATTCACCTGATTCGGACTGCAAGGAACCTACATTAGTCTTCACTCATCTTTTTCTCTTCACATATCTATAGAAGCTTTTGCAGTCAGTTTTTATGTTCCCTGCAAGCTTCCGCTCATACTCTATATTCCTCCTCCTAATTAAAACCTTTGTCCTCCTCTGCTGAATTCAAAATTTCTCCCAGTCCTCAGGTTTACTGCTTTTTCTGACCAATTTATATGCCTCTTCCTTGGATTTAACACTATTCCTAATTTCCCTTGTTAGCCACGGTTGAGCTACCTTCCCTGTTTTATTTTTACACCAGACAGGATGTAGAATGGTTGATGTTCATCCATGTGATCTTTAAATGTCTGCCATTGCCTATCCACTGTCAACCCTTTCAGTATCATTCGCCAGTCTATCCTCGCCAATTCACGTCTCATACCATCGAAGTTATCTTTCTTTAAGTTCAGGACCCTAGTCTCTGAATTAGCTGTGTTACTCTCCATTTTAATGAAGAATTCTACCGCATTATGGTCACTCTTCCCCAAGGGGCCTCGCACAACAAGTTTGCTAATTAATCCTCTCTCGTTACACAACACCCAGTCTAGGATGGCCAGCTCTCTAGTTGGTTCTTCGACATATTGGTCTAGAAAACCATCCCTTATACACGCCAGGAAATTCTCCTCCACCGTATTGATACTAATTTGGTTAGCCCAATCTATATGTAGATAAAAGTCGCCCATGATAACTGCTGTACCTTTCTTGCACGCATCCCTAATTTCCTGTTTGATGCCATCCCCAACCTCACTACTACTGCTTGGTGCTCTGTACACAACTCCCATTAGCATTTTCTGCCCTTTGGTGTTCTGCAACTCTACCCATACAGATTCCACATCATCCAAGCTAATGTTCTTCCTTACTATTGCGTTAATCTCCTCTTTAACCAGCAACGCTACCCCATCTCCTTTTCCTTTCTGTCTAACCTTCCTGAATATTGAATACCCCTGGATGTTGAGTTCCCAGCCTTGGTCACCCTGGAGCCATGTCTCCGTAATCCCAATTACATCATATCCATTAACAGCTATCTGCGCAGTTAATTCATCCACCTTATTACGAATGCACCTCACATTGAGACACAGAGCCTTCAGGCTTGTTTTTTTTTTACACTTTGTCCTTTTAGAATTATGTTGTAATGTGGCCCTTTTTGACTTTTGTCTTCGATTTCTCTGCCCTCCACTTTTCTTTGTCTCCTTTCTACCTTTTGCTTCTGCCCCTATTTTACTTCCCTCTGTCTCCCTGCATAGATTCCCATCCCTCTGCCATATTAATTTAAACCCTCCCCAACAGCACTAGCAAACACTCTCCCGAGGACATTGGTTCCGGTCCTGCCCAGGTGCAAACCGGCCAGTTTGTACTGGTCCCACCTCCCCCAGAACCGGTTCCAATGTCCCAGGAATTTGAATCCCTCCCTCTTGCACCATTCCTCAAGCCACGTATTCGTCTTAACTATCCTGCTATTTCTACTCTGACTAGCACGTAGCACGAGACCTTTTCATGTTTTTTACTTATATCGTTGGTACCTTTATGCACCACGACAACTGACTGTTCACTCTCCCCCTCCAGAATGCCCTGCAGCTGCTCCAAGACATCCTTGACCCTTGCACCAGTGAGGCAACATACCATCCTGGAGTCTCGATTGCGGCCACAGAAACGCCTATCTATTCCCCTTTCAATAGAATCCCCTACCACTATAGCGCTCCCACTCTTTTTCCTGCCCTCCTGTGCGGCAGAGCCACCCATGGTGCCATGAACTTGGCTACTGTTGCCTTCCCCTGATGAGTCATCTCCCCCAACAGTACCCAAAACAATATATCTGTTTTGGAGGGAGATGACCGCATGGGACCCGTGCACTACCTTCCTTCCACTGCTCTTCTTGCTGGTCACCCATTCCCTATCTGCCTGTGTAACCTTTACTTGCGGTGTGACCAACTCACTAAATATCCTATTCATGACATCCTCAGCATCGCGAATGCACCAGAGTTCATCCATGCGCAGCTCCAGTGTCGCAATGCGGTCTGTCAGGAGCTGCAGCTCGACACACTTCCTGCACACATAGTACAGGGACACTGGAAGATTAAATACTCACCAATCCACCAGCTAATCACTTACCCGCTTGGCTGTAATGTCACACTTGGATTTCTTTTTTACTTCTTTGTTTACCTTCTGCCCCTGCACCAGCTAGCCGCTCCCGACTGCTGGGCCCCTTTTATGGGCCTCGCTGCTCCCGGCCTGCTCCGCCCTGACCTCCACTGCTTCTCCCGACTGCTGGGCCCCTTTTATGGGCCTCGCTGCTCCCTACCTGCTCTGCTCTGACCTCTGCCACTCACGACTGCTGTGCCCCTTTTATGGGTCTCGCTGCTCCCGACCTGCGCATGCACATCGCGCCCCGAAAACCAACTTTTGTGAGACCTCGCCGGGTCCGTGCACACTTCGTTCGCACCCAGTGAGGCCTGCATTTTAGCCCCATAAAGATAGCAGCAGAGAGAGATGGTCAGTGGAAAGGTTTAGGGAGAGAATTCCAGAGCATAGAATCTCGACAACGAGGCCATGAAGGGATTTGAACACCAGGGTGAGAATTTAAAATTTGAGGCATTGGGGGACTATGATTCAATATAGGTCATTGAACGCAGGGTGATGGGTGAGTGAATTTGGTGAGAGATAGGGTAATGGCAGCAGAACTTTAGGCAAACTGAAATTTATGAAGTAGAGGATGGAAAGCCAACTAGGAGAGCATTGGAATACTTGAATCTGAAAGTGACCAAAGCATGAATAAGGGTTTCAGCAACAGATGGGCTGAGGCAGGGACAGGGACAGGCGATGTTACAGAGTTATGTAGCAGTGAGTATATGAGGTCAGAAACTCAGTAGTCAGCTGGGGGGAGGGATGGAATTGGAGCAGAGAGTACAAAGTTTATGGCGGGGGACAAAGATGATGGTTTTTGTTTTCCCAATGTTTAACTAGAGGAAATTGTGGCTCATCCAGGACTGGATGTCAGACAAGCAGGATGACAATACAGAAGCAGTGAAGGGGTCGAGAAAGGAGGTGGAGAGATAGAGCTGGGTATCATCAACGTATATGTGGAACCTGGCGATTTGTCCTTAGATGGCACCATTAAGGGGCAACATGCAGATGAGGAAGAGGAGAGGACCAAAGATAGATCCTTATGGAATTTTAGAGATAATGATGCAAGCGTAGGAAGATAAGTAATTAATGGAGATGCTCTGGCTATGATTGGATAGGTAAGAGCGGAACCAAGTTGGAGGTGGTTAATGTGGTTGATCATGTCCAAGACTGCAGAGAAGTTGAGAAGAACGAGGAATGGGGTCAAGAGAGCAGGGATTGGGTCTCATAGACAAGATGAGCTCAGAGAGGGGAGATAGGAGAGAAACTAGAGAAAGACACAAGTTTAGGGCAGGAGCAGGGCAGAACCTTGGGGAAGTTTGTCTGAGTGGATAAGGGGAAGGGCGGTGGGAGGGGGAATGCAGCAGGGACAGCTAAATGGATGGTCTCAATCATAGACACAAATAAAGCAGGACACCATTGTAAGGTGCAAATATCACAATGACAACATTTCAGCTTAGAGACAAAAACAGATTTTGCGACATAAGACAAAGATGTACAATTAAATCACAGTCACAGAATGAGAGATGGACAAAAATCACAAGGTAAGGACTTACCATGAGCAATGCCACAGAAAGAAAAAGAAAAAAAGAAATTAACTTTCATTTTTATAGTGTCTTTCATAACCTCAGGACATCCCAAAGCACTTTCTGTCCAATGAGGTACTTTTGAAGTATAGTCAGTGTTGTAATGTATTTTATTATAATTTTCCTGTCTTTGCTGGAGGAAACACTGTTTATATGCACATCTACGTTTTTGTTAAAATTAATGAGAACAGGAATTTCAGTCACAGGAAAAGAATAAGTGCGGGGAAGAGTAACAGATAAAGGGAGAGAGTACAGTGAAATATTTTTCATTGGACCCCTTAAAAACTAGGATTAATGCAGTGCCCTATCCAGGCCTCAGTAAGATTAATGAATAAGGTAAGTGGAATATAGTTGTGTATCCTTGTATTATATAATATGTTTTACCCTGGAGCAGAATATAAATCAAAAATTGTATCGGGAAATACACCAGATCACATTACTTTCTAGTTAAATTTGTAGATTTTCCAGTGAGATGTGTGCTATTGAACCATAAAGGTTTATAGCATGGAAGGAGGCCGCTCAACCATCATGTCTGTGCCAGCTCTTTGCTAGAGTAATCAAAAACTGAAATAACTGCCCTGATCTCTCCAACTAGCAAATACCTACCTCTGTTTTAAATATTTATTCACATCTCCTTTTGAAAACTACAATGATTTCTGCCTCAACCACTTCCTGTGGCAAAGCATTCAATGCTCTAACAACCCTCTATATAAATATGTTTCTCCTAACCTCTTTCCTCAATCTCTTTGTGACAATTTTAAATTCATGATCACTCATCATTGACTCCACAATCATATCAGATGGTCTTTCTCAAAAGCCTTCATAATTTTAAAAACCTCTTTTATTAAATCTCATTTATTGGTGAATGTTAAACCTTCCCACTCACTCAAACTATCTATTTACCTTTGTAACTTCCTGCTCTCATCTGCACTACTTACTGTGCCTCCCAACTTAGTGTCATCTGCAATTTTTTCTTGCATTTTATGTACCTATTTATAATGCTCAAGATGCACATCCTTCAGCGTCCTTCTATTGAGTGTATACTCTCAGAACAAGAGCAAAAAGCAACACTATCATAGTCATCAATGTATTGGAAGTAGTCAGGGAGGAGGCTTGAGTAGGACTGGAACAAAGAACTTTCAACAATCCTTCATAAAAAAGGCATTTCTTAAACTGTCTGGAAGTATTTTCAAAAATGTGTCTCTTCACACTAGGTGAGAAAGACCCTGGTGATCCATTAATGTTCTGCTTTCTAACCAGTGCTTCTACTTTGACAATTTATCATTACTGATGTTAGACTAACTGGTCTAAAGTTACCTGGTTTATTCATTTGCATCTAATGGAGATCTGACTAATCCGCTGTGCCAGTCTTTAAACAGAGGTCCCATCTACCAGTTCAGGCAGATGCAACAGATCTTGTGGCATTGTTTGTAGTTCAGGGAGCTTTCCTGGTGTACAGGCTAACAATCCTCTCTCAACCAACACCACCAAAACACACAAACTTATCATTTGTCACTTGCTGTTTGTAGGATCATGTTGTGTGCAAATTGGCAGTGGTGTTGGCATAACACTAATTATGCCAGGTCCTGGTATAATACCAACGATTCCAGTTTATAATTGCTAAAGTTACAGAAGGGGGGTATGTTGGAATGGCCACATCTTTCTGGAACATGTCTTTCTGTAATAAGAACTTGTGGTATTAGATGTAGAATTGACTTTTGAACTTAATTCAATCAATCATGTATTCAATATCACTGGCTAAAAACAGTGCCAATATACTATGTATAAATCTAGCACTAGAACATTGGGAAATACTTTGGCTACAATTTCACCAACCGTGGTGAGTCCAGGACAGCCAGGGTCTTCAGCAAGGTTCAGTCCCACTCGTGGCTGCAGCCCGCTGTCTCCAAGTAATTTTACAATGATGGGGCATGTTAAGCCCGCCCAGTGAGGTTTCCAGCCAATTCAAAGGAAGCGGGTCTGACGGCGTCATCAGCCTGTTTCCTTAAAGGAATCGTGTCCACATTGATTTTGACAGTTATGCTGTCAGTGTTCTGCAGCATTGAGGTGCTGCAAACACACAAGGACTGCACAAAGGTGAAGGGCTGCACCCAGGTTCTCAGATGACTCCTTCCATTTGCTTATGGAAGCAGTCACAGCATGCAGGGAAGTTCCCTTCCCTTCCAATGGGTGGAAGAGACCTCCCCAGGAGACCAACACAGCCTGGTTGCACATTGCAGGGATGTCATCAGGAGGACCTGGATGCAGTGGCACAAACCTTTCAATGATCTCAGTAGATCACGAAACGTTACAGCAAAGCCACACTCGACCTCATTCTGTGGTGCCACTCCTCACATCTTCATCACTCTGCCTTCCCTACCCTATTCCTGCACATCCTTACTCACATCAACTTACCTTGCACCTCCACCCATCCCTCTCTATCTACATTGTCACTTCCCCCATCTCAGTAGCCACCCCTCACACTCACCCTCATCCTCGTCCAATCAGACCAACTAACAACACACAAGGATAGGGACTTGGGTCTTTTAGCAAATGTTCATGTAAAGTTTCTGTTCATATGTTGTCAAACATTGAAATTTTTATTTTCAACATTTTGCCTTCTTGGACAGATTTGTGTACACCTTTGAAAGTGGCTTAGTGAGTAGCAGTGAATGGTGAGACACAACGGTACCTCCCGCAATGGTGATGAGTGTGAAAGGAATGGTTTGGGCATTGCAGAGATGCTTTATGGTGCTGGTGTGGGGAGGTGAAAACCTGGTGCATCATGTGACAAAAATATATCCCAATGAGAAGGAAAGACGCTAAGAGAAGGTATAACCCTCCGTGGCTAACTAAGGAAATAAGGGATTGTATCAAATTGAAAACAAGGGCATACAATGTGGCCAAGACTAGTGAGAGGCCAGAGGATTGGGACATTTTTAAATGCCAGCAAAGAACGACTAAATAAATCAAAGAGAGGGAAGATAAACATTGGTGTGGGAGAAGTGGGTTTTGATTCGTGGGGCACTGGCACCAATACTCGGGAAAGAGAGAGCTGTTCTGTGGGGACAGACTTAACCTGAACTATGCTGGGACAAGAATTCTAGCGAACCGACAAATTAGGGAGGTAGACAGGACTTTAAACTAAAGTGGGGGAGGTGGGGGGGTTGGGAGGACTGTCGCAGTAGAGAGCAATCTAGAATGCGAAAGAGAAAAGAAAAGGAAGCAATGCAGGAAAGTGATTGTGGTAAGGATTAGCAGATTATGTCAGGAAGGGACAGAGCATACAACAAAAGAGTGCACTAACAAATAGGGTCCAGGTAAGAAAAAATAGCAATAAGACAAATAGGGCTATAATACAAAATAATGTTAAGATGTCTAATAATGTTAAAAAAACAAATTTAAAAGCATTGTATCTGAATGCACAAAGCATCTGTAAGGTAGACGAATTAACAGTGCAAATAGCTGTAAACAGATATGATATCGTTGCAATTACGAAGGCATGGTAGCAGAGTGACCAGGGTTGGGAACTAAATATCCAAGGATATTCAATATTTAGGAAGGACAGGCAAAAAGGAAGCAGGGGTGGTGTGGCGTTGTTAGTAAAGGATGAAATCCGAGCAATAGTGAGAAAGGATATTGGCTCAGAAAATCAAGATGTAGAATCAGTCTGGGTGGAGCTAAGGAGCACCAGGGGGCAGAAAACATTGGTGGGAATTGTCTATAGGCCTTCAAACAGTAGTGGTAGTGTAGGGGACGGCATCAAACACGAAATTAGAAATGCATGTGGCCCAACCATGGCTAACAAAATAGTATTGGATCCAAAGAGGAATTATACAAAGTTGCCAGAAAAAGTAGCAAGCCTGAGGATTGGGAGCAATTTAGAATTCAGCAAAAAAGGACCAAGAGATTGATTAAGAGGGGAAAAATAGAGTATGAGAGTAAACTTGCAAGGAACATAAAAACCGACTGCAAAAGTTTCTACAAGTATGTAAAAAGAATAAGATTAGTGAAAACAAATGTAGGTCCTTTACAGACAGAAAGTGGAGAATTTGTAATGGGGATCAAGGAAATGGCAGAACAATTAAGTAAATACTTCGGTTCTGTCTTCATGGAAGAGGACACAAATAATGTCCCAGAAATGCTAGGGAACCAAGGGTCAAGTGAGGAAGAGGAATTAAAGGAAATGATTATTGGTAAGAAAATAGTGCTGGAGAAACTAATGGGGCTGAAGGCAGATAAATCCCCAGGGCCTGATGATCTGCATCCCAGAGTACTAAAAGAGGTAGCCATGGAAATAGTAGATGCATTGGTTGTCATCTTCCAAAATTCTATAGATTATGGAACAGTTCCTGCAGATTGGAGGGTAGCAAATGTAACACCACTATTTAAAAAAGGAGGGAGAGAGAAAACGGGGAACTACAGACCAGTTAGCCTGACATCAGTAGTAGGGAAAATGCTGGAGTCTATTATAAAGGATGTGATAACAGCACACTTAGATAATATCAACGGGATTAAACAAAGTCAACATGGATTTATGAAAGGAAAATCATGTTTGACAAACCTACTGGAGTTTTTTGAGGATGTAACTGATAGAATAGATAAGGTAGAACCAGTGGATGTAGTGTATTTGGATTTTCAGAAGGCCTTTGATAAAGTCCCATATCAGAGGTTAGTGTGCAAAATTAAAGCACATAGGATTGGGAGTAATGTATTGGCATGGATTGAAAATTGGTTAACTGACAGGAAACAGAGAGTAGGAATAAACAAATCTTTTTCGGGGTGGCAGGCAGTGACTAATGGGATACCACAGGGATCAGTGCTTGGGCCCCAGCTATTCACAATATATATATATAAATGATTTGGATGAGGGAACCAAATGTAATATTTCCAAGTTTGCTGACGACACAAAATTAAGTGGGATTTTGAGTTGTGATGAGGATGCAAAGATGCTGCAAGGCAATTTAGATAGGTTGAGTGAGTGGGCAAACACATGGCAGATGCAGTACAATGTGGATAAATGTGAAGTTATGTACTTTGGTAGGAAAAACATAAGGAGGACAAAGTATTATTTAAATGGTGATGGCTTGGAAAGTATCGATGTATAGAGGGACCCGGGTGTCCTTGTACACCAGTCATTGAAAGCAAACATGCAGGTACAGCAAGCAGTTAGGAAGGCAAATGATATGTTGGCCTTCATTGCGAGAGGATTTGAGTACAGGAGTAAGAATGTCTTTCTACAGTTATACAGGGCTTTGGTGAGACCCCACCTGGAGTATTTTGTGCAGTTTTGGTCTTACCTAAGAAAGGATATACTTGCCATAGAGAGAGTGCAGCGAAGGTTCATCAGACTGATTCTTGGGATGGCAGGACTGTCGTATGACGAGAGATTGGGTCGACTAGGCCTGTATGCACTAGAGTTTAGAAGAATGAGAGGGGATCTTATTGAAACGTTTAAAATTCTGACTGAGTTGTATAGACAGGATGCGGGGAGGATGTTTCCTCTGGTTGGGATGTCTAGAACAAGAGGTTACAGTCTCTAGATACGGGGTAGGAAATTTAGGACCGAGATGAGGAGAAATTTTTTCACTCAGAGGGTGTGAACCTGTGGAATTCTCTACCACAGAAAGCTGTGGAAGCCAAGTCACTGAATATATTTAAGAGGGAGATAGATAGATTTCTAGACATAAAAGGCATCAAGGGGTATGGGGAAAAAGTGGGAATATGGTGTTGAGGTAGAGAATCAGCCATGATTATACTGAATGGCAGTGCAGACTTGAAGGGCCGAATGTCCTATTTTCTATGTTTCTATGTTTAATATGAAAGTAAACTAGCACAAAATATAAGAACAGATAATAAAAGTTTCTACAGGGACATAAAAAGGAAAAGAGAGTCTGAAGTAAATGTTGGTCCCCTAGAGGATGAGACTGGGAAATTAATAATGGGGAACAGGGAAATGGCACAGACATTGAACAAATATTTTGTATCGGTCTTTACGGTAGAAGACACTAAAAACATCCCAATAGTGGATAATCAAGGGACTAGAGGAAGAGAGGAACTTAATCCAATCACTAATGAAGTAGTACTCGATAAAATAATGGGACTAAAGGTAGACAAGTCTCCTGGACCTGATGGCTTACATCCTAGGGTCTTAAAATAAGTGGCTACAGCGATAGTGGATGCATTGTTTGTAATCTACCAAAAATCCCTGGATTCTGGGGCGGTCCCAACGGATTGGAAAACCACAAATGTAACGTCCCTATTTAAAAAAGGAGGCAGACAAAAAGCAGGAAACTATAGACCAGTTAGCCTAACATCTGTCGGGAAAATGCTGGAGTCCATTATTAAGGAAGCTGTAGCAGGACATTTGGAAAAGCATGATTCAATCAAGCAGAGTCAGCATGGTTTTATGAAAGGGAAATCATGTCTGACAAATTTGCTGGAGTTCTTTTGAAGATGTAACGGGCAGGGCGGGTAAGGGGGAACCAGTGGATGTGGTGTATTTAGATTTCCAGAAGGCATTTGATAAGGTGCCACATAAGAGGTTACTGCACAAGATAAAAGTTCACTGGGTTGGAGGTAATATTTTAGCACAGATAGAGGATTGGCTAACTAACAGAAAACAGAGAGTCGGGATAAATTAGTCATTTTCCTGTTGGCAAACAGTGACTAGTGGGGTGCAGCAGGGATTGGTGCTGGGGCCTCAACTATTTGCAATTCATATTGCGGCGAGTCGGTGAGTCAGGAGTTCGGCGAGTGAATCGGGAGTTCGGCGAGTCGAGAGTTCGGCGACTGAGTCGGGAGTTCGGCGAGTCGGTAAGCCCTGTGAGGTCGGGAGTTCGGAGGTCGAGAGTTCGGAGGCCACAGAGGTCGGGAGTTCGGAGGCCACAGAGGTCGGGAGTTCAGAGGCGGAGAGGTCGGGAGTTCAGAGGCAGAGAGGTGGGAAGGCCACATAGGTCGGTGAGCTCGGGAGGCCACAGAGGTTGGGGAGGTGAGTTGGTAAATATCTCTCTTTTCTCTATTTCTTTTTAAGTAGATTTTAAACTAGACAAGTCTAACTGGAGGGATGGCAGTGCAGCTCAGTCCCATGGCGTGCACATTCTGTGGCATGCCTAGACAACCGTGTGTGCAGGAGGTGTCTCCAGCCTTCAACTGCTCGAGCTCTGCGTTTCGGAGCTTGAGCAGCGGGTGAAGTCAATACGGTGCATCCACGAGGCTGAGAGCTATGTGGATAGCACATTTCAGGACGTGGTCACCCCACAGCTTAAAGGAATGCAGGTAGAGGGGAAGTGGGTGACCACCAGACGTAGTAAGTGCGCTAGGCAGGTAACGCAGGATTCCCCCCCGTGAGTCCATCTCGCTTTCAAACCGATATTCACTTCTGAGTATCGGTAAGGATGATGGTGCTTCTGGGGAGTGCAGCCAGAGCCAATTCCAAGGCACCACGGGTGGCACAGCTGCACCGGGGGGCAGGACGAAGAATAAAAGAGCCCTAGTGATAGTCGATTCTATAGTTAGGGGAACAGACAGGCGTTTCTGCGGCCGTAGACGTGACTCCCGAATGGTTATGTGCCTCTCCGGTTCCAGGGTCAAGGATGTAACAGAGCGGACACAGGGCATCCTGGGGTAAACAGCTAGAGGTCGCGGTCCATATAGCTAAAATGAGGGATGAGGTCCTACAGGAAGAATTCGGGGAGCTAGAAAGAAAATTAAAGGGTAGGACCTCAAAGGTAGTAATCTCTGGGTTGTTACCGGTGCCACGTGCTAATGAATATAAGAATAGAAGGATAGAGAGGATGAACACGTGGCTTGAAGGTTGGTGTAGGAGGGAGGGCTTTAAATTCTTGAGGCATTGGGACTGCTTCTGGGGGAGATGGGACCTGTACAAACCGGACGGATTGCACCTCAACAGCTCTGGGACCAATATCCTCGTGGGGAATTTTGCTGGTGCTGTTGGGGAGAGTTTAAACTAGCTTGGCAGGGGTATGGGAACCTGAGAACAAATTCAAAAGGGAAGAAAGTAAAGCAGAAGTTGGATAGCAAGAATCTAGAAAGCAAATCTGTACAACACAGGAAACAGGGCTTAGTAAGTAGTATGCAAGGAGGTCTTCCTGCTGAATGGTATATACTTTAATGCAAGGAGTATAGCAAATAAGGCGGATGAGCTAAGAGCACAGGTCAACACTTGGGAGTATGACATAATAGCCATTACAGAAACATGACTGAAAGAGGGGCAGGTTTGGCAGATCAATATTCCTGGCTACAAGATTTTTAGACAAGATAGAGAGGGGGTGCAAAAAGGGGCAGAGTTGCGGTATTGATTAAAGAAACTATTACAGCGGTGAGGAGGGATGATATGTTAGAGGGATCATCAAATGAGGCCATATGGGTCAAATTGAAAAATAAAAAAGTGCCGATCACACTGCTGGGCGTGTATTATAGACCCCCAAACAGTGGGAGGGAGATAGAGGAGCAAATCTGTAGGCAAATTGCTGTGAAGTCCAAAAACCATAGGACAATAGTAGGGGATTTTAACTCTCCAAATAGTGATTGGGATAAATTTAGTGTGAAGGGTATAGAGGGTGCAGAATTCTTGAAATGCATTCAAGAGAACTTTTTTAGTCAGTATGTAGCAAGCCCAACACGAGAGGGGGCGGTCTTGGATTTAGTTTTGGGGAATGAAGCTGGGCAGGTTGAAGGGGTATTAGTGGGAGAGCACTTGGGTGCCAGTGACCATAATTCAGTCAGATTCAAGTTAGTTATGGATAAGGACAAGGATAGGCCTGGCATAAAAGTTCCGAATTGGGGAAAAGCTAATTTTGCTAAGTTAAGGAGTGATTTGGCCATAGTGGACTGGAAACAGCTACTTGTGGGTAAATCGATGTCGGAACAGTGGGAGGCATTCAAGGAGGAGATCTGGAAGGCTCAGGCCAAACATGTGCTCTTAAAGAAAAAGCTGAGAAAAATAATTCTAGAGCCCCCTGGATGTTTAGGGACTTACAGGGAAGGATTAAGAAAAAAGGGACTCTTATGTCATATACCAACGGCTAAATACTATAGAATCTTTAGAGGAATAAAGAAAGTTAAGAGGCAAAATTAAAAAGGATATTAGGAATGCTAAGTGAGAGCACGAGAAATTTTTGGCCAGTAAAATTAAGGAAAATGCTAAGATGCTCTATAAATATATTAAGAGTAAGAGGGTAACTAAAGAAAGGGTAGGGCCTATTAGAGACCATGAGGGTAATCTTTGTGTGGAGGTGGAAGATGTTGGTAGGGTTCTTACTGAATACTTTGCATCTGTTTTCACAAAGGAAAGGGGCATTGCAGATACGGCTATCGAGGAGGAGTGTGATATTCTGGATGAAATAAATATAGTGAGAGAGGAAGTATTAAGAGGTTTAGCAGCTTTGAAAGTAGATAAGTCCCCAGGCCCGGATGAAATGCATCCCAGGCTGTTGAGCAAAGTAAAAGAGGAACTAGCAGAGGCCTTGACCATCATTTTCCAGTCCTCTTTGGATCTGGGCATGGTGCCGGAGGATTGGAGGACTGCTAATATTTAAGAAGGGAGAAATGGATAGATCGAGTAATTACAGGCCTATCAGCCTAACCTCAGTGGTGAGAAAATTATTGGAAAAAATCCTGAAAGACAGGATAAATCTACATTTGGAAAGGCAAGGATTAATTAGGGACAGTCAGCATGGATTTGTTAAGCGAAGATCGTGTTTGACTAACCTGATTGAAATTTTTTGAGGAGGTAACCAAGAGGGTCGATGAGGGGAGTGCGTACGATGTAGTATATATGGACTTTGGCAAGGCTCTTGATAAGGTCCCACATGGTAGACTGGTTATGAAGGTTAAAGCCCATGGGATACAGGGCAAAATGGCAAGTTGGATCCAAAATTGGCTTGGAGGTAGGAAGCAAAGTGTAATGATTGATGGATGTTTTTGTGACTGGAAGCATGTTTCCAGTGGGGTTCCGCTGGCTCTGTACTGGGTCCTTTGCTTTTTGTGGTATATATCAACGATTTAGATTTGAATATAGGGAGTTTGCAGACGACACTAAAATTGGCTATGTGGTTGATAATGAAGATGAAAGTCATGGGCTGCAGGAGGATATCAGTCTACTGGTCAGGTGGGCAGAGCAATGGCAAATGGAATTTAATTCAGAGAAGTGTGAGGTGATGCACTTTGAGAAGGCTAGTAAGGAAAGGGTATACACATTAAGCGGTAGGCCACTTAAAAGTGTAGATGAACAAAGTGCTTGTCCACAGAACTCTTTTGGGAGGAAACTAAAACATCAATCCTTAAATCGTGTCCCCCCCCGATCTGGGGGGCACACCAAACATTTCCAAGGCCCTTTTTTTTTGTTTTTGTTTTTTTGTGTTTTTGTTTTTTTTAAAGTTTTTTTGGGCACTAAAATCATATTATTATTTTTTTTCTTCTTTTTTTTCTCCAAGTGCTCCCTATAAAAGGGGAGGGGGACACTAAAAACACCGGCAATTAAAACAAATTAAACTTTAAAACATAAAATCAAATGAAAATTTGGTTGCCGGGCATGATGATGCACTCCAGTCCCTCCGATGCCCACCTCTCGCGGAAGGCCGCGAGCGTACCGGTGGACACCGCGTGTTCCATCTCCAAGGACACCCTGGCACGGATGTATGCGCGGAAGAGAGGTAGGCAGTCAGGTCGAACGACCCCCTCGACCGCCCGCTGCCTGGACTGGCTATTGCACCCTTGGCCGTGCCCAGGAGCAGTCCAACGAGGAGGCCCTCGAACCGACCCGCTCCCCTCCGCACAGGGTGCCCAAAGATCAGGAGTATGGGACTGAAGTGCAGCCAGAATTTCAGGAGCAGCCCCTTTAAATAATAAAACAGGGGCTGCAACCTCGTGCATTCAATAAAAACATGGAACACGGACTCTTCCAGACCGCAGAAATTGCAGGCGGCCTGGGAGCCCGTGAACTGGCTTAAAAATTTATTGCAAGGCACTGCTCCATGCACCACCCTCCAGGCCAAGTCCCCTATAAATAGTGGGAGGACTCCCGCGTAGAGTGCCCTCCATCGGGGACCCCCGCCTCCTCCGGACGGCAAAATGGTACGCCATGGCGTGTCCGGACCGCAGGCGAGGATGGCAAAGTTGAGAGTGTGCAGGAGCAGCCCGTACAGGAAACTCCTCCGTGCGGAACTGAAAGGCACGGAGGGGATTTCCTCGAGGCGGCTCAAGTTGTGAGGCGCCAGCTCCCGAGGGAGGTTCCGGGGTTTGGCGCCGATGAGAAATTCCGTCCGGACGGGGGTCAGTTCGGACGGGATCTCCCCACGTGCTTGAGCCTCCTCAACAAACCTAACGGAGTCAGGGCCCAGAGCTGTTTTTAGCGACTCGATGGCATCGGACGCGCGGCGGACGTTGGCGGAATTTAGGCGCCGCGCCAGCATGTCTGGCGCCAACCAGCCCACTCCTCCGCCACTGAGCAGGTCCCTGACCCTGGTCACCTCACCAGCCACAGCCCTCTCGTCCGACCGCCACCTAAAACCTCGGTCGTGGAGGTACGGATTCCCGAGCAGCGGCTCCTGCAGGACAGCCGCCATTCCAGCCGGTGGAGAGCTGAGCTTGGTGGAGACTTTGTTCCAGGCCCTGGTGAGTTCCTTGTAAAAGACAGGCAGCTCCTGGAAGGCGGTCCTGACGACCCCCAAGCTCACAAACAGGAGCTGCGTGTCGTAGTTGAGGCCGTGCTGCTGGCGGAAGAAATACGTCGCCAGAGCACGCCACCTAGGAGGGGGCTCGACGTAAAGGTATCTCTGCAGGGTCTGAAGACGGAAAGTCACGAGCTGGGTGCTGACGCACACCAACGACTGACCGCCCTACCCAAGCGGGAGACTCAAGACCGCGGCAGAGACCCAGTGCTTCCTGTTGTTCCAGAAGAAGTCCACCAGCTTCTTCTGTATCTTGGTGACAAACGCAGGGGGAGGGGTCAAAGTGACCAGCCGGTACCACAACATGGCGGCCACCAGCTGGTTTATGACTAGTGCTCGACCCCTGTAGGACAGCACTCGGAGCAATCCTGTCCAGCGCCCGAGGCGAGCGGCGACCTTGGCCTCCAGCTCTTGCCAGTTCGCAGGCCAGGCTTCCTCGTCGGGGCTAAGGTAGACTCCCAGATAGAGGAGATGGTCGTGCTCCAGGCAAAAGGCCTGAGCTCCTCCGGCAGGGAGTCCACCCGCCACTGACCCACCAGGAGTCCGGAACATTTCTCCCAGTTGATCCTGGCAGAGGATGCGGCCGAGTAAATCTCCTGGCACTCAAGCATCCTCCGCAGGAGAGTGGGATCTTCTACCGCGAGGAGCACGTCATCAGCGTAAGCCGAGAGGACGACCTCCACGCCCGGTCCTTGCAGAGCCAGTCCCGTCAACCTCGTCCGCAGGAGGCGCAGGAAAGGCTCCACACAGATGGCATATAACTGGCCGGACATGGGGCATCCCTGGCGCACCCCTCTCCCAAAGCGAAGGGGCGCCGTGAAGGACCTGTTAACCTTTATCAGACACTCCGCGGCGGCGTACAAAAGTCAGATCCGGGCGTCGAAATGCGTCCCGAACCCGAAAGCGCGCAGAGATCCGAACAGATAGTCGTGATCCACCCTGTCGAACGCCTTCTCTTGGTCGAGAGATAAGAAGGCGACCGACAGACCAGCCTCCTGGGAATGATGGATGAGGTCCCGGACCAGATGGATGTTATCGTGGATTTTCCGGCCCGGAACCATGTAGGACTGGTCGGGATGAATCATGTGGTCCAGCACGGCGCCAAGACGAGCAGACATCGCCCTGGCGAAGATTTTGTAGTCCGTGCTGAGGAGGGAGACCGGGCACCAGTTTTTAAGGAGGCGGAGATCGCCCTTCTTAGGCAGCAGGACGATGACTGCCCTGCGCCAAGAGAGGGGCATCTCCCCGGTCGCCAGACTTTCCCCCAGGACACGCGCGTAGTCGCCCCCCAGGATGTCCCAGAACGCCCTGTGGAACTCCACGGTCAGCCCGTCGAGCACCGGGGCTTTTCCCCTCGAGAGCCGGTCGAGGGCGCCGGTCAGCTCCGCCAGGCTTAGCGGAGCTTCCAGATTTTCGGCGCGCTCCGGGCCGACCTTCGGCAGATCCTCCCACAAAACTCTATGCGCTTCTTTGCTGGACAGCTCCGGAGAGAACAGAGCCCCGTAATATTCTCGGGCCCTGTTGTTGACGCCCTCCGGATCCGAGACGAGAGAGCCGTCGTCGGCCAGCAGCGTCAAGAGCTGCTTACGGGCACTCTGTCTTTTTACAAGCGAGTAGAAGGGGGAGCCGCGGTCCAGATCCCGCAGGAACCGGATCCGCGACCTCACGAACGCGCCTCGGGACCCGACGAGCTGCAGGTCCTTCAGTGCGGCCTTCTTCGCTTCGTACACCATCCGCAGGGCCGGGTCCTCGACGACTTGACCGAGACGGGACGCCAGGTCGAGCACCTCTTTTTCTAGGCGCCCGACCCTGGCCGCCCGCCTCTTGGTCGACCCCCTCGCGTACTCTTGACAGAAGACGCAGACGTGAGCCTTGCCCACGTCCCACCATAGACTCAAGGAGGGGAAGCCCCCCTGCTTCCTTCTCCAGTCGGCCCAGAAACGACGGAACGAGTCCTGGAACCGCACGTCCTCCAGCAGTTGGTTGTTAAAATGCCAGTACGCGGACCCCGTCCTCGCGCGGAGCGAAGCGAGCTCCGCCCACACCAGGTGATGGTCCGAACACGGCACCGGCCCCACCCCCAGGATCGTCGGCAGAGGAGTCCCCACTGGGCTCTTTTAAAAGCGGTGCTGGGTCAGGAAGCGACAGCGGAAGGGGTTCCTCCTCCGCCCCAGGAGCCGGGGAACACGGAGAGACCCGGCCAAAGAAATTCTCCAGGTCCTCCAAGTACCCCAACTCCAAAGTAGGGGGCGAGGGTTGTTGTTCTTCCCCCTCCCCGCCACCACCCCCCAGCCCAGCGTGTACAGAATAATTTAAATTGTTAAAATTTTTTGTTTCTTCCGAGTCGAGCGACTCCCGGGGGAAGTTGGTTAATAGCTGGGCGGGCTCAGGTTCGGCCTTTTCGGCCCCGCCCGCCTCAGTCCCCGGGACGCTCGACCCGACGGCTATGCATTCCTCCGCTGGCCCCACGTCCCCACGACAGGCAGATCTTCCACGCCATCCCCGGGGGGCAGAGGCTGGGCAGCCTCGACTGTCTCACCCTCCCCAGGAACAGACTCCTCTCGCCTACGGCGCAGTTTGGGGGCTCTGGTGGGGGACGCGGGACACGCGGCGGGCACCGACTCCTCCGCGAAGGGACGTTGTTCCCCCTCCGCCTCATTGGAGCGGCGCCTCCTTTTATTCCTGGGGGGGCGCGGAGGCAGGGAGACCTCCATGTCTGCCGAGGCCTCCCGCTCCACTCCCCCCTTTTTCTTATCTTGCCCGTGCCCGAGCCCCTCTGTGATATTGGTCAAGGGCTCAGGCACAGGCTCAGGGCACCCCACGCTCGCCGGTGACAGGGTTGAGCTGAGCGCAGGGATCAAATTGTCTGGCGCACTGAGGGGACCCGCCTCGAGATGTTTCGCCTTCCTCCGCGCCTTCTTTCCGATCGGACGCTCTCCCTCCCCACCGCCAGAGGCCGTGAAAACAAAGGCCCCCGACGATGCCCGTGCACCTACGGCTCCCGGCACGCGGACGCAACTAGGGGGAGGGATGGCGGCGGCGCCAGCCTTGGCCGCCTTCAGTGGTTTGGCGGCCTTGGAGGCGGGGCAGTTCTTACGAACATGCCCCACCTCCCTACAGGCATGGCACCGCACGCCGTCTGACGTCCAGAAGACGCGGTAGGCAGTCCCCTCGTGCACCACATTAAAATTACCCTCTGTCGTCTCCTCCCGCGCCAGCCGGACAAAAAGCTGGCGGCGGAAGGAGAACACTTGGCGCAGGCTGTTCTCCCTGAGGCCGAGCGGTATGGGGTTGATCCCTGACCTTACCTCCCCGAGTTGGTATAGGTGAGGGAGGAGGAGCTCAGTGGGAACAAAGGGCGGGACGTTTGAAAGGATGACCCTCTGCACGGTGGCCTCGAGAGGGTCCACCGGCAGGAACGTCCCACCCACCGTGAGCCCCTTTTCAAGGGCCAGGGATACCGCCCGCTCCGACCCCAGGAAGAACACCGCCTTCCCAGACATCTTGGAGGCTGCGACAATGGCCGAGGGGCCGACTACCCCAGCCATCGCCCGCACGCACTCCTCAATGCTCATTGTGGGGTGAGTGTAGCTCTTGACCCCGTGTTTCTTTGTTATTAGTCTGAAAGGTGGCAGGGCAGCAGGAGGCACAGGAGGCGCCGTGGATGTGGACGCCGCCTGCGCATATGTCTTTGCTGGCCCTGCCACCGGCGTGGATGGGGTCGCCATCACGGGGTCCCTTTAAGGGCCACACCCACCCCAAAGTCACAGGCCTTAATGGTCTTAAATGGCCTTGTTGGTGTTTGAACAGAGGGAGCTCTAAAAGTGGCACACCTCTCCCCTAGTTGACAATTGGGGAGGGGCCTTGCTCCCTCTGCTCAGTTGTCTTAATTGGTTTTTCAATTAGGAGGAAAGGGGCTCTCAGAGAGAGAGGGGAGAGACAGAGAGAGAGAGAAAGAGTGAGTGGGTGGAAAAGAGGGAAGCTGTGAGGGCAGGTCTCCCCTCACAGCAATGGGTGGATGTTTTTCTTGGGGTGCACTCCCCAGATGATGGAAAAACAAACACAGTCTTTGTAGATGGTCTTCGGGTGGGGGGAGAAGATGTCTTCACCTGGGACAGCTGGAGTCACCCAGGCACACACTCCCAACGATGTTAAATAGGTGATGAATAGTTCTTCAGCCAGGTAGCTCCAGCTATCCTAGGCTAGGCAATGGAGGAGGGGTGCTTCAGTGGTGTGTGGGGCCTAGCTGTAAGCAAGACCCCCACACACACTTCCACACACACACATCCCCCGCGATGTTCCGGCCCTCTAGCAAGTCTTCTTTCCTCCCCCCACCGATACAACAAAGTCTTTAGGGGAATGCACCAAAACACACCCAGCTTTGGTTGATGAAGTTTCTCCCTCCTTCCACACTGGATAGTTGTTCTTTTCTCCCCCTCTCTCCAACTCTCTGCAGCAGTATTAAAGGTTGTTGAATTTTCTGCTCTCCTCCTCTCCCTCTGGATGAATTGGAATTGTAGTAAGCCCCTTCCTCCTCTCTGCCGCCGTTGATGTTGAGGCTGGCTATGGTTATCTTCATGACAAAAGCATAGTGCAACCTCTACCCTGTGGGGGGGGAGTGGAGTCATTTGTTGACCTCCACTCCTTCAGCAGCACAGCGAGGAACCTTTTGAGCCGGCGCAGCTCAAGGCCTTGCACCTTTGATAAGGGCCTGCCCGCAGCCATGGTTTTAGCGGCGGCGCGGTCGGACGCGACGAGCAGCCCCGGCTCGGACCATCTTTCCAGGGCCAGATGGGATCGGTTGCGGCGACCCTGGCTCTGGACCAAAAAGTCCCGGAGTTCCTTTGCAGGAATGAGGGGGGACTCAGCAGCGGGCACGAGGAGATCCACCGCCTCACTGGCGATGGACTCGAGATCTTCTCCCGAGTCCCCCACCGAGTCCCCGTCCCCCTCCGGGAGGTCGCCGCCAGCAGCCGGCCCGTCGACCGCACGAGTTACGGCAAATGGCTCGGCTGCTACATCCGGACCTGGCTCTGCAACGACCCCACCACCAGGATCGTCGGCAGAGGAGTCCCCACTGGGCTCTTTTAAAAGCGGTGCTGGGTCAGGAAGCGACAGTGGAAGGGATTCCTCCTCCGCCCCAGGAGCCGGGGAACACGGAGAGACCCGGCCAAAGAAATTCTCCAGGTCCTCCAAGTACCCCAGCTCCAAAGTAGGGGGCGAGGGTTGTTGTTCTTCCTCCTCCCTGCCGCCACCCCCCAGCCCAGCGTGTACAGAATAATTAAAATTGTTAACATTTTTTGTTTCTTCCGGGTCGAGCGACTCCCGGGGGAAGTTGGTTAATAGCTGGGCGGGCTCAGGTTCGGCCTTTTCGGCCCCACCCGCCTCAGTCCCCGGGACGCTCGACCCGGCGGCTATGCATTTCTCCGCTGGCCCCACGCCCCCCACGACAGGCAGATCTTCCACGCCATCCCCGGGGGGCAGAGGCTGGGCAGCCTCGACTGTCTCACCCTCCCCGGGAACAGACTCCTCTCGCCTACGGCGCAGTTTGGGGGCGCTGGTGGGGGACGCGGGACACGCGGCGGGCACCGACTCCTCCGCGGAGGGATGTTGTTCCCCCTCCGCCTCATTGGAGCGGCGCCTCCTTTTGTTCCTGGGGGGGCGCGGAGGCAGGGAGACCTCCATGTCTGCCGAGGCCTCCCGCTCCACTCCCCCCTTTTTCTTATCTTGCCCGCGCCCGAGCCCCTCTGTGATATTGGTCAAGGGCTCGGGCACGGGCTCAGGGCACCCCACGCTCGCCGGTGACAGGGTTGGGCTGAGCGCGGGGATCAAATTGTCTGGCGCACTGAGGGGACCCGCCTCGAGATGTTTCGCCTTCCTCCGCGCCTTCTTTCCGATCGGACGCTCTCCCTCCCCACCGCCAGAGGCCGTGAAAACAAAGGCCCCCGACGATGCCCACGCACCTACGGCTCCCGGCACGCGGACGCAACTAGGGGGAGGGGTGGCGGCGGCGCCAGCCTTGGCCGCCTTCGGTGGTTTGGCGGCTTGGAGGCGGGGCAGTTCTTGCGAACGTGCCCCACCTCCCTACAGGCATGGCACCGCACGCCGTCTGACGTCCAGAAGACGCGGTAGGCAGTCCCCTCGTGCACCACATTAAAATTACCCTCTGTCGTCTCCTCCCGCGCCAGCCAGACAAAAAGATGGCGGCGGAAGGAGAACACTTGGCGCAGGCTGTTCTCCCTGAGGCCGAGCGGTATGGGGTTGATCCCTGACCTTACCTCCCCGAGTTGGTGTAGGTGAGGGAGAAGGAGCTCAGCGGGAACAAAGGGCGGGACGTTTGAAAAGATGACCGTCTGCACGGTGGCCTCGAGAGGGCCCACCGGCAGGAATGTCCCGCCCACCGTGAGCCCCTTTTCAAGGGCCAGGGACACCGCCCGCTCTGACCCCAGGAGGAACACCGCCTTCCCAGACATCTTGGAGGCTGCGACAATGGTCGAGGGGCCGACTACCCCAGCCATCGCCCGCACGCACTCCTCAATGCTCATTGTGGGGTGAGTGTAGCTCTTGACCCCGTGTTTCTTTGTTATTAGTCTGAAAGGTGGCAGGGCAGCAGGAGGCACAGGAGGCGCCGTGGATGTGGACACCGCCTGCGCATATGTCTTTGCTGGCCCTGCCACCGGCGTGGATGGGGTCGCCATCACGGGGTCCCTTTAAGGGCCACACCCACCCCAAAGTCACAGGCCTTAATGGGCTTAAATGGCCTTGTTGGTGTTTGAACAGAGGGAGCTCGAAAAGAGGCACACCTCTCCCCTAGTTGACAATTGGGGAGGGGCCTTGCTCCCTCTGTTCAGTTGTCTTAATTGGTTTTTCAATTAGGAGGAAAGGGGCTCTCAGAGAGAGAGGGGAGAGACAGAGAGAGAGAGAAAGAGTGAGTGGGTGGAAAAGAGGGAAGCTGTGAGGGCAGGTCTCCCCTCACAGCGATGGGTGGGTGTTTTTCTTGGGGTGCACTCCCCAGATGATGGAAAAACAAACACAGTCTTTGTAGATGGTCTTCGGGTGGGGGGAGAAGATGTCTTCACCTGGGACAGCTGGAGCCACTCAGGCACACACTCCCAACGATGTTAAATAGGTGATGAATAGTTCTTCAGCCAGGTAGCTCCAGCTATCCTAGGCTAGGCAATGGGGGAGGGGTGCTTCAGTGGTGTGTGGGGCCTAGCTGTAAGCAAGACCCCCACACACACTTCCACACACACACATCCCCCGCGATGTTCCGGCCCTCTAGCAAGTTTTCTTTCCTCCCCCCACCGATACAACAAAGTCTTTAGGGGAATGCACCAAAACACACCCACCTTTGGTTGATGAAGTTTCTCCCTCCTTCCACACTGGGTAGTTGTGCTTTTTTCCCCCTCTCTCCAACTCTCTGCAGCAGTATTAAAGGTTGTTGAATTTTCTGCTCTCCTCCTCTCCCTCTGGATGAATTGGAATTGTAGTAAGCCCCTTCCTCCTCTTCCTGGGCTGTTTCACAGGGCTCACTCAAGGCCTCCCAGGCAGGAGCAACAACAGCAAGCTCCTTCTCTCACTGCTCCAGGCTCCAACTGAATAGGCCACGCCTCCAAAGCTCCACCATTGGTCCACAGAACTCTTTTGGGAGGAAACAAAAACATTAAATCGTGGCACCCCGATCTGGGGGACGCACCAAACATTTACAAGGCTCTTTTTCTTTTGTTTTTTTAATAAAAAAATTTTGTGTTTTTTTTTTAAAGTTTTTTTTTGGGCACTAAAATCATATTTTTTCTCCAAGTGCCCCCTATGAAAGGGGAGGGGGACACTAAAAACACTGGCAATTAAGACAAATTAAACTTTGAAACATAAAATCAAATTAAAATTTGGTTGCCGGGTGTGATGATGCACTCCAGTCCCTCCGGTGCCCACCTCTCGCGGAAGGCCGCGAGCGTACCGGTGGACACCGCGTGCTCCATCTCCAAGGACACCCTGGCGCAGATGTACGCGCGGAATAGAGGCAGGCAGTCAGGTTGAACTTCCCCCTCGACCGCCCGCTGCCTGGACCGACTGATGGCACCCTTGGCCGTGCCCAGGAGCAGTCCTACGAGGAGGCCCTCGGACTTACGCGCTCCCCTCCGCACAGGGTGCCCAAAGATCAGGAGAGTGGGACTGAAGTGCAACCAAAGTTTCAGGAGCAGCCCCTTTAAATAATAAAACAGGGGCTGCAACCTTCTACATTCGATAAAAACATGGAACACGGACTCTTCCAGACCGCAGAAATTGCAGGCGGCCTGGGAGCCCGTGAACCGGCTTAAAAATTTATTCCATGGAACTGCTCCGTGCACCACCCTCCAGGCTATGTCCCCGATAAATACTGGGAGGACTCCCGCTTAGAGTGCCCTCCATTGGGGACCCCCGTCTCCTCCGGACGGCAAGATGGTACGCCCTGGCGTGTCCGGAAGGCAGGCGAGGATGGCAAAATTGAGGGTGTGCAGGAGCAGCCCGTACAGGAAACCCCTCCGCGTGGAACTGAAAGGCACGGAGGGGATTTCCCCGAGGCGGCTCAAGTTGTGAGCCGCTGGCTCCCGAGGGAGGTTTCGGGATTTGGCGCCGATGAGGAATTCCGTCCGGACGGGGGTCAGTTCCGATGGGATCTCCCCACGTGCTTGAGCCTCCTCGATGCACCTAACGGAGTCAGGGCCCAGAGCTGTTTTTAGCGACTCGATGGCATCGGCCGCGCGGCGGATGTCGGCCGTATTTAGGCGCCATCCAGCCCGCTTCTCCGCCACTGAGCAGGTCCCTGACCCTAGTCACCTCACCAGCCACAGCCCTCTCGTCCGACTGCCACCTAAAACCTCGGTCATGGAGGTACGGATTCCCGAGCAGCGGCTAATGCAGGACAGCCGCCACCCCAGCCGGTGGAGAGCTGCGCTTGGTGGCGACTTTGTTCCAGACCCTGGTGAGTTCCTTGTAAAAGACAGGCAACTCCTGGAAGGCGGTCCTGACGCCCCCCATGCTCACAAACAGGAGCTGCGTGTCATAGTTGAGGCCGTGCTGCTGGCGGAAGAAATACGTCGCCAGAGCACGCCACCTAGGAGGGGGCTCGACATAAAGGTATCTCTGCAGGGTCTGAAGCCGGAAAGTCACGAGCTGGGTGCTGACGCACACCAACGACTGACCGCCCTCCTCAAGCGGGAGACTCAAGACCGCGGCAGAGACCCAGTGCTTCCTGTTGTTCCAGAAGAAGTCCACCAGCTTCTTCTCTATCTTGGTGACAAACGCAGGGGGAGGGGTCAAAGTGACCAGCCGTTACCACAGCATGGCGGCCACCAGCTGGTTTATGACTAGTGCTCGACCCCTGTAGGACAGCACTCGGAGCAGTCCTGTCCAGCGCCCTAGGCGAGCGGCGATCTTGGTCTCCAGCTCTTGCCAGTTCGCCGGCCAGGCTTCCTCGTCGGGGCTAAGGTAGACTCCCAGATAGAGGAGATGGGTTGTGCTCCAGGCAAAAGGCCTGAGCTCCTCCGGCAGGGAGTCCACCCGCCACTGACCCACCAGGAGTCCGGAACATTTCTCCCAATTGATCTTGGCGGAGGATGCGGCCGAGTAAATCTCCTGGCACTCACGCATCCTCCGCAGGTCAGTGGGATCCTCGACCGCGAGGAGCACGTCATCGGCGTAAGCCGAGAGGACGACCTCCACGCCTGGCCCTTGCAGAGCCAGTCCCATCAACCTCGTCCGCAGGAGGCGCAGGAAAGGCTCCACGCAGATGGCATATAACTGGCCGGACATGGGGCATCCCTGGCGCACCCCTCTCCTAAAACGAAGGGGCGCCGTCAAGGACCCGTTAACCTTAATCAGACACTCCGCGGCGGCATACAAAAGTCGGATCCGGGCGACGAAATGCGTCCCGAACCCGAAAGCGCGCAGAGATCCGAACAGATAGTCGTGATCCACCCTGTCGAACGCCTTCTCTTGGTCGAGGGATAGGAAGGCGACCGACAGACCAGCCTCCTGGGAATGATGGATGAGGTCCCAGACCAGATGGATGTTATCGTGGATTATCCGGCCCGGGACCGTGTAGGACTGGTCGGGGTGGATCATGTGGTCCAGCACGGCGCCAAGGCGAGCAGACATCGCCTTGGCGAAGATTTTGTAGTCCGTGATGAGGAGGGAGACCGGGCGCCAGTTTTTAAGGAGGCGGAGATCGCCCTTCTTCGGCAGCAGGACGATGACTGCCCTGCGCCAAGAGAGGGGCATCTCCCCGGTCGCCAGACTTTCCCCCAGGACCCGCGCATAGTCGCCCCCCAGGACATCCCAGAACGCCCTGTGGAACTCCACAGTCAACCTGTCCAGCCCCGGGGCTTTTCCCCTCGAGAGCCGGTTGAGGGCGCCGGTCAGCTCCGCCAGGCTTAGCGGAGCTTCCAGATTTTCGGCGCCCTCCGGGCTGACCTTTGGCAGGTCCTCCCACAAAAGTCTACGCGCTTCCTCGCTGGACGGCTCCAGAGAGAACAGAGCCCCGTAATATTCACGGGCCCTGTTGTTGACGCCCTCCGGATCCGAGACGAGAGAGCCGTCGTCGGCCAGCAGCGTCAAGAGCTGCTTACGGACACTCTGTCTTTTTTCCAGCGAGTAGAAGAAGGGGGAGCCATGGTCCAGATCCCGCAGGAACCGGATCCGTGACCTCACGAACGCGTCTCGGGACCCGATGAGCTGCAGGTCCTTCAGCGCGGCCTTCTTCACTTTGTACACCGTCCGCAGGGCCGGGTCCTCGACGACTTGACCGAGACGGGCCTCCAGGTCGAGCACCTATTTTTCTAGGCGCCCGACCCTGGCCGCCCGCCTCTGGGTCGACCCCCTCGCGTACTCTTGACAGAAGACGCGAACGTGAGCCTTGCCCACGTCCCATAGCCTCAAGGAGCGGAAGCCCCCCTGCTTCCTTCTCCAGTCGGCTCAGAAACGACGGAACGAGTCCTGGAACCGCACGTCCTCCAGCAGCTGGTTGTTAAAATGCCAGTACGCGGACCCCGTCCTCACGCGGAGCAAAGCGAGCTCCGCCCACACCAGGTGGTGGTCCGCATGGAGGCCGCCGGGACGCAGGAAACGTACGCCCGAGACACGTAAAGGCGGTCGATTCTGGACCATCCTACTCCAGGCCTCACCCAAGTAAAGGCGCTGGAGTCGGGGTGGAGATTTCGCCAGACGTCCACCAAGTCGAAGGACCCGACCAGGTCCCTCAACCTCTCCATCGCCGTCATGCTCTGCGGGGCACCAGAGCGGTCCCTCGCCTCGAGGGTGCAGTTAAAATCCCCCCCGAGGACAATGCAGTCGCCGACGTCGACGGAGCCAAGAAGAGCGGACATTTCTTCGAAGAAGCGCGCTTGCTGCGGGCCGGGCTGAGGGGCGTACACGTTCACGAGATGGAGCGGCACGTCCCCCAGGCGAACCGTGACGTGCAGCAAGCAGCCTGGCACGGGCTCCTCGACCCCCAAGATCTCCAGCTGAAAATGCAGGGCCAACAAGATGGCCACCCCACAAGAAGTGGCGGTGAGGTGGCTCATGCGGACCTCTCCTTGCCATTCCAGGAGCCACGTGGCTTCGTCTCCCGTAACGGTGTGGGTTTCTTGCAGGAAGCACACCGCATATTTCCCCTCCCGCAGGAGCGAAAATTTGTTAAACCTACGGCGTGCCCCTCTGCCGCCGTTGATGTTGAGGCTGGCTATGGTTATCTTCATGACAAAAGCACAGTGCAACCTCTACCTAACCTATTGTGGGGGGGGAGTGGAGTCGTTTGTTGAACTCCACTCCTTCAGCAGCCCAGCGAGGAACCTTTTGAGCCGGCGCAGCTCAAGGCCTTGCGCCTTTGATAAGGGCCCACCCGCGGCCATGGTTTTAGCGGCGGCGCGGACGGACGCGACGAGCAGCCCTGGTTCGGACCATTTTTCTCGGGCCAGATGGGCTCGGTTGCGGCGACCCTGGCTCTGGGCCAAAAAGTGCCGGAGTTCCTTTACAGGAATGAGGGGGGACTCAGCGGCGGGCACGAGGAGATCCACCGCCTCACTGGCGATGGACTCGAGATCTTCTCCCGAGTCCCCCACCGAGTCCCCGTCCCCCTCCGGGATGTCACCGCCAGCAGCCGGCCCGTCGACCGCACGAGGTACGGCAAATGGCCCGGCCGCTCCATCCGATCCTGGCTCTGCCCCGACCCAACCCCCAGGATCGTCGGCAGATTAGTCCCCACTGGGCTCTTTTAAAAGCGGTGCTGGGTCAGGAGCCGGGGAACGCGGAGAGACCCGGTCAAAGAAATGTTCCAGGTCCTCCAAGTACCCCAGCTCCAAAGTAGGGGGCGAGGGTTGTTGTTCTTCCCCCTCCCCGCCGCCACCCCCCGGCCCAGCGTGTACAGAATCATTAAAATTGTTAACATATTTTGTTTCTTCCGGGTCGAGCGACTCCCGGGGGAAGTTGGTTAATAGCTGGGCGGGCTCAGGTTCAGCCTTTTCGGCCCCGCCCGCCTCAGTCCCCAGGACGCTCGACCCGGCGGCTACGCATTCCTCCGCTGGCCCCACGCCCCCCACGACAGGCAGATCTTCCACGCCATCCCCGGGAGGCAGAGGCTGGGCAGCCTCGAGTATCTCACACTCCCCGGGGACAGACTCCTCTCGCCTACAGCGCAGTTTGGGGGCGCTGGTGGGGGACGCGGGACAGGCGGCGGGCACCGACTCCTCCGCAGAGGGATGTTGTTCCCCCTCCGCCTCATGGAGCGGTCCTCCTTTTATTCCTGGGGGCCGCGGAGGCAGGGAGACCTCCATGTCTGCCGAGGCCTCCCGCTCCACTCCCCCCTTTTTCTTATCTTGCCCGCGCCCAAGCCCCTCTGTGATATTGGTCAAGGGCTCGGGCACGGGCTCAGGGCACCATGAGAGGGTGACAGGGTTAGGCTGAGCGCGGGGATCAAATTGTCTGGCACACTGAGGGGACCCGCCTCGAGATATTTCGCCTTCCTCCATGCCTTCCTTCTGATCGGACGCTCTCCCTCCCCCCCGCCGGAGGCTGTGAAAACAAAGGCCCCCAACGATGCCCGCGCACCCACGCGGACGCTACTAGGAGGAGGGTTGGCGGCGGCGCCAGCCTTGGTCGCCCTCGGTGGTTTGGCGGCCTTGGAGGCGGGGCAGTTCTTACGAACATGCCCCACCTCCCTACAGGCATGGCACCGCACGCCGTCCGACGTCCAGAAGACGCGGTAGGCAGTCCCCTCGTGCACCACATTAAATGATCCATCCGTTGTCTCCTCCCGTGCCAGCCGGACAAAGAGCTGGCGGCGGAAGGAGAACACGTGGTGCAGGCTGCTCCTCCTGAGGCCGAGCGGTATGGGGTTGATCCCTGACCTTACCTCCCCCAGTTGGTGTAGGTGAGAGAGGAGGAGCCCAGCGGGAACAAAGGGCTGGACGTTAGAAAGGATGACCGTCTGCGCGGTGGCCTCGAGAGGGTCCACCGGCAGGAATGTCCCGCCCACCGTGAGCCCCTTTTCAAGGGCCAGGGACACCGCCCGCTCCGACCCCAGGAAGAATACAGCCTTCCCAGACATCTTGGAGGCCACGACAAAGGCCGAGGGGCCGACTACCCCAGCCATCGCCCGCACGCACTCCTCAATGCTCATTGTGGGGTGAGTGTAGCTCGTGACCCCGTGTTTCTTTGTTATTAGTCTGAACGGTGGCAGGGCAGCAGAAGGCGCAGGAGGCGCCATGGATGTGGACGCCGCCTGCGCATATGTCTTTGCTGGCCCTGCCACCGGCGTGGATGGGGTCGCCATCACGGGGTCCCTTTAAGGGCCACACCCACCCCAAAGTCACAGGCCTTAATGGTCTTAAATGGCCTCGTTGGTGTTTGAACAGAGGGAGCTCGAAAAGAGGCACACCTCTCTCCTAGTTGACAATTGGGGAGGGGCCTTGCTCCCTCTGCTCAGTTGTCTTAATTGTTTTTACAATTAGGAGGAAAGGGGCTCTCAGAGAGAGAGGGGAGAGACAGAGAGAGAGAGAAAGAGTGAGTGGGTGGGAAAGAGGGAAGCTGTGAGGGCAGGTCTCCCCTCACAGCGATGGGTGGGTGTTTTTCTTGGGGTGCACTCCCCAGATGATGGAAAAACAAACACAGTCTTTGTAGATGGTCTTCGGGTGGGGGGAGAAGATGTCTTCACCTGGGACAGCTGGAGCCACCCAGGCACACACTCCCAACGATGTTAAATAGGTGATGAATAGTTCTTCAGCCAGGTAGCTCCAGCTATCCTAGGCTAGGCAATGGGGGAGGGGTGCTTCAGTGGTATGTGGGGCCTAGCTGTAAGCAAGACCCCCACACACACTTCCACACACACACCCGGCCCTCTAGCAAGTCTTCTTTCCTCCCCCCACCGATACAACAAAATCTTTAGGGGAATGCACCAAAACACACCCACCTTTGGTTGATGAAGTTTCTCCTTCCTTCCACACTGGATAGTTGTTCTTTTTTACCCCTCTCTCCAACTCTCTGCAGCAGTATTAAAGGTTGTTGAATTTTCTGCTCTCCTCCTCTCCCTCTGGATGAATTGGAATTGTAGTAAGCCCCTTCCTCCTCTTCCTGGGCTGTTTCACAGGGCTCACTCAAGGCCTCCCAGGCAGGAGCAACAACAGCAAGCTCCTTCTCTCACTGCTCCAGGCTCCAACTGAATAGGCCACGCCTCCAAAGCTCCACCATTTGTCCACGGAACCCCTGAAAGTCGCAGGCCAGGTGGATAAAACATAGAAACATAGAAAATAGGTGCAGGAGTAGGCCATTCAGCCCTTCAAGCCTGCACCACCATTCAATAAGATCATGGCTGATCATTCACCTCAGTACCCCTTTCCTGCTTTCTCCCAATATCCCTTGATCCCTTTAGCTGTAAGGGCCATATCTAACTCCCTCTTGAATATATCCAATGAACTGGCATCAACAACTCTCTGCGGTAGGGAATTCCACAGGTTAACAACTCTCTGAGTGAAGAAGTTTCTCCTCATCTCAGTCCTAAATAGCTTACCCCTTATCCTTAGACTATGTCCCCTGGTTCTAGACTTCCCCAACATCAGGAACATTCTTCCTGCATCTAACCTGTCTAGTTCCGTCAGAATTTTCTATGTTTCTATGGGATCCCCTCTCATCCTTCTAAACTCCAGTGAATTCAAGCCCAGTCGATCCAGTCTCTCCTCATATGTCAATCCTGCCATCCAGGGAATCAGTCTGGTAAACTTTCGCTGCATTCCCTCAATAGCAAGAATGTCCTTCCTCAGATTAGGAGATCAAAATTGAACACAATACTCAAAGTACAACTGCAGCAAGACCTCTCTGCTCCTGCACTCAAATCCCCTAGCGATGAAGGCCTACATGCCATTTGCCGCCTTCACCGCCTGCTGTACCTGTATGCCAACTTTCAATGACTGATGTACTATGACACACAAGTCTCGTTGCACCTCCCCTTTTCCTAATCTGCCACCATTCAGATAATATTCTGCCTTCATGTTTTTGCCCCCAAAGTGGATAACCTCACATGTATCCACATTATACTGCATCTGCCACTCGTTTGCCCACTCACCTAATCTGTCCAAGTCACCCTGCAGCCTCTTAGCATCCTCCTCACAGCTCACATTGCCACCCAGCTTAGTGTCATCTGCAAACTTGGAGATATTACACACAATTCCCTCATCTAAATCATTAATGTGTATTGTAAATAGCTGGGGTCCTAGCACTGAGCCCTGCGACACCCCACTAGTCACTGCCTGCCATTCTGAAAAGGACCCATTTATCCCGATTCTCTGCTTCCTGGCTGCCAACAAGTTCTCTATCCACGTCAGTACATTACCCCCAATACCATGTGCTTTAATTTTGCACACCAATCTCTTGTGTGGGACCTTGTCAATAGCCTTTTGAAAGTCCAAATACACCACATCCACCGGTTCTCCCTTGTCCACTCCCCGTAAAAGCACGTCAGAGCCTATTTTTCAATCATGCTGTAGGCCTTTTCGGCCTTGGACAGACTCCTGGACGCATAAGCGACCGGTTGCAAAATTCCCGATTCATTAGCCTGTTGTAACACACACCCGACCCCGTATGACGACGCATCGCAAGCTAGCACTAATCGTTTACAAGGGTTATGCAGGACAAGCAGTTTGAACACAACAGATTTCTGGCTTTCTAAAAGGCAGCCTCTTGTGAATTCCCCCATATGCAGTCGTCTCCCTTGTGCAGTAGCGCATGTAGGGGTTCTAGCAGGGTGCTTAACCCAGGTAGGAAATTACCGAAATAGTTAAGGAGTCCCAGGAACAACTGCAGCTCCGTCACTTGATGTGGTCTCGCCGCGTTCTTGATGGCTTCCGTCTTGGCGTCAGTGGGTCTGATGCCATCTGCCGCGATTCTTCTCCCTAAGAACTTGACCTCTGGCGCCAGGAAAACACACTTCGAGCGTTTCAACCTGAGTCCCACGCGATCCAACCAACTACAAACCTCTTCCAGATTCTTCAAGTGCTCAATGGTGTCCCAACCTGTAACCAGTATGTCGTCCTGGAAAACCACGGTGCGAGGGACCGACTTTAGCAGGCGCTCCATGTTCCATTGGAAGATTGCCGCGGCTAACCGAATCCCGAATGGGCACCTGTTATAGATGAACAGACTTTTGTGCGTGTTGATGCAGGTGAGGCCTTTCGAAGATTCCTCCAGCTCCTGCGTCATGTAGACCGAGGTCAGGTCCAACTTGGTGAACGTCTTCCCTCCAGCCCGGGTCACAAATAGGTCGTCTACCTTGGGTAGCGGGTACTGGTCCTGTAGCGAAAAACGGTTAATCGTAACATTATAGTCCCCACAAATTCTGACCGTGCCGTCACCTTTAAGTACCGGGACAATCGGACTGGCCCACTTGTTGAATTCCACCGCCGTGATGATGCCTTCTCGCTGCAGCCTGTCCAGCTCAATTTCCACTTTCCCACGCATCATAAAAGGTACCGCCCGTGCCTTGTGGTGGATGGGTCGCGTACCGGGAATCAAATGGATCTGCACTTTTGCCCCCGGGAAGCTTCCAATGCCTGGCTCGAACAACGATGGAAATCTGCTCAGAACCTGGGCACATGAGGCGGCGTCAACAGACGAAAGCACTCGATGTCATCCCAGTTCCAGCGGATTTTTCCCAGCCAGCTTCTGCCCAACAATGTGGGGCCATCCCCTGGCACAATCCACAGCGGGAGTTCGTGTACTGCTCCATCATAGGAGACTTTGACTTCTGCACTGCCAATTACAGGGATCAGTTCCTTGGTGTAAGTTTTGAGCTTGGTGTGAAAGGGGCTGAGCTTGGGCCTGTGTGCCTTGTTGCACCTCAGCCTGTCCAAGGCCTTTTTGCTCATTATGGACTGACTCACACCCGTGTCCAGTTCCATGGATACTGGAATTCCGTTCAACTTTCAGCATTATTGGTGGACATTCCGTGGTGAAGGTGTGTACCCCGTACACTTCTGCCTCCTCGGATCGAGTCTCCAATTCAGCCTGATCCACAGTGGATCGATCTTCCTCTGCAACGTGGTGGTTTGCAGGGTTTGCAGCTCGCCTGCACATTCGCTGGAGGTGTCCCATTGTTCTGCAGCCATTGCACGCATAGTGCTTGAAGCGGCACTGATGGGGCCGATGATCATCTCCACAATATCCTCAGGGTGTTAACTGATTCGCATTAACGATTGATGGCGGACTTTGGGTCATCTGAGGTCGTGCAGCAGCAGCCGGCGTGAACGTTCTGCCATGTATATTCCTGCTCAAAAACAACGTTACTTTGTGCACAGTACTGGCCGAAACCTCTTTATGCTGCAAAATTTGTTTTGTGTTGTCGCTGGTGGACATAAATGCCTGGACTATCTTTATGGCTTTGCTCAGATTCGGAGTTTCAACAGTAAATAGTTTGCGAAGGATTACCTCAGTCCAATGCCAAGCACAAAAATGTCTCTCAGCATTTGTTCTAGTAATCCATCAAATTCGCAATGTCCTGCGAGGCACCTTAGTTCGGCGACATAGCTCGCCACTTCCTGGCCCTACGACCGTTGACACGTGTGAAACCGATGCCTCACCATCAAAACACTTTCTTTAGGATTTAGGTACACAATTCTTCATAGGATTTGGTTGATGGTTTTACCGGAGCTAGAAGATTCTTCATGAGGCCATAGGTTGTTGCCCCTCAGACGGTAAGGAGGATTGCCCTTCGTTTGGCAGAGTTCTCGTCCCCTTCCAGCTCGTTGGCCACGAAGTATTGGTCAAGTCTCTCCACGAAGGCCTCCCAATTGTCCCCTTCTGAGAACTTCTCCAGGATACCAACTGTTCTTTGCATTTTCGCACGGTTGTTCGTTATCTCGTCACCAATTGATACGCTCATAATAAAGGATGAAACTGAGTACTGTGAACAATGAGTAAGCGTGACCTTAGCTCCTTTAATAAGACTCTAGAGTGCAGGTACCACGTGGATGACCTGCTTATATACAGTGCTCCCAAGGGATGCTGGGATCCCTTGGGACTCCAACAGGTAGGCCCTCTGGTGGTGGTGTGATACACGTTGCCAAGGGTTAAATACATAACAGACATAGTGGACAGTAAGGAGCCTATTACGAGGGGGCATAGTTTTAAGGTGATTGGTGGAAGGTTTAGAGAGGATTTGTGGAGGGGCTTCTTTAAGCAGAGGGTTGTGGGGATCTGGAATTCGCTGCCTGGAAGAGTGGTGGAGGCAGAAACCCTCACCACTTTTAAGAGATGGTTGGATGGGCACTTTAAAGTGCAGTCACCTGCAGGGTTACGGACCTAGAGCTGGTAATTGGGATTAGACTGGATGGCGCAGGAATTTTCCCAGATTTTTTCTCCCTAAATTGGCCTGGGTTTTTATGTGGTTTTTGCCTCTCCCAGGAGATCAGATGGCTCCGGTTGGGGTGGAGTGTAGAATGTTTCAGTATAAGGGGTGTCGCAGTTGTGAGTTGGACTGGTTTGGGCGGATGCTCTTTGCCTTTCCGTCATTGTTCATAGGTTTATATGTAACCTTTAGGGCTGCTGACCAAGGGTGGTGCGGCTTTTTGTCGGCCGGCGTGGACACGATGGGCCAAAATGGCCTCTATCTGCGCTGTAAATTTCTATGTTTCTATATAAATGACTTGGATGAAGGGACCGAGTGTAATGTAGCCAAGTTTGCTGATGGTACAAAGATGGATAGGAAAGCAAATTGTGAGGAGGACACAAAAAGTCTGCAAAGGATATTGACAGGCTAAGTGAGTGGGCAAATATTTGGCAGATGGACAATAATGTGGGAAAATGTGAAGTTATCCACTTTGGCAGAAATAATAGAAAAGCAAATTAAAATTTAAATGGAGAAAAATTGCAAAATGCTGCAGTACAGAGGGACCTGGGGGGTCCTTCTGCATGAAACACAAAAAGTTAGTATGCAGGTACAGCAAGTAATCAGGAAGGCAAATGGCATGATGGCCTTTGTTGCAAGGGGGATGGAGTATAAAAGCAGAGAAGTCCTGCTGCAACTGTACAGGGTATTGGTAAGGCCACACTTGGAGTACTGCATACAGTTTTGGTCTCCGTATTTAAGGAAGGATATACTTGCATTGGAGGCTGTTCAGAGAAGGTTCACTAGGTTGATTCCGAAGCTGAGGGGGTTGACTTATGAAGATAGGTTGAGTAGGTTGGGCCTATACACATTGGACTTCCGAAACATAGAAACATAGAAAATAGGTGCAGGAGTAGGCCATTCGGACCTTCGAGCCTGCACCACCATTCAAAAAGATCATGGTTGATCATTCCTTCAGTACTCCTTTCCTGCTTTCTCTCCATACTCCTTGATCCCTTTAGCCATAAGGGCCATATCTAACTCCCTCTTGAATAAATCCAATGAACTGGCACCAACAACTCTCTGCGGCAGGGAATTCCACAGGTTAACAACTCTTTTAGTGAAGAAGTTTCTCCTCATCTCAATCCTAAATAGCCTACCCCTTATCCTAAGACTGTGTCCCCTGGTTCTGGACTTCCCCAACATCGGGAACATTCTACCCGCATCTAACCTGTCCCGTCCCGTCAGAATCTTATATGTTTCTATGAGATCCCCTCTCATCCTTCTAAACACCAATGTATAAAGGCCCAGTTGATCCAGTCTCTCCTCATATGTCAGTTCTGCCATCCCGGGAATCAGCCTGGTGAACCTTCGCTGCACTCCCTCAATAGCAAGAACGTCCTTCCTCAGATTAGGAGACCAAAACTGAACACAATATTCCAGGTGAGGCCTCACCAAGGCCCTGTACAACTGCAGTAAGACCTCCCTGCTCCTATACACAAATCCCCTAGCTATGAAGGCCAACATACCATTTGCCGCCTTCACCGCCTGCTGTACCTGTATGCCAACTTTCAATGACTGATGAACCATGACACCCAGGTCTCGTTGCACCTCCCCTTTTCCTAATCTGCCGCCATTCAGATAATATTCTGTCTCCACGTTTTTGCCCCCAAAGTGGATAACCTCACATTTATCCACATTATACTGCATCTGCCATGCATTTGCCCACTCACCTAACCTGTCCAAATCACCCTGCAGCCTCTTAGCATCCCCCTCACAGCTCACACCGCCACCCAGTTTAGTGTCATCTGCAAACTTGGAGATATTACACTCTATTCCTTCATCCAAATCATTGATGTATATTGTAAAGAGCTGGGGTCCTAGCACTGAGCCCTGCGGCACTCCACTAGTCACTGTCTGCCATTCTGAAAAGGACCCGTTTATCCCGACTCTCTGCCTCCTCTGCTCCAGAAGAACGAGAGGTGATCTTATTGAAACATAGAAGATAATGAGGGGGCTCGACAAGATGGATGCAGAGTGAATATTTCCACTCATAGGGGAAACTAAAACTAGGGGACATAGTCTCAGAATAAGCGGCCGGCCATTTAAAACTGAGATGAGGAGGAATTTCTTCTCTCAGCGGATTGTAAATCTATGGAATTCTCTGCCCCAGAGAGATGTGGAGGCTGGGTCATTTAATATATTTAAGGAGGAGATAGACAGATTTTTGATCAGGGAATAAAGGGTTATGGGGAGCGGGCAGGGAAGTGGAGCTGAGTCCATGATCAGATCAGCCATGATCTTATTGAATGGCGGAGCAGGCTCGAGGGACCAAATGGCCTACTTCTGCTCCTATTTATTATGTTCTTATGTGACAGCCAGGATGTACAGCGTCAACTGAAGTAAATCTGGCCATGGCCTTCCAGGCAGCAAAGTGGTCAGATGCTGATGCCCTGTGTCAGGTGATTGCAGAGAAGATTGGTGTTGCTGGTGTGTCTGGTGATGTTGGTGTTTGGGCTGATCGTGGTGGGATTCTGAGGATCAAGGTGAGATTTTTTTTGAAGGCACCAATGCTGATGGAATAAATTGAAGCTAAAGTGGAGATGACTGAAGCGATCTGTCAATGTTGGGAGAGGTTGTTTCAAGGAGGTGACAGTGGATAGAGAGTTTACTCCAAACACTTCCAACCTGCATAAGGCTCAAAAGTGTATTTCAAATCCTGAAGGCTCGAGTTTCTAAGATTGGAAAGTGAACATCTGTGAAATGGTAGCTTTTATACCACAATTGCAGCTATCAATTCAGAAGAATGTATAATCATTGACAACCCAATCTACTTGCCTGACGTGATCCCTGAGCACCGTGAACCTCGTCAGAAAGCTGGAAAATGATAAGTAGAGGGTAAAATTGTCTTTAATTGGCTTTTAACTAGCTGTTAACGATGTAAATTGCCTCCCCCACCTCTTGGTGATGGGTCAGTTAACCGCTGACACAGCCGACCCCTGGGAGGCGGGTTGACAGTGGGCTCCCGACCCGCTGTCAATCATTTCCATTTTGACAGCTGATCTGCCTCCAAACCTGCCCTCTCAGTAAAATTTCAGCCTTTGATGTGATTGATAACAATGGGATTGTTGAACATAGAGCAAATAGGAATTAAATGAAACTTTTTGTACTGATTATTTTGAGGAAGAAACAAGAACAGGAACAAAGCCATGTATGAAAACAACCATTTTAATAACTGTACATACAGATTTCCTGGGGGCAAACATTTATACCACAATGCTGCTTTCATCAGAATAATTTATGTATTCAAAAGAAATTAAATCTTTAACAATCCTGTCTTAAAATAATTGGTACATATAGAGTACCAATACAACTACCAAAACAACACAAAGTTAAAGCCAGGGAAAACATAAACTGCTGAATTTGAAGTATTTTCTGCTATCCAGTAGCTTGGTGATTTCACACAAACCTACAAAATTACCACTGAATTTATTACTTCAGATAACCATATTCAAAAGGCATATTTAGCAGCTGTCTCAAAGAATATGCCACATAATCACTTTATCAGTTACATCATAAATCCCAATTGCATTTTGCTTAAAATTGTTTGGCTTGCAAAGATTGTTCAGATAGAAATCTGTTTTGGCCAATTAACCATATATTCTTCTGCAACTACATGCAAGCACTATTGACCCAGTTCTACATCTTTCTCTGATCATCTTTAAGCCACTGCTTACTTTCTTTGACATCACCTAAACAATGTAGAATAAAAATGCATCTGCACATTCAGTACTGAAAAAACATTTCTGGCAGAACATGCTACTTTAAAAAAAAACCTTTGAACAATATGAATAAACATGTATTTGATATGTTCAAATAGTTGAAAAAAATTGTTAAATTATTTTTTCCTTAATTACAAACTGGTACAAAAGGATAGGACCATGTCTGGCCAGCTTATTAAATGAATCCCCTACAGTTATGCCATGGGATACTAATATTCAAATGCTAACACATTTATCTGACATTTCTCTCTCCTCTAATTTAATAGGGGTGTTAAACCTGATTAAAATAAATAGGCTAACCTCTAGTCAAATAGCAGAGAGGAATTGCAGATAAATGTTAGTATTGTATGTTAGTCTACTGACATACAAATATAGGAAAATAACAGTCAGGAAAAGACCAGCTGGTTCATTAAAACTGCCCCACACGCATGATGCCTGGAGCATCATGGCTAGACACTTAAAACCCCACCCTCCCCCCACCAATCCGTCCCACAGCAGCCTGGGAGAAGAAAAAAACCCCAGAAAAAACCCAGAGCCAATAAAGGGACAAATAAACCAGGAAAATCTCTCTCTGACCCCCTCAGTCCAGGAGATCACATTGAAATAACTCACAACATAATTTCATAGCTGACAACTTTAGTATAAGAGGTAAGCATGAAGAGTGCGGTATACGTACTCACTATATCACTCCTAGAATTTTAGCTTTTCTACTCCTCTGTTGGTTCCCCCCCATTGGATAGCTTCATTCATCACAGAAGAGCTAATGATGTAGGGGACAAGTATATTTCCTTGAGATTCTGCTCCATATAATTGGTGACAGTGGTCTCTTTGTAGCACGCTTACAATGCAATTATGCACTTTTTAATTATTTTTTTCCAGTCTCCAAGTATATTCTGTTTTAATAATTTGTTATTAGACCTTACAGAGATCTTTGTTGCTGATGATACATTGCAAATGTATCACAATGGAATCTCCATTGCTCTGTATGTCTGCTCCTCTAAAATGGATGACCCCAGGGTTCTAAAGGGAGATATTCCACCACATTGTTGGAGGAAAACAAGCGAGGTACCTGAAGGCAGTGGGTGTCACTGGGGGTTCAGCTTGTCTGGTAAAATGAAAGGAAATAATGGGGGGCAGGAGAGAATCTCTGACACATGAACCTATCATACCACAGAGCAATACAGACTTCTTTCACAATGTGGGCAAATACATCAAGAATACAATATTTATGAACGTGAAACCTCTTTTGAAAATTTCAAATTCACTTCATGACTTATGCATTCTCTCTTTTACGACATTTATATCCAAAGTTATTCTTTTAAATTTCAATGACTTAGTTAAACCCTTGAGGATTAATAGCTCAGTGAGTTTATTCAGTGAGTAGCAAAGTCAGATAGAAGTAGAAAAACCCTAGGTTTAAACCCTGGCCTGTGCTGAGATAACTCATCTCAGAGGAGGTGGCAGAAGGCTCTGTTCCAGTTGTCAATGCGGTTGAGTTAGGGAGGGGAAAATTATTGAAGGTTCCTACTTCTGATTGCTAAGTAACAACTGCACTTTGCATGTGGTGCAGCTTCACTGAAATATTTTCACATTATATTTCTGTCACCTCCAAAGCTTAATTGTATTTCGCTCAAACTTGCCCATACTTGAAACTTCTTAACAGGATCCACTGAAGGACACAGCTGTAAATATAACTTGAGTTTTAAGATGTTACCCACTTATTTCCACCCCCCCCCCCCCCCCCACCAAACTGAGTACCTGTGCTGATTCAAAGATCTATTGTTTGAATTTGAGTTTGATAAATAGGTTTAATATTTTTTATATCTCTTGCATCCTTCAATTAATATCTAACAGATAGCCAGTTGGAAAAGTGCAGATTTCAAAATACTTGATATAATATACCATAAAGTATATATCCTCATTGAAACTTTTTGAAAAGATTAGGATAAGAAAGGGCTTAAATTATTTGTAATTGTATTAAATGTTTAATATACAAACACATGATAACTGTGTGTTTCCAACAGTATGGATTATCTGCGGATCCAGATCATTTCCTCTGAAAAGAATATTGTATTAGTAAAAGATAACTATCTTCTCCATGTCAACAACAACAACAAATTGCATTTATACATTACTTTCAATGTAGAAAAATGTACCAAGATGCTTCACAGAGGCATAATCAATCAAAAATGAACACTGAGCCTGAGAAGAAAAGAGGGCTGACCAAAAGCTTGTGCAAAGAGATCTATTTTAAGGATGATAATGGAGGAAAAGGAGGTGGAGAGGCAGAGGAGCTTAGCAAGAGAATTGCAAGTGTGGGGCCTAGGTAGTTGAAGGCATAACCACCAATGATGGGATGAAGAAAGGGGACGATTGCACAAGATGCCTGAGTCCGAGGGATGGAGAGTTGTGTGGGGGGGGGGGGTGCGGGGTGAGTGCGAGGGTGGGGATAGGGTTAGAGAATGATGCAGGGATAAGGAGGGAACAGGAACATAGGAACATTGGAACAGGAGTAGGCCATTCAGCCCTTTGAGCCTGTTCCGCCATTCAATGAGATTATGGCTGATCTGCAACCTAACTCCATATACGCGCCTTCGGCCCATTTTCCTTAATACCTTTGGTTAACAAAAAGCTATCAATCTCGGATTAACAATTGATCTAGCACCAATTGCCATTTGTGGAAGAGAATTCCAAACTTCTACCACCCTTTGTGTAAAGAAGTGTTTCCTAATTTCACTCCTGAAAGGTCTGGCTTTAATTTTTAGACTATGCCCCCTAGTCCTAGAATCCCCAACCAGCGAAAATAGTTTCTCTCCATCGACCCTATCTGTTCCCCTTAATATCTTGTAAACTTCGATCAGATCACCACTTAACCATCTAAATTCTAGGGAATACATCCCTAATTTGTGTAATCTCTCCTTGTAACTTAACCCTTGAAGTCCGGGTAACATTCTGGTAAATCTGCACTGCACTCCCTCCAAGGCCAATATACCCTTCCTAAGGTGTGGTGCCCAGAACAGGTTACAGTACTCCAGGGGTGGTCTAACCAGGATTTTGCACAGCTGCAGCATAACTTCTACTCCCTTCCAGATTGGAAAACTGCAAATGTAACGTTCCTATTTAAAAAAGGAGGCAGACAAAAATCAGGAAACTATAGACCAGTTAACCTAACATCTGTAGTTGGGAAAATGTTGGAGTCCATTATTAAATAAGCAGTAGCAGGACATTTGGAAAAGCAAAATTCGGTCAGGCAGAGTCAGCATGGATTTATGAAGGGGAAGTCATGTTTGACAAATTTGCTGGAATTCTTTTGGGATGTAGCGAACAGGGTGAATAAAGGGGAACCAGTGGATGTGGTGTATTTGGACTTCCAGAAGGCATTTGACAAGGTGCCACATAAAAGGTTACTGCACAAGATAAAAGTTCACGGGGTTGGGGATAATATATTAGCATGGATAGAGGATTGGCTAACTAACAGAAAACAGAGAGTCGGGATAAATGCTTCATTCTCTGGTTGGCAATCAGTAACTAGTGGGGTGCCGCAGGGATCAGTGCTGGGACACCAACTATTTACAGTCTATGTTAACGACTTGGAAAAAGGGACTGAGTGTAACGTAGCCAAGTTTGCTGATGATACAAAGATGGGAGGAAAAGCAATGTGTGAGGAGGCCACAAAAAAATCTGCAAAAGGACATAGACAGGCTAAGTGAGTGGGCAAAAATTTGGCCGATGGAGTATAATGTTAGAAAGTGTGAGGTCATGCACTTTGGCAGAAAAAAATCAAAGAGCAAGTTATTATTTAAATGGTGAAAGACTGCAAAGTGCTGCAGTACAGCGGGACCTGGGGGTACTTGTGTATGAAACACAAAAGGATAGTATGCAGGTACAGCAAGTGATCAGGGAAGGCTTGCTGCAGCTATACAGGGTATTGGTGAGGCCACACCTGGAATATTGCATGCAGTTTTGGTTTCCATATTTACGAAAGGATATACTTGCTTTGGAGGCAGCTCAGAGAAGGTTCACTAGGTTGATTCCGGAGATGAGGGGGTTGACATGAGGAAAAGTTGAGTAGGTTGGGCCTCTACTCATTGGAATTCAGAAGAATGAGAGGTAATATTATCGAAGCATATAACATTATGAGGGGGCTTGACGAGGTGGATGCAGAGAGGATGTTTCCACTGATGAGGAAGACTAGAACTAGAGGGCATGATCTTAGAATAAGGGGCCGCCCATTTAAAAATGAGATGAGGAGAAATTTCTTCTCTGAGGTTTGTAAATCTGTGGAATTCGCTGCCTCAGAGAGCTATGGAAGCTGGGTCATTGAATAAATTTAAGACAGAAATAGACAGTTTCTTAAACGATAAGGGGATAAGGGGTTTTGGGGCGTGGGCAAGGAAGTGGAGCTGAGTCCATGATCAGATCAGCCATGATCTTATTGAATGGCGGAGCAGGCTCGTGGGGCTGTATGGCTTACTCCTGTTCCTATTTGTTATGTTCTTATGTTCTTTATGTATTCTAGTCCTCTAAATACAATGGCCAGCATTCCATTCGCCTTTTGATTATTTTCTATACCTGTTAATGATCTATGTGCTTGGACCCCCAAGTCCCTTTGAACCGCCATTGTTTTTAGCTTTTCCCCATTTAGAAAGTACCCTGTTCTATCCTTTTTAGGTCCAAAGTGGATGACGTCACATTTGCGTACATTGAAATTCATTTGTCACAGTTTTGCCCATTCACTTAATCTGTCGATATCCCTTTGTAATTTTATGCAAGGGGTGAGGCCTTGAATAGATTTAACACAAGGATGAGAATGTTTGTGAATACCCAGTGCTTACAAGTGTAACTTTCTGAGATTCCTAACTGTTGCAAATGTCACATTACAACAAACTTCAAGAAAATGATCCCAGACAAAATACTTACTGAAAATATCTGAATTGCTGGCTAGCAGCGACGTCTCTCAATCTTCAATCAAAATAATTTTTAACAGGTAATTAAATTGCAGACAGAAACATTGTTTATTCGTGGAATCTCTGCCATTTCCTGAATTGTTTAACTAAAATAATCATTAATCTGACTTGACTGAACTTAAATTGTTTGACTGAAGCCCCTTTTCACTATTAACAAGTTATTTAAGCACACAGTCAAATGCACAGTTTACTGATACTTTCAGGACTAACTTTTCTGATGCAAAATGGAAATAAAGACTTCATTTGAATTTATCAATGCTATATAGTTATTTTCAGCAATTATATTCCTTTGGTAGTTTACTCAAAATAACTAGCTTTGAACTTAATGGAGTTTTTTTGAAATTCAGCAACAGTAAACTGATAAAAAGAATTCTGCTGACGTTTGCTATCTAATTTAATTATGGATTTTCAGAAGGCATTTAGACCCAATGCTAACACATTTTAATGAAATGATTCAAATCAAAACTCTGTGATTGTCAGTAAAAATCAGGTCATCTCCTGCCTCCTGTGTTACGCACTAATATACAAAATATCCAGATTACTGAGCACATTTATTACTAGATAAAAATGCAATAGCTCCCACAAATCTGTCACACCTGATATTTCTGACCTGAGAAATTTTGGTGTAGACTGGAAAGTAACCTTCTGAATATGAACATCACAACAGGTTTGCAAAGTGGCTAATTATGGCAGAAATTGTTTAATAAAACTAGACCTATGGTGTTGCTCATGGTACATTGGGTGAGATGATAGTTCACAAATGTCAAGAATGTAGTACTATATAATGCATTATTGCAGTCAAGTTATTAAGGCTGCTAAAAAGCATTTGGGATCCTGAGCTTTATAAATAGAGGAATAGAGTACAAAAGCAGAGAAGTTATGCTAAACCTTTATAAAGCACTAGTTAGGCCTCAGCTGAAGTATTGTGTACAATTCTGGGCATGCCACTTTAGGAAAGATGTCAAGGCCTCAGAGGAGATTTACTAGAATGGTACAAGAGATAAGAAAATTCAATTATGTAAAGAGCCTAGAGAAGCTGGAATTGTTCTCCTTGGAGCAGAGAAGGTTAAGGGGAGATTTAATAGAGATGCTCACAATTACGAAAGGTTTTGATAGAGTAAATAAGAAGAAACTGTTTCCAGTGGCAGAAGGGCTGGTAACCAGAGGATACAGATTTCAGGTAATTAGCAAAAGTATCAGAGAGGAGAATATATTTTACAGACAAGTTGTTATTATCTGGAATGCACTGCTTGAAAGGATGGTGGAAGCAGATTCAATAGTGGCTTTCAACTAATTGGATAGTTCTTTCAATGAGCTGGCACAGTCATGATGGGCTCATGCCTATTCTGCTGCTAAAGTGGAGTTATTTAAGCTTCCTGTCTCTCTAAGGGCATAAAGTTTATTTGCTGTAACTTAACAGAATTTGAGGTCAATCAGTTTAGTTTCTGCTTCATAAAATAAATTTGAAGATCGGAATATGATTCTAAATATTTGGTTCCACCTCAAAGAAAAACAGCACAAAACTATTTTCTTTTTTTCATATTTTTGTCACTTTGAAATATGACAGACGTTGGAAAACAGTTATATGGATGGATACAAAGATAAATATATATAAACATATTCTGTGGGAATTTGGCAATAGATGCGTTAAATTAGTAATTACTTGTAACATATTTTAATGTGTAGAAAAAACATTCAATTTCCATGGGATGAAACCCTCTAATTATTCAGAAAAATGCCAGATAATGCAAGCTCATTGGCTTACTTTTGAAGTTAGATGAATTATTGAAGAGATTGTGCACTTTGTAATAACATTATTTTACTACTCTGCTTATAACCAAACTTGAGAAAAATATTGAGGGGAAAATATGCATTATAAAAAGGGCCACCCATAACTAATTTTTTTTACATAGTACAAAGAAAACCCTCCCAAAAACCTCTATAAAATGATAAATATTGCACATTGCTTTAAAATACCCTTTATGCTATTCTGAAAAATGATGGCTAACCCCAAAAATAACAGTGGATAAAAAGTTAGGCACATAAGGCTTAGTTTTAGTTTGATGGTCAAGTTTTGACACAAGGCAAAGCAAAGTGTGGTAATCTTATTTAAAAGTGTCAGACTTGACTCGGCGGTATCACTCTTGCCTCTGAATCAAAGGATTTGTGGGTTCAAGCCCCAATCCAGAGACTTAAGGCCATAAATCTAGGCTGACATTCCAGTGCAGTGCTGAGGGAGTGCTGGATTGTCTGAGATGCCACTTTTCAGATGCCCTCTCAGGTAGATGAAAAAGATCCCAAGGCACTTTTCAAAGAAGAGCAGGGGAGTTCTTCTGCTGCTATGGCCAAAATTTGTTCCACAACAAACATCATAATAATAGATTATCTGCTTACTTATTCCATCGTTGTGCACAGATTGTCTACCGTATCCCTACATTACAACCGTGACTACAGGTCAAAAGTGTTTCATTGGCTGTGAAGAGCTTTGGGATGTCATGAAGTAATTGAGGCACTTTATCGATGCAAGTTTTTTCTTTGTTCTTAAACCAAGGTTAACAGACACAGTTATTACAATGTTATTAGCATTGGACACGCAAGTTCGTTCTTTCTTATACCAAAATTAACAGACACTGTTGAGACTATATTATTGATACTCCAGGAGCACTTTGGGTTTTTGTAAGGTTTAGAATATTTCTTAGCCAATCAGAACGATCGTGCTATCGCATCAACCCAGTAACAATGCATCAGATTATTGTCTTCTTTTTGTTTTATCATCCACACGCTGACTTTCTTGACTATGAGCACTAATCAGCATAGCGTTGCCCAATGTCTTCTCTCCTTAAATTGATGTCCATGAGCCGATCTGACTGGAAGTCCATCAGATCAGCCTCATTGAGTTGATACATAACTGATCGCGATCTGTTGGACTGGAAACCGCCGCAGTCTCCTGCAGAAACCCCAGAGCCCATGGAACGCAACGGACGGCGTGTGGAGTACATCCGTCGCACGTTGACTGGGGCTCTTTTCCTTCGCAGCTTTCTCAGTACTTTGAACATCCAGATTGTGATCCCCAGGAACACCAGGAAAGCATTGGCTGCAGATAAAATCAAAATAAAATGCTGCACATCCAGAGTGCCTTTCTTTAGAGGCAAAGTGAGGACCCCCAGGCAGTGATCGCGGGAAGCTACTTGGCACACACGGTCAGAGATGACACTTTCCAGACACACGATGTACGGAGTCTCCTCCCGCAGCTCTCTTAGAGTGACCCAATCCAACCTATCCTTGACATATATGAAGCGATGAAATGTCACTGATTGGCCGAACCTGTCAAAGAGCACACGGAAATGCACAGCATTCCTGAAGCCAGGGTGTGCTACCTTCCATCTGATAGTGGCAGTGGACGAGGTGACCTCATCCACTGTTAGGTTGGTGATGTAGAGCTTATTAAACTCACATGGATCTGTTATCAGGGGTTTCTGCACCACTTTGTCCTTAGATTTTAGGAGATAATGACGCTCTGATTTGGATGAGACCGGAAAAGTAGTGTAAGGACTAAAGAGTTCCATGGTCTCCCGTGCCATGGTCTGAGATTCTGAAGCTTCTCCAACACTTCCTAGATTCGGACTGACTGTAACTGATTTGGTTGGTGTAGGTTGTAAAATGATATGCTTATTTTTAGGCATGAAATTGGAGACCATTGTAGGTAAAGAAGATGGCTTCTGCCGGTGGTCGATTTCTTGTTGGTGCAAGTTTCTTTCAGTCTGCATTTTGTCTGGGTCCAGGATACGCTCTTGATCTGACTGAACATCGACTTGATCCACAGGCAGTGTCCCGTCATCTGTAGCACCTTTAGAAAAGTTTGACAAAGACTGTGCTTTATGAGAATAACACAGATCAGCTCTGCCTGCAGCTTGCATCTCGGAATCCTTCAAATAATCCAGATACTTCCCATTCAAAACAGGGGGGTGATTACACTGGACAAAGACGGTGAGCAGCCTGCCCTGAGCATGTGCCAAGTTCATCCACCACTTTAAGCCTTTGAGCCTGCAGTTACACGTCCAGTTATTATCGCTCAAATCAAGGCTATACAGGGAGTTGCTAAACACAAAGATTTCTCCAGGTAAATAGGTCAGGCGATTGCTTTTCAGTTTTAATACCTTGAGAGCCGTCAGCTGTTTAAATGCCTGTGGATGGACACTGGTGATGTGGTTCTGACTGAGATCTAATTGTTCTAACTTTTCTAAAGGGTCCAGCAGTTTATTTGGGATTTCTCTCAGGAAGTTGCCATTGATGAGCAGCTCCTTCAGCCCGCACAGACCTCCAAAGGCTTCAGTAGCAATGTAAGAAATCTTGTTCTTGCTGAGAGACAGTCTGGTTAGTTTCTGTAGCATTTGGAAAACTCGGTTTCCGATATATTTGATATTATTTTCGGCAAGGATCAAAGTCGTCAGGGATCTGAGGTGTGTAAACACGGCACTGTTGTATATGGAACTCTGGTTATTCCTGGCGAGGTTTAAATATGTAAGCTTCCTTAAATTTATAAAAGTATTCCCATTAATAGTATGGATTTTGTTTGACTCTAACTGTAGGTAAAGGAGGTTTCCCAAATGTTTGAAAACTGCATCTTGCAAGATTTCCAAAGAGTTCCCGTCAAGTCTTAACTTAATTAAATTATCGAGATGTGAAAAGACATTCTGATTCAGCTTCTTCAGACTATTGTTATTCATATTTAAAAGCCTCAATCTCCGGAGATAATTAAAAGCATTGGCAGGTATGCTCGAGATTATGTTATTACCCAAGTAAAGCTCCTCCAGCCTCAAAAGTTTATCAAAAGTTTTCGGATGAATATGTTCAATCTTATTGTACTGTAAGTCCAAACGAAGCAGCCTGGTAAAACGAGTAAAGTCGAAGTCAGAGATATTGCTGATAAAGTTGCCCCCCAGGCTGTAAGTAAGGACCTCCGCAGCATTTTGCCATGCTTCCGGAACAGTTCGGAGACCTCGGTTTGTGCAGAGGAGATCCTGATGCTGGCAGTCACATTGCTCGGGACAGAAAGATTCAGCAGAACAGATCAAACAAAGAAACATCAGCCAGACCATCCGTAAACTTTCCATCCCCAACGGTCAGCTGCCTTGGCTTTTATTATCCTTTGCATTCCCTCTTCCTTGCAGGGGTTTTGCCTAATTTAAGCCTTCCGTTTGAGACAAGAGTCCGAGCGATGGCAAAGCAAACAGACAGCTCCTTAAATCTACGCTTTGCTACATACATGCACAAAGCTGAACGCACTTAGTTAACTTCTTTTGCAGACTGCATTTGGAAATACAATTAAATTCTCCTGGTTGTGAAGAGAAATCTAGGAGGCCAACGTCAACAGAGATTGCCCCCACCCCTCTCTTCAGAATTGTACTAAAAACTGTGCCCCTAACAGTAGAGTTTTGCAGCCTTACACGTACCAAGACGCAAACAAGGAACTTTGGACAGGGACAGATTTAGAAAATGCACTAACATATGCCAAGAAAACAGCCGGAAATTTGTACTTCCCTGCATTTCCCTCAAGAGACTTCAACCAAAACGCAGATGTGTTTATGCAAAGGCCGATCAGGGAGTGGGAGTGGTGTAATATTGAGATACATTGTCCAGGACACTTTCACTGCCAGTTGCTTCAAAAATCTGTAAATACACAACAGTGTGCTTCAGTCAGAATAAATCACATAAGATTCACATTAACAGTTTTTTTCCTGTAAAAGCTTAGCTCAAAATGTTTGCAAGCAGGCTATTATTTTCTCTAACCTACTGTTATAATTTTGGATGGAACCTCACTAGTCTAATTCAGAAATCTGGATGCTTCTTTCTTGAAGTGTGTACGACTGCCACCTCCACCCCCACCCCCACCCTCTCCCCCTCCAACCCATAGTTGCATCTTTTAGGAATCAATGCAATTCCCTAGTTAAATATCTGGAAATATAATCATTAGAAAGCTTTCATCACTTGTTGTACATTGTAACATGCAGAGAAATACAATTTGAAAACAAATGATTTTGTTTTAAATGTTAATGTCAGATTGAATGTGCAAAGCATTGACAGAAATTGAGGCCATAAAAAAGTGACTGATGGTTAAACCATTATGCTATAAATTATTAAGATATAGACTCAGGAGAATCTTCCAGACATTAACATTGTTTTGCCAAATAACAGACAGAACTATTATCCTGAAGTGAGGAATTTCTGGACTTACCAGGTTTTGATAATGCGACTGGAAACTCATTCATTCATTTATTCACATTTGGACTGATTTCACAGTTTAGGCTGCAACAAACAATCTCAAAGAAAGTTATCATTACATTTAATAATGTCCAGTTATTAAGACATTTGTCTGCAAGTCTTTGTTAGCTAATGCATCTAGCTCTGTGTCCAAATTCATTGTTGATGAATCTGGCAAGTAGTAGTTAATTGCATTTCATTCAGTGCTGTACTGCTGTCCTGTTGTGTGGTTTGGCTTGGGTAACTGCTGACTTAATTTGGACTGGGATATATGGGGTAGTCTAAATGGGAGTTTAAGTAAGCATTTAACAAACCGTAGATATAAATGGTAGATTCTAATCCAACCTTTTGAAATGGGCATGTTAGGAAAAGGGGAACATTTATTTTGTCACTTTTTTGATTATAGATTGTACATTGGAATTTCAGAAACAATATTTCTTACATATTGCATAGTATTTAGTGTTCATCTATCCAAAATATTGGGGCTTGTTTGCTCGAATTTGAACTTTGCAACATTGTTTGGGAATTGTTAAAGTGGGGTTTAGCCTAAATAGCGGCATGAACTTTGTGATGTCATTTTGCTATACTAAGCCAACTAGGTACGTTCAATATAGGTACTTTGTAAAGTGCAACTCAGTGAATTTGAACACTTGCCAAGAAATCAAAGACTGAAGTGATAAAATGGCCAGAAGTTTTGCATGCATTACTGCATACTAAAGACAGAGTTTATAGTGCCTGCCTTTGTAAGATCATGCCTATTTACTAAGGGTTAACAGCTGCAAACAGCAGATTGACTATTGGGGCGGAGCTACAAAGAAGCATTTGCTTTTCACAAGTAAATTTAAAGGGAAAGTCCACTGAGCTTAGGAGTAATTTGACTTAAGCCTTAAATATAATTCTCAACAGATTGTTAAACATTGGTGGTTAAGTTGATGTGGACATCACATCTAATGAAGTGTTCCAGCTGGAGATTGTGTCTCCAGAATTTTTAGAACAGTTGTGTATTGCAATTAAAGTGCAAGAACTCATAGAAGAATAGGCTTATAGCTGCAGAACTTGAGCACAAGTAGTTAGAAACTTATTAATGCAAAATTATATTTTTGAGAAGTCTGGAAATAAAGACAAAGCAAGAAAAATAGCTATTGTATCATCACTAGTTGCTTCAATGTAATACCACTCCCAAAAGTTAGATACAGAGCGTGCACAGAAGGGAACTTAAACAGCAGCTATCACAAAGGGAGGCAGAGGATAACAACAAAGCAACAGTTAGCCCAAAAGGCGATCGAACTTTTAACTGGGAAAACTAAATTCAAAGAAAGTGACCAAGAATTAGAACAGGCATGAGAGGAACTATACAAAAGGAAGAAGAACTAAGCCAGGGGACAGGGGAGAATGTCTGAACCTAGGCAAGACAAGGTTATCTATTTCAACAACAATATTCTGATGCTTACACAAGGTTGAAGGAACAAAATTTAGAATTATATAGATCTCAAGCAGAAACTGCAATGAGTGCAGGTCACATATAGTTAAGCCTGAACCTAAAGTGAGAAACTAATATTTTTTGAAAATCCTGGTGAAAAAGATCCCAGGTATATAGAATTTAAAACTATGGTGGAAATGATGCACCTAAAAGCAGTAACAGTCGTTCGACCAAAACATTTACAGATGCAGAATAGGGAACAGTGTGATGACTTATGAATTAATAATATCACTCATAGGACAGTAACCCCCTCTATTACAGCTATTCATTAGACAGCACAAGCTGATGGAGCAGAGATAAAGAGCGAGAAATTGAAAATGCCCAACTAACAGCGGCAGAACCTTAACTGAAAACAGGTGAGAGAAAAGGAGATACTGAAGAGTCAGCACAGAGCAAACGTGAAATTATTTGGGTTTCTTTTGCCAAGAAAGAAAACTATAGTTTCTCAGCTGAGACTCTAAAGGAAACAGGTAGCATTAAATGGAAACTTACGGTTAGTCTGTTTGCACAGACAAGCTCGCCCCTCTCAGAGGGAGAAGTACTATTACCCGTAAAACATGGCTAGAGAGGCTCTCTCCTCTCGGAGGGAGGAATTACAATACCACCAGCCCAGAGCCAGATCATTAACCCTTCCAGCTTCATGAATGGAAGCATTCCTGCTGAGGAAAGGTATGCCTGGCCTCCTACAGCGCACAGCCCAGTCATTACTTTGCCTCAACCCAATCTAAGTGATCAAAAGTTCTAACAACTAACAGAAATACTAACAATCCATAAGGAAAGGGTACATTTTATGCAACAGCTTGTCCAAAAATTAATGGAAGAGGACTTACCTTTCTAAATGATGAAATAGATGAAATTCAAACCCTCGAGAGGATTGTCTTGAATAAGCCTGACAATTCTAAGAGGCTGGTCATCTAATCACCCTCCCCCAACTGCCTTTGTACTTATGCCACAGAGGGAACAGCATTTTATAGTTATTAGTGACTGTGATCCTCAGCCAATTCTCAGATGTTTGACCTGGGGGTACCCCGCTGAATCAGCTCACGGAATGACTAGTCTCCCTGAAAAGATTTCTCATGTGAGTTAATTGGATCCATAAGATCTGCCAAATTTTATTTCTGAGTGGTTGTTAGCTCTTATCTAGATAATGCAAGTTTAATATTAGACCTGGTTCTATCTCATAATGACCCCTGCAGCTTGGATGTGGAATGAGGCATAGTAAGTGGCAGACTGATTGGGAACTGCTTGCACGAGTAGAAAGTAATATAGTGGATTCAATAATGTGGATGATGAGCTTATAGCTGCGAAATAAGGATTCAAAGGCCTTTTATTGGAGGCTGAAGCATATATTCTTTTCAAGTAGAGACATGGTCAAGCCAAGGGGAGAAAAAGAGTATTCTAGGGTATTTGCAATGTATACTTCCTGAGATTCAGAACAGGCTCCTTTTCCAAATAGGTGTTAATTCCTTTGGAATTCCATAAACACAACTTCAGGTTCCACATTGACAACACCCAGATCTACATCACCACCACCTTTCTTGACCCCTTCACTGATTTGTCATGCTTCTTGTCTGACATCCTGTTATGTATGCAATAAAGGTTCAAACTGAGTACTGTTTAACTAAGCAAGGTACAACCTTGCTTCTGCTTTATTTAGGCCCAAAGTGGCTGACTCACAAAATGGCTGGGCTTTTATACCAGAGCAGCACCATGTGCGTGCTGTTCAGTGGCCTCCAACAATGACACCATCTGGTGGCTACAAACAGCATGTACATACATGACAATACCCTCCTCTGAGATCTTATCACTGTCTTTCACAGGGTGAGACAGTCCGTTGCTTTACGCTCCCGGGTTGGCCGTCTCAGTTCGATTTCAACCTTAGGTGAATGTGCAGAGTCTGTTGCAGCTGGTAGCTGGATAGCTGACACACTGGGGGCTGGCAGTGGCCATGTCAGAAATTGCAATTCCATTTTTATTGAACAAGTCCGTGATGGAAATTCCGGGTTCACTGATGACCCTTGAATCCACTGAAGGCTGTTGGTAAGTTGGTTGGTCGTCGACGGTTTCTTCTTCCGAATGCTCTGGCTCATCTGTGTGCCTCAACTTTGTTTGATCCATGTGTTTCCTGCAAGTTTGCCCATTCTTGAGCTTTATAACAAATACTCTGTTGCCCTCCTTGGCCACGACCATACCAGCGATCCATTTGGGACCCTGACCATAATTCAACACATATACAGAAATCATTAACAGAAATCTCGCGTGACACAGTTGCGCGATCGTGGTACCCTTGTTGACTCTGTCTTCTGTATTCAACATGCTTACTTAAATCCGGGTGTACAAGAGATAACTTGGTCTTAAGACCACTTTTCATCATGAGTTCAGCAGGCGAGACCCCAGTGAGTGTGTGGGGTCTTGTCCTGTAACTCAGCAGTATGCAAGAGAAGCAGGTCTGCAGTGGACCTTGGGTTACTCTCCTCATGCTTTGCTTGATAATTTGCACTGCACGTTCTGCTTGTCCGTTGGACACAGGCTTGAATGGTGCTGACCTTACATGTTTTATACCATTAAGTTTTACAAACTCCTGAAACTCCTGATTGGTGAAGCCTGACCTATTGTCGCTCACCACTGTCAGGCAGACGTGTCGCGAACATGATATTGAGATTCTCTATGGTTGCCGTGGACGTACTGCATTCTATCCACTTTGAATAAGCATCCACCACCACTAAAAACATCTTGCCCAGGAAGGGATCTGCAAAATCTACATGGATCCTGGACCAAGGTTTGGATGGCCATGACCACAAACTCAGCGGTGATTCTGCTGGTGCTTTGCTGAGCTGCATGCAGGTGTTGCACTGATGCACGCATGCTTCCAGCTCAGAATCAATTCCTGGCCACCATACGTGGGAACTGGCGATGGCCTTCATCCTCACTATACCAGGATGTGTGCTGTGTAACTCACGCACAAACTTCTCTCTTCCTTTCTTAGACATTAAAACTCGATTGCCCCACAATATGCAATCTGCTTGAATAGACAGTTCATCCTTGCGACGAATGTATGGCTTGGCCTCCTCGCACATTTGCTTAGGTATGGCACACCAATCCCCTTTGAGGATGCAACCCTTTACCACCGATAATATCGGGTCCTGGCTGGTCCAGGTCTTAACCTGTTGAGCCATGACAGGGTTACCTTCACTCTCAAAAGCATCCATGATTAACATTAAATCTGCCGGTTATGGCGTGTGGGCTATGGCAATCGGCTCAAAGCATCGGCACAATTCTCTGTGACAGGTTTGTGGCGAATGACATAATCATAAGCAGATAATGTCAGCGCCCACCTTTGGATGCGGGATGAAGCGTTGGTATTGATACCTTTGCTCTCGGAAAACAACGAACTGAGCGGTTTGTGATCGGTCTCTAATTCAAACGTCAGACTGAGCTGAGGTATTGATGTATCTTTTTAACACAGTACACACACGCTAAAGCTTCTTTTTCTACCATACTGCAGGCTCTTTCCGCCTTAGACAAACTTTTGGATGCATACGCAACAGTTTGAAGTTTCCCTGACTCATTGGCTTGGTGTAACACAACCAGTTCCACATGACAATGCGTCACAGGCCAAAACTAAACATTTACATGGGTCATAATGTACCAGCAGCTTGTTAGAGCAAAGCAAATTGGTAGCTTTCTCGAAAGCTTTGTCTTGCAATGTGCCCCACACCCAGTTGTTGCCTTTTCTCAAAAGCATGTGCAGTGGTTCAAGTAAGGTGCTCAATTTAGGTCGGAAGTTACCAAAGTAGTTGAGTAGACCCAGGAACGAACGCAGCTCCGTCACGTTCTGCGGCTTGGGTGCATTCTTGATGGCTTTGGTTTTCACGTCAGTAGGTCTGATGCCATCAGCAGCGATTTTCCTCCCGAGGAATTCGACCTCCGGTGCCATGAAGATGCAATTCGATGATTTAAGTCTGAGTCCCACTCTATCCAACTGCAATAGAACCTCTTCCAGGTTGTTCAGATGTTCCTTGGAGTCACGACGGATGTCATCTTGGAACACAATGGTTCTGGGAACAGACTTCAGTAGACTTTCCATATTCCTCTGGAATATTGCTGCAGCCGAGCGAATTCCAAACGGGCACCTGTGGTAAATAAACAGTCCTTTGTGCATGTTAATGCACGGAAGTCTCTTCAACGTCTCGACCAACTTCTGCATCATATAGGCTGACGTCAAGTCCAGTTTTGTGAACGACTTCCCTCCAGCTAGCGTCGCAAACAAGTCATCAGCCTTCGGTAACGGGTACTGATCTTGTTCCAAAACCCTGTTGATCGTAGCCTTGTAGTCTCCACAGATTCTGACTGTGCCATCACTTTTCAGCACAGGAACAATGGGGCTGGCCCATTCATTAAATTCGACAGGTGATATGATCCCTTCACGTTGGAGTCTGTCCAGTTCAATTTCGACCTTCTCCCTCATATACGGCACTATCCGAGCTTTATGATGGATGGGTCTTGAATCTGAGTCCACGTGGATCTGCACCTTGGCTCCCGTGAAGTTGCCGATACCCGGTTCGAACAGCGAGGGGAATTTGCTCAATACTTGGGCACATGTATCTTTCTCCGACGACAACGCCTTTCTGTCGTTCCAGTCGCATCTGATTTTCTCCAACCAGTTCCTGCCGAGCAGCTTTGGGCCATTATATCGCACAATCCACAGCGATAACTCATGAACTGCACCGTTATTCGACACATTAATTTGTGCACTACCGATCACCTTTATCAGTTCTTTGGTGTACGTGCGCAGCTTAGCGTTAACAGGGCTCAATCTGGGCCTCACAGTCTTAGTATCCCACAGCTTATTAAATGCTCGATTGACTCGCCCCTGTGTCCAGTTCCATCGATACCAGTATCTCGTTAAATTTCACATTAATCAAAATTGGTTTATTCTTGGTTATGAAAGAGTACAGTCCATACACTTCCTCCTCTTGCATCTTGGATTGCGTATTCGGATCCACGTTAGTCTGACTCTCATCCTCCATGTGGTGTGTCGCAGCTCGTTTGCTCATCTGCGGACACTTGCGCTGGAGATGGCCCACTCTCAGACAGCCTTTGCAACTATATTGCTTAAATAGGCACTGCTGGTGCCGATGATTTCCCCCACAATCTCAACACGGAGAAGTCAGATACATTCCCGCTGGCAGACTTTGGGCAGCCACAGATTTCGAGATCGCAGCCGACTAGGCCGTGCCATGTGCCGCTCTGCCGAACGCCGAATCAATCGCATTTACAGTACTTGCCGAGGTTCGGTTCTTCACCAACATTTGCTTTAAACTCCTGTCTGTCGTCATACATGATTGCGTGATCTGGATGGCCCCTTTTTAAATCCAACTCCTCCACCGCCAGAAGTTTGCGCAGGATCACCTCGTGGTCGATACCGATAAGAAAAATGTCCCGCAGCATGTCTGCCAACACCGTCCCAAACTTGCACAGTCCCACTAGACGTCTCAGGTCAGCAACGAATTCCGCCACGCTCTAGCCCTCCGATCGAACGTGTGTTTCAAACCTGTATCTCGAGATGATGATGCAGTCGTCTGGCTTGAGGTGCTCCCGTACCAATGTACACAACTCCTCGTACGTTTTCTCTGTTGGATCGCTCGGCATGAGTCGATTCTTCATCATGAGGAGATCTTTGAACCGCTCACAGTGAGGAACACGGCCCAGCGCCGATCTGCATCGTGGACCCCCTTCATTTTGTTAGCCACAAAGTACTGGTTCAAACGGCTCATAAAGTCTGTCCAATTTTCTCCCTCCATGAATCGCTCTAAAAATCCAATCGTGTTCACTTTGCAAACAAAGGTTTTTTATTCTAGTCGCCAAATGTTACGTATGCAATAAAGGTTCAAACTGAGTACTGTTTAACTAAGCAAGGTACAACCTTGCTTCTGCTTTATTTAGGCCCAAAGTGGCTGACTCACAAAATGGCTGGCCTTTTATACCAGAGCAGCACCATGTGCATGCTGCTCAGTGGCCTCCAACAATGACACCATCTGGTGGCTACAAACATAATGTACATACATGACACATCCAGTATTGAATGAGCAGAAATTTCCTCCAAATATTGGGAAGACTGAAGCCACTGTCTTCGGTCTCTACCACAAAGTCCATTCCCTAGCCACTGACTCGATCTCTCGCATGGCCACTGTCCAATGCTGAACCAGACTGTTCGCAACCATGACATCCTATTTGAGCTTGGGTTGACCTTCTGACCCCATATTGTCTCCATGAACAAGACTGCGTACTTCTATACCTGGTCTGGCAACGTCCCGATTTTAAAATTCTCATCCTTGTTTGTTTAATCCCATTATGGCCCTCCATATCGCTGTAACCTCCTCCAGCCCTATAACCTTCTGAGATCTCTGCATTCCTCCAATTCTGGCATCATGCACATCCTCGATTTTCATGATTCCACTACTGGCAACCATGCCTTCAGCTGCCTGGACCTTAAGCTCTGGAATTCCCTCCCTATCCCTCTCTACTACTCTCTCCTCTCCTTTAAGATACTCCTTAAAACCTACCTCTGAGCAAGCTTTTGGTCACCTGTACTAATATATCTTTATGTGGCTTGTGTCTAGTTTATTTTGATAACACTCGTGTGAAGCGCCTTGGGACATTTTACTGTGTTAAAGTGCTATATAAATACAAGCTGTTGTTGGATATGATAATAGAGAGAAAGCATATGAGGCTTCAGTCCAAGTGAAAAGTTTAATCTAAGTCTAACAATATTGCCTAAGGAAGAAATAGATGAAACAATCTCTTCTCTCTTCCACCCTATCACATACCTTCCCTTTTGTTCTTTCCTCCCCTCACCCTTTCAGTGTTCCTTAAGAATCTGTTCATTTTGACCCAAAATGTTAAATCTGTTTCTTTCGACCGATGCTGCCTTTTCAGCATTTTCTATTTTTATTTCAGATTCTAGCATCTGCAGTATTTTTCTTTTGAAACAATAGATGTCGGACTCACAGATATTGAAGGCTATATTTAGGAAATCTTGACATGAAGGGATACGCATAAAGTAAGCTTGAACTTTTTGTATGTTGTGGACTGTTACACCTTGGTACATTCAGGATCAGAGCTGGCACTGACGTCAGTTAGTAACCCTATTACATGGGGTTGGGAAATCATAAAAGCAGATCTATACTGACACCCATATCTTTGGCTATGACAATCAATAGTAAGGAATACTGGGATATGTGCGGCTAAGATTTGCATTACACGGTGAATGTTCATCACCAATGTACGTACACCTACTGAATAGTGGTATAATGTTCAGATTTCACCCTCTTACATTGTGCCTGTGGTATTCTATGATTCTTGATAAAATAACCTTTTACTTATGGATAAACACATAGGCTGGAATTTTAATTTGGAGGCGGGTAGGGAGCGGGGTGAGGACTAGAAAGCAGTCGGGAAGCTGGGAGAACGGGATTCCCGCAGACCATGCTGAATTTAACGGCAGGGCCTGATCAGCATTTCAAAGCATCTGCAGCCAGCCAGACAGAGAGATAGGCTGGCTGTCGGGCGGGGAGACCCACAGCACCAGGCCGCAGAAAAAAGGGAGGGAGTGATCGGTGGGGTGGGGCGGGGGGAAGTCAGAAGCCGGAGGATCAGGGCTGGAGGACAAAGACTAAACGAGGATCTGAGCCGGAGGGGGAAGCCGATGTGGGTTTGGGGACAGGAGTTGGGAATTGGCCAGGGGCCACGGATCAAACTCCAGGGTGGGGTGGGGGGGGGACAAAATCAGAGGAGGAGGAGGGTTAGAGGTCTTGGGGGAGGGGAGGAGGGCAATTCAGTGGCCTCGGTGGGGGGGGTGGTCAGGGGAGAACAGATCAGAGAGCTCGGGGGGAGATCGGAAGGGTTGAGGGGGTGTCTGATCACGGGGGATTGGCGAGGCAGGGAGGCTGGATCCAGCAGGATTGAAAAGGCACTTACCTCCTGGATCCGGCAGTCCTTATCTCCCTTTAGATGGCGGGTTCCCAGAGGCCTGGAAAACCCTCCCAGCCAGAATTAAATTTGAAATGGTGGGTCACCATGAGACACAGAGCCTCATTATAATAGTATCAGTAATGGTGACCATGAAACTATCGGATTGTCGCAAAACCCATCTGGTTCCCTAATGTCCTTTAGGGAAGGAAATCTGCTGTCCTTACCTAGTCTGGCCTAAATGACTCCAGACCCACAACAACGTGGTTGGCTCTTAACTGCCCTCTGAAATGGCTTAGCAAGCCATTCAGTTATAGCAACACCGCTACAAGAAAAAACAAGAAGAATAAAACCGGACAGACCACCCAGCATTGACCTCGGCACCGGCTACGGATTCGACAATGGTCCACACAGCCCAGTCCACCCTGCAAAGTCCTCCTCACAAATATCTGGGAACTTGTGCCAAAATTGGGGAGAGCTGTCCCACAGACTAGCCAAGCAACAGTCTGACATAGATATACTCTCAGAATCATACCTTTCAGCTAATGTCCCAGACTCCTCCATCACCATCCCTGGGTATGTCCTGTCCCATCGGCAGGACAGATCCACCAGTTGTGGCGTCAGTGGTATACAGTCGGGAGGGAGTGGCCCTGGGAGTCTGCCTGGATCCAGCAGTCCTCGTTTCTCTTTAGAAGGCAAGTTCCCGGAGGCCTGGGAAACCTGGCCAGCCAGACAAGCATGGGCCCGGAAAGCACCTGCTCATTACCACCTACCGCCCTCCATCAGCTGATGAATCAATAGTCCTCCATGTTGAATACCATTTTGAAGAAGCACTGAGACTAGTAAGGGCACAGAATGTACTCTGGGTGGGGGACTTCAATATCCATCACCAAGAGATTCTCGGTCGCACCACTACTTACCGAGCTGGCTGAATCCTGAAGACTGGGCCTGCGGCAGGTGGTGAGGGAGCCAACATGAGGGAAAGACTTACTTGACCTCGTCCTCACCAATCTACCTGTCGCAGATGCATCTGTCCATGACAGCATTGGTAGCAGTGATCACTGCACAGTCATTTTGGAGATGAAGTTCCGCCTTCATACCGGGGACACTCTCTATCGTGTTGTGTGGTACTACCACCGTGCTAAATGGGATAGATTCAGAACAAAACTGGGCATCCATGAGGTACTGTGGGTCATCAACAGCAGCAGAATTGTATTCCACCACAATCTGTAACCTCATGCCTTGGCATATCCCTCACTCTACCATCACCATCAAGCCAAGTGACCAACCCTGGTTCAACGAGGAGTGTAGAAGAGCATGCCAGGAGCAGCACCAGGTGTACCTAAAAATGAGGTGCCAACCTGGGGAAGCTGCAACACAGGACTACATACATGTTTAAAAAGCGGAAGCGGCATGCTATAGACAGGGTTAAGTGATCCCACAATCAACGGATCAGATCAAAGCTCTGCAGTCCTGCCACATCCAGTCATGAATGGTGGTAGACCAATAAACAACTGACGGGAGGAGGCTCCATGAATATCCCCATCCTCAAATGTCGGTGGAGCCTAGCACGTGAATGTAAAAGACAAGGCTAAAGCGTTTGTAACCATCTTCAGCCAGAAGTGCTGAGTGGATGATCCATATCGGCCTCCTCCTGAGGTCCCCACCATCACAGAAGCCAGTCTTCAGCCAATTCGATTCACTTAACGTGATATCAAGAAATGGCTGAGCACACTGGATACAGCAAAGGCTATGTAATTGTAATTGAAGAAGACAAGGTGTACAGTGACACTCCTGCTCCTTGTCAGAAATACTGTTTCAGACTTTAACTGAATGGTGCATGCTGCCTGCTGCTGTCCATGGATAATGGCAGAAGTGGTAAACACGCCGTTAGTTATTCAAGCTCACCTGGAGGGAGGTGGGAGCTGTTGGGTTAGAAACATTAGGCAATTCTAACAAAATAGTGTTTTAAAAAAATATGTACCCTCCAGAGGTATTTTTAATATATAATATAATATCACTTTGTGCAATGCCCGTCAGTGCCCAATCCTAAATTCTGTTTCACATGCTCTCGGTAGAGCATCAAGGCTTCAGAGGCAAACGGAGAAGTATATTGCCCCTGTCATGTATTCAACTGTCATTGTAACACATGTATAAGCTGACCTAAGTTGTACACCTTGAGAACACTGACCACAAGGGGGTGAACTTGTGGGAGACACTCCTAACCTGGACTTTCAGGTATAAAAGGGGAAGCTCCACCACCTTCATCACTTGAGGTCTTGGTAATAAAGGTAACTGGTCACAGAGTGATCTTCTCTAAAGTATGGACCTCGTGTGTATTTATACTGTATAGTAAGGACTTATTTGCCCCAGTGGAGAAAAATGTCCTTTTAGTAGGTTCAAATGTCCCTTTGGCATTCATGCAAGGAGAGATTGCTACAATCTTAGCAGGGGACGTTAAGGTCAAAAAAGAATGAGAACCGTAATTTTTTAACTTCAGTAATTGAAGTAAAATGTAAATAATAACTAAAAAGTTAGTCTTTTGTATAGACATTATTAGCTCATAATAGTTAGCTAATTCAAGCTAATAAAATAAGAATTTACAACCCAGCAGGAACAAACTAATACTGTACAATTGGAGTGATGAATGCTTTTCATTTTCCACCACAGAGGACTAATATAAAATTATATTTAAGGTTTTTAACATTAGTATTTTAAAATTTTTGTAATGTAAGATTAGATTTTTAAATGTTTGTTTTTAGGTGACCTTTTAATATAAAAAGTTGAGTATATGTTTGTAAAAATCATCATCATCATAGGCAGTCCCTCAGAATCGAGGAAACTTTGCTTCCACTCTTAGCATGAGTTCTTAGGTGGCTGTACAGTCCAATACGAGAACCACAGTCTTTGTCACAGGTCAGACAGATAGTCATTGATGGAAAGGGTGGGCAGGGAGCCTGGTTTGCCGCATGCTCCTTCTGCTGCCTGTGCTTGATTTCTGCATGCTCTCGGTGACAATACACAGGGAGCTCAGCGCCCTCCCGAATGCATTTCCTCCACTTAGGGCGGTCTATGGCCAAGGACTCCCAGGTGTCAGTGGGGATGTCGCACTTTATCAGGGAGGCTTTGAGGATGTCCTCTGCCCGCCTTTGGCTCGTTTGCCGTGGACCAGTTCCGAGTAGAGCGCTTGCTTTGGGAGTCTCGTGTCTGGCATGCGGACTATGTGGCCTGCCCAGCGGAGCTGATCAAGTTTGGTCAGAGCTTCAATGCTGAGGATGTTGGCCTGGATGAGGAAGCTAATGTTTGTGCGTCTGTCCTCCCAGGGGATTTGCAGGATCTTGCGGAGACATCACTGGTGGTATTTCTCCAACGACTTGAGGTGTCTACTGTACATGGTCCACCTTTTAATTATTTTAGTGTTCATCGAAAAATAAATTGTGTATAATAACTTAAGAAAATACATTACATCGGTATAAGTTCTTGGTTGGATAACATCCCAACAACATTCCGGCTGTCATGCTGAAGACTTGTACTCCAAATCAAGCCATGCCTCTAACCAAGCTGTTCCAATTTGTTCTTCTTAGGAAGTTCCTCGGAGAGACTAAAAATGAGTTCTCAGGTGACTGATGACTCCGCTATGGGACCGACAGTTTCTGTCACATGTGGGGCAGATGGTGGTTGAGGGGACGTTGGTTGAAGGGGTGGTTAGTTGGGGTGCTTGGGTTGTCGTGCACTTCTTCCGTTGTTTGTGCTTGGTCTCCGTTTGCTGATGATTGCACAGTATCATTCTGTGTCATTCGCAACTCCTCAGATAATGCAGCAGTCCATGCTCGCATGCAGCAAGATATGTACGACATTCAGACTTGGGCTGATAAATGGCAAGTAACATTCACGCAACACAAGTGCCAGGCAATGACTATCTCCAACAAGCGGGAATCTAACCACTGCCTCTTTCTCATTCAACGGTATTACCACCACTGAATTCATCATCAACATCCTGGGGGTCACCATTGACCAGAAACTTAACTAGAACAGCCACATAAATATTGTGATAACAAGAGCAAGTCAGAGGCTGGGTATTATGTGCTGAGTGTCTCATCGCCTGACTCCCCAAAGCCTTTCCATCATCTACAAGACACAAATCAGGAGTATGATGGAATACACTCCAACAACATTCAAGAAGCTCAACATCATCCAGGACAAAGCAGCCCATTTGATTGGCACCCCAACCACCACCTTAAACATTCACAACCTCCATCACCGGTGTATCATGGCTCCAGTGTGTACCATTTACAAGATGCACTTCATCAACTCGCCAAGGCTTCTTCAGCAGCACCTCCCAAACCTGCGACCGCTACCATCTAGACGGGCAAGGGCAGCAGGCGCATAGGAACATGATTACCTCCACGTTCCCCTCCAAGTCACACATCATCCTGACTTGGAAATATATCGCTGTTCTTTCATAGTTGCTGGGTTAAAATCCTGGAACTCCCTCCCTAGCAGCACTGTGGGAGTACCTTCATCACATGAACTGCAGTGGTTCAAGAAGGCAACTCATCACCATCTTCTCAAGGGCAATTGTGGATGGGCAATAAATGCTGGCCTTGCCAGCGATGCCCACATCCCATGAACGAATAAAAATAAAATGGGCAACTTGCCTCCTGCGAGTTCTCTCGCCTCTCTCAAAAGCAGAAGTGGGCGGGTTGGAGGCACGTATGGGCCGGGATTCAGTTTTAAAAAAATCTTGTTTTACCTCCCACCTGATGCCAACCAACTCATTTTTTGGGGTTAAAATGCCTCCCACAGACTAAAAAGCTTTGAAATCAGAGCATAAAGACTGGAGCAGGATAGGTCGGTAATGAGAATGAGGATCTTGCCTGACTATTTGCCACCACGATAAGTGACCCAGTTGAGACAGACCGTATAGAAAATGGTATCACTGTTGTGCTACATCAAAAATAGGACAAGGATTGCAGAAGTATTGCTTGTGCTACTAAAACCCCAAGTGATATGGGACAAAAATACTCCTGTATGAAGCTATATCGCCCATTTTCTGGGCATCAGGACTTTACTGGAGCTTCGCCTATAGACAGAAAATCACCATCTTCTACTAAATAATAAAATGATCCATGAAGATAATGGGCTAGTTTACACTTGGTTACGCTGGTTTTTGGGGGGGAATTTGCCGAAAATCGGTGTAACTGGCGCAAATGATCGTGGAATTATAAGCGGAAATTACGTTCAGCACAGATCGAGTTTCGTGATCTTTTGCGCTAATTTATAAAACATCCTGCTAGAAGTCGACCCCGCTCACAAAACTGGCTATGCCCCCAGGGTGAATGAATCAATATTGGGAGTTTCCACTAATTGCGTTCGTTTGCGGGACTTCATGGAGGCTCTGTAAGGGGAGGAAAACCGATACCCGAACTGCTTATCAGTATTAGGTTCTGGGGAGTTGGGAGTTCCTGTGTCTTTATAGCGATTGTAATTGTGTGTAAAACTCGCTTATGTATGTAAAGCACATTTATAAACTTGCTTGAATGGGTTTTAAGAAGTGGAAGCAGCAAAGCTTGCTATATTGCAAAGCTTGATGGTTAATGAACCATCATAAGTAGCCAACACTGCATTGATCCTTAGCACAGACTGAGAGAAGATGAAAACATACACTCAGTACTGAATAACAAGGGCAATGGAGTCAACAGCCTAGAAAGATAGCAAACCCTGAGAAGCAAGGTCAACCAACACATCATGAGAAACTGAGGCAAAGTTGAATACATTCCAGAAGGGTGACACCATGGGAGATGGACAGGTGGAGGAGAACCACTCAGAGCCAGTCTGAGCTGTAGGCCAATCGATGGTTTTGTAGGAGTGTCGCAAACCTCAGAAAATGTATAACTGTCATTACAAACTGTTGTTCTGAGAAGTGTTCATCGGAACCTTCCCGAGCATGTTCAAATAAACCGGTTAACTGAGGTTTTGTCTGAGTGATTCCGTGGTCGCTATGTCAAAGGGCAGGTGTCGATTCCTTCGATCAGAGAGTCCACCTTGAGGAAGAGAAGTCTTCCTTTTACCCCAACAGGTTCTAAACATTAAGCTGGTTCTTTTTAGGTGCAAGGACACTATAGGCATGTTTTAAAAGCTTCTGAAAGTATTTCTTTATTAATTTTCCAAGAAACTGACTGCTGTACCCTAATATTACTAGCAAGTGGTTCTGTATATTTTTTAAAAATCATTTAAAATTGTGATACTGATAGATGGTGGATTGACACTATAATTAACAATGCTTATTTTTTTTGTGATAAACCAATTTTCAGCTGTATTAATCAAACTGCACTAAGTTACCACATATATATTCAGGAATATTTTTTTAAAGCAATTTTTTTTTTAATTACATTTTAAAATGATAACCGTTGCACTGGTTCATGGGCTCATGGCAGATTTTGCATTCAGTGATATGGAAATGAGAAAAAACTTCTCAAAATGGGCACAATTTTGGATGCACTAGCCTATAATTCCCTGGTTTATGTCATTCCCTTTTCTTGAACAGGGCAGTTCCATTTGACACTCTCTAGTCCTGTGGCACAGTTCATGTTTTCAAACATTTTTGGAAAATTATGGTTAGTGCCATCTCCTCTCAACTGCCTTCTATATTCCAGGAGGCGGCATATTATCTACCCTACTTTTGGTTCTACTAGTGGTTCCTTCACATCCTTTTCAGGAATCCCTACAGTCACATGTTTAATTTCTGTATAACAACTAAGACAAAATACTTTAAACATCCTCAACATTCCTTTACTCAAGTGGAATACAGCCCTGCCCAAACTCTTAAGTGATTTCATCCCTTCTTTAACAGTCCTTTGTCTTCTTATCAACTTATAAAACGTGTTGTTTCCCTTCATGTTGGCTACCAGTCTTGTTAAATGAATATTCACATATTTCAGATAACCATGGGTTAAAGTGACCGATTCTCAAATGTATAACCCCCTCCAAGGAGAAACTACCCTCATGTACAATTACAAAAAAAAACACACTTCATTGTAAATTTGAAATTGGTTTAATCAAAGTCTACTTATTTTTTTCTTCCATTGAGGAAATGTTCATTGACATTTTTAACACAACTGGCTGTTGGGCACAGAAGGTTTGCAACACTGGATGCATAGAACTAGGAAATGAATATAAATGATAAACCCACGAGATTAAGGCATTTATTTTTCCATTCACATTTTGTATCTTGCGACAACTCATACAAAAAAATTACATCACATCACTCAACAAATTTTATACTTTGATGTCTAATTTAAAGCAGAAGATATAATAAACTAAACAAAAACATAGACTTAATTCCACAACCCAGTTCAAAGGAAGTGTCCATTTTTGGAGATGAAGCGGTCAATCATGTCAAATGCCCTTTCAGGTTGATCATATGGCAAAATGTGTCCTCCACCTCGAATAATTACCTTCAACAGAAAATAGAAAATGCACTTTATTTTGGTTAAAAAAGGCAAAATAAAAATTACATGATAACTTGTTGCTAATATTCATATTGAATCTCTCCTGGATTTAATTTATGAGTACACTCAATTCATATTTCAGATCAATGCTGCCTGAAGACTGCCTTGTTGTCAACAATGAAAACTATAATCAATATGCACAGTTCACTCGTGAAGATTGAGGAAGAAACGTCATTTCATTGGCAGAAATTTTCCTAAAGTACAGATAACATAGAAATTTTTAAAACTATTTTTTTCTTCTCCTCCCTCCCCCCCTCCGCCTCATTTTATATGAGGTTTGATTAGTTATCTTCTATCTTTATAGTTCTCCATGCCATGCATCATTCCTCAATTGATGCGGCTCAGGTCTCATCCTATGCCACATGATGAGTACAAAAGATACGTAAGGGAAATTCTGCATGGCTCATCTTCCAATTCCTCTCCCTATCTGTGAAGGAAAAAGGGAGGAGTGGATAGCCTCTGCCCTATCTCCCAATAGCACAGGTGAGAACGGCAAGTGAGGAAACATAGAAACATAGAAAATAGGTGCAGGAGTAGGCCATTCGGCCCTTCAAGCCTGCACCACCATTCAATAAGATCATGGCTGATCGTTCACCTCAGTACCCCTTTCTTGCTTTCTCTTCATAACCCTTGATCCCTTTAGCCAAAAGGGACATATCTAACTCCCTCTTGAATATATCCAATGAACTGGCATCAACAACTCTCTGCGGCAGGGAATTCCATAGGTTAACAACTCTCTTAGTGAAGAAGTTTCTCTTCATCTCAGTCCTAAAGGGCTTACCACTTATCCTTAGACTATGTCCCCTGGTTCTGGACTTTCCCAACATCAGGAACATTCTTCCTGCATCTAACCTGTTCAGTCCCGTCCGAATTTTATATGTTTCTATGAGATCACTTCTCATCCTTCTAAACTCCAGTGAATACAGGCCCAGTCAATCCAGTCTCTCCTCATATGTCAGTCCTGCCATGCCGGGAATCAGTCTGGTGAACCTTCGCTGCACTCCCTCAATAGCAAGAACGTCCTTCCTCAGATTAGGAGACCAAAACTGAACACAATATTCCAGGTGAGGCCTCACCAAGGCCCTGTACAACTGCAGTTAGACCTCCCTGCTCCTATACTCAAATCCCCTAGCTATGAAGGCCAACATACCATTTGCCTTCTTCACCGCCTGCTGTACCTGCATGCCAACTTTCAATGACTGATGTACCATGACAACCAGGTCTCGTTGCACTTCCCCTTTTCCTAATCTGCCACCATTCAGATAATATTCTGCCTTTGTGTTTTTGCTACCAAAGTGGATAACCTCACATTTATCCACATTATACTGCATCGGTCATGCATTTGCCCACTCACCTAACCTGTCCAAGTCACCCTGCAGCCTCTTAGCATCCTCCTCACAGCTCACACCGCCACCCAGCTTAGTGTCATCTGCAAACTTGGAGATATTACACTCAATTCCTTCATCTAAATCATTGATGTATATTGTAAATAGCTGGGGTCCCAGCACTGAGCCCTGCTGCACCCCACTAGTCACTGCCTGCCATTCTGAAAAGGACCAGTTTATCCCGTCTCTCTGCTTCCTGTCTGCCAACCAGTTCTCTATCCATGTCAGTACATTACCCCCAATATCATGTGCTTTAATTTTGCACACCAATCTCTTGTGTGGGAACTTGTCAAAAGCCTTTTGAAAGTCCATCCACTGGTTGTCCCTTGTCAACTCTACTTGTTACATCCTCAAAAAATTCTAGAAGATTTGTCAAGCATAATTTCCCTTTCATAAATCCATGCTGACTTGGACCAATCCTGTCACTGCTTTCCAAATGCGTTGCTATTTCATCTTTAATAACTGATTCCAACATTTTCCCCACTACTGATGTCAGGCTAGCCGGTCTATAATTACCTGTTTTTTACACTCCTTTTTTAAAAAGTGGTGTTACATTAGCTACCCTCCAGTCCATAGGAACTGATCCAGAGTCGGTATACTGTTGGAAAATGATCACCAATGTATCCACTATTTCTAAGGCCACTTCCTTAAGGGATGCAGACTATCAGGCCCCGGGGATTTATCGGCCTTCAATCCCATCAATTTCCCTAACAGAATTTCCCACCTAATAAGGATTTCCTTCAGTTCCTCCTTCTCTCTGGACCCTTGGTCCCCTAGTATTTCCGGAAGGTTATTTGTTCTTCCTTCGTGAAGACAGAACCAAAGTATTTGTTCAACTGATCTGCCATTTCTTTGTTACCCATTATTAATTCACCTGAATCTGACTGCAAGGGACCTACATTTGTCTTCACTAATCTTTTTCTCTTCACATATCTATAGAAGCTTTTGCAGTCAGTTTTTATGTTCCCAGCAAGCTTCCTCTCATATTCTATTTTTCCCCTCCTAATTAAACCCTTTATCCTCCTCTGCTGAATTCTAAATTTATCCCAGTCCTCAGGTTTGCTGCTGTTTCTGGCCAATTTATATGCCTCTTCCTTGGATTTAACACTATCCTTAATTTCCCTTGTTAGCCACAGTTGAGCCACCTTCCCCATTTTATTTTTACTCCAGACAGGGATGTACAATTGTTGAAGTTCATCCAAGTGATCTTTAAATGTTTGCCATTGCCTATCCACCATCAACCCTTCAAGTATCATTGGCCAGTTTATTCTAGCCAATTCACATCTCATACCGTCGATGTTACCTTTCCTTAAGTTCAGGACTCCAGTCCCTGAATTAACTGTGTCACTCTCCATCTTTAAGGAAATGCAGATGCAAACCATTATTCGTTACTGTGAACCATTATGAGTTGGAGCATTTATGCATTTTGTCATCACTGTACCACTCTAGATATGGTATCTAAAAAAAATGCTAGTATAGGGTAGGACAGCTGGTGAAGACTTAAAAAATTTCAACTAAAAGACCAGGGGGGCGAAATTGTTCTGTGCCCCGATTGGGGCAGTAATCACCTGGGACTTTCTGTGCCCGAAGCAAAGTCCCTTTCCCGCCGTGGAATTGCCCTTACCACCCCGCAAAGGAAATGGTGCGCAATCTCTCGTATTCCGTTTCCTTTGGGGGTGGTAACCGGGGCGCTACCAGTGTGCTGAGGGAAGTGCTACGTGGATGTTTCATGTAGCTCTGACACGTTTTAACACCCTTCTCCTTTGCTTAAAAGGGAAGGCTGCTGCACACTCTGCAAGGCCTCTGATGGCCTCCACTAGGCCACCAGGGCAGCGTGCAACCGGGCCAGCTGCCCGGCAACCAAAACGGAGTGCTGGGTTGCACGATGGCGGCCCGACCCCGCTAGGGCCGCCATCGTTGAGCCGACTCAAGAGTCGGCAGTCAAAAAAAGATTCCGGCCCGGGGCGCTGGTGCCCTCCTCTTTAAGGAGCGCCCCAAAAGCGTATGTCTGCCAGTTTCGCGACCCGGGTCATTAAAGTGTCGGTGCGGGGCAGTGAGGTGTTGCTGCGCACGGCGATGACGTAATTGACGGTTGCACAGCAGCCCAGGGCGGTAACAAATTTCCGGGCAATTTCCTGGGAGGCGGTAGCGCCCCCTCCCTATGGGCTCAATTTTTCCCAGTGATTTGCACTGTTTTTTGTGGAGCAGGCTGCTCTTTTTTGGCCTAAGTTGAAAAAGCAGAGTTTCCCCAATCAATTTGCACCAGTGTAACTCAATTAGTTACGATTTGTTTCGGTCAGTTTTTTTCCCCGCCAAAATGGGTGTAACCAGCCACCCGTGCCAATTTTGGTCATTTCTGGAAGTTTGGCCAGCTGACAGTTACTCCAGTTTTGCTTAGGCCAGAGAGAGAGATGGGAATTATAGGGAGACTAGGGACCGAGAATGGGACCGGACCGGCAAGCACTTCGGGCGAGGTTGGAGGTAAGTTGCTGTTATGTGTTTTTCATTATTTTAATGTGTTTGGAGCTGGCTGTATGCTTCACTTTGCTGCCTCAGTTGCATTGTGTTCCTGGTTACCATGGCAGCTCGATCTTTTTGGAACAGATCAAGGCTCCACCCCCAAAACTAAAGGACAGGTTAGGCCATGCCAAAATGAAGAAATCCAACGGGGAAACTTAGAACATTTTTTTTTTGGCATACTTGGACCCCCAAAATTCGGGAGTAACTCTTCAAGAACAGCAAAAAAAAGCTTTGGGGAAAATTGAGCCCTATATAAGGGGCAATTTTGCCCCCCAGGATTTAGGGAGTGTGATTTTGAAACAGTGGCTATTTACCTAAAGCTAGTTTAAATTAAGGAAACTACTGGCTCTTTAAAAAGCTTGAAATAAAGCATTTATGTTGTGAAAATTCTGGATTTCTTTAGTTTTAATAGATTTTATTAAACAATTGCAAAAAAGTATAATACTGGTTCACAATTCTATGTGACTGAATGCACTGGACAGATGTTATCCAGGGCTGGTTAGTTGATATTGTTACAGGTTTGAGAGGATTATTTTGACAAATCAAATGGAGACTAAAGTGTAATACTTGGATGGAGATTAAGAGGCCGAATTTAGTCACCCCCCATTTCTCGGCGGCTCCCTTTTTGCCGCCTGTTGCCGCCGGGTCCCATCGGGAGCCACTTTTGGCTCTGTTGTGTGGGCAGCAGAGTCAGCGGCAAGCAGCGGCAGTCACCAGGTGGGAGTGGGAGTGAGCAGCCGGCATCATCAGTGTGCGGCAGTTGGAGGCCTCTCCACTCGGGGACATTTGGAGGGCCTCCAATACGCATGCGCGAGACTTCGCGATTTTATTTTGTAGTTTTTGTCTTCCGACGTGTCGTCATTTCATGGCCGTTTGAGGCTGATTGCGACACTGCGCATGTGCATAACGGCATACCACTTTATTTCACCTATGAGTGTGAGAGGGGAGAGGAGAGAGTTGGAGGTTGGAGAGGAGAGGGTGGAGAGGAGTTTGCATTGGAGAGGAGAGAGTTTGAGATTGGAGAGGGGCAGTCTGAGTTGGAGAGGGGGCAGTCTGCGAAATTGAGCCCCACAAACTCTTGTGCAGCCAATCGTTTCATCATTGACGATGAGTGACCAGAAATCTGCCATGAAGACTGCCAAAACCAAGCTCAGAGCTCCCTGGTTTAATGAAGAGGAATTGGAGGAGCTTGTGACGGAGCTGGAGCACAGGTACAAAGACCTCACCCGGGATGGTCGTGGCAAGCCTCCACCACCCCAATACCGACGCATTTGGAGGGAGATTGCTGAGATCATGTCCGCAATGGGCAACATTGAGCGGGATGGGGACCAATGCTGGAAACATTGGAACGATTTGATGGCGGCAGCAAGAGTGAGTAAAAATGTATTCGCCCCCTCCTGTCCAACGCCAAAAGGGTTGTATGCCAGATGTATGTGTGTGTGTGTGTGTGTGTGTGTGTGTGTGTGAGAGAGAGTGTGTGTGGGGGACATCAGCAAAGGGGCTAAAGGCTGCAACATTTTTGTGCAGAAGAAAAATGCATCCAAGGCAGCATGCCTAAGAGCGACGGAACAGGGAGCAGCAGAGGTGGTCGAATTGAGCAGGCTGGAGGAGTGTGCGTGGCATTGGTGGGTGCCCGCCACCGTGCAACCACAACGGTTGATGCAGATCCGGTGCTACAGCATGGTAAGGTTATACTAATCTGCAGTCTGAGCCACGCTCATGGCATGAAAGATCATGCAATGTTAATGCACTCGCGGTTTACCGCGCACTTTGTTGCCCAGTATTGGTGTAACCATGCAGAGATGGAACTCCTTACTGACAGAATGTGAGATGGCACAGCTCACATCTCAGCTTGACCAGCACCACCCTCCCTCTCCCCTCCAAAATAATTATGAATAAGTGAAAAGTCTTCAGCATGTCACATTTTGTGTAGCCAAGCTGATTAATGAATTCTGTGACACAGTCCTTCAAGAAGTTCTCAGGGAAGCACTACATATAACATAGAGGTTTAGGGTTAGAATGATCTATTGTAAGCCTGAGACTCTGACAGCATTTGTCTGGGAGAAAAAGGGTATAAAGTTACAGCTATTCGACTTTAGGGGCAGCGCGATTACAGAGCAAACTGAGGAAGGACTACGGTCAATAGAACACAGCAAGAGACAAGCACCGCGGTGCCTCAGTGGCCGACCGTTGAGGTCTCAACGACTAGTCTGTCACTGTCGCCTTGTCAATGTTTTTCTTTGTACTGCAAGGAAACTACTTTGTAAAATCAGTTCTGATTCATCACAAGACCTGTACCCAGTGTGCCTTGTTGTGGTGATGGACATAAGTCTATTCTGAGAGATGTAATAAATCTTGACAGATCAAATATCCTTCACAGCACAAAGAGTAATGTGATGGACCTTAACCCGCACAGAAAGAGTTCAGATATGTTTCTCCATATGACTCCGTTGAAGGGAAGGTGTGGTGGACAAAGCGGCAATGAGTAGTGAAAGATGGTAAAGACTCAGTGGAGATGCCCTCCAAGAGTTATGAGAGTCTTTAATGCGGAACATATTTAGGCGCATATTGTGACTGCGCAGAGGGTATGGGATTATGTCAGGCTGAATAAGCGAAGGTAGAAGATGTTAAGAAATGGCGTATCGCTGAAACTGATAGTCAGAAGAGCATTACATGAGGTATGGAACACGGGAAAATACGTTTAATGTACTGCAATGTAACTGATGACCATGTCATCTCAGGGGTGGCACTCTGTCATGTTTGGCCTCGGAAAAAGAGGGTTGATGTGTACGCCTGAAGGTCTGCCCTGCAAGTAGGTGAAGCGAGAGTAATTGAAAGGCAGCCTTCCTGCATTGGTGACCCATCCTTGTCGTTTTGCGATGGCCTGATGACAGGACCCATTATACAGTGCAGACATATGTTGATGGGAAGATATTCCTGATAAAGCAGAAGACCTGAGGGACAGATGTGTGTTTCTCACAAGATACCAAATATGACATTAAAATCAGACACTCACCAAGAGAGGGTCAACAATGTGAGTGTATTTACAAGTGCACAATAACAAAAGGTTACATAACATTACTACATTTACACCACCAACACCCACCTCTCTACCCGACACCACCACCTCTCTTTCCACCCTCCCATCCCCCCCCACCTTGAAGTGATGCATAAGCTTCTTTTCCTCACCCCGCTGACACCACGGCGTGCCGCTCCCCTGCCCCTCACTGCCTTTGGTTGACGAGGTTGTGCAGGAGGGCAGCGAGGTGTCTGCAGATGTGCGCATCTTGGTGAGAAGGCAGGGGGCGTGACCGAAGGCCCCGGGATCTCCTGATCCTCCGGATCTGTCTACCTTGAGGGTGTGGGCTAGGGGGCTTGCACTACGTGTCCAGAAGCCAATTCTTGCCTCATCGCCTCAACGGTCTCAGTTGTGCGCTCCAACACAGTATTGAGCCGGTCCATCCTATCATCCTGCTGCTGGGTGAAAGTGACCATGCTGCCAGTGATCCCAGCCATGGTCTGGAGCATATCTCGACCTACCTGCACGCTTGTCCGCGATAGCTGGACCATCTCCTGAATTGCAGAGAGCGCTGCTGCATCCTCAGGTGGTTGCTCGCTCCTGGTGGGTTCTGGCGCCTTGCTTGCCTTCACACCACGGCCTCTGCTCTTGGCAGTGTGGAGTCCGTTCAAAACTCTTCAAGTACGCCAAAAAAATGCTTTGAGGAAAATTGAGCCCATTGTTTTATTATTGTAACTGACCTTCATCTTTGCTACTCTTTTGAGGTTGATATGCTTACAGAAACACCCTGTATTTTGTGGAACCGTAAAAATGTTGATATTATGTACCCTTTGTGATTGGTAAAACTCAAATTGTTTCACAAAAATATATAATTCATCTTTCAAACTATTATCTGTGTTCAATGGCTTTGCTCCCCATTTCTATCTTCTGCGCTGAATTTTTATGGACGCATTAATTTGCAACACCCACAGCTCTGATTGGGCCCCCTTGATGACAGCTCCTGTTTACTGATTAGTTCCCTCAAGAGGATAAGACACACCAGCAGTTTCTCTTTGCAAAGTGTAATTCGAGCCAGGCAGAACAGAGCTCACTTCGTACAGTCAGGGCTCACTCTCACCGGTTAAAATCTTTCCCCAACCCCACAAAGAAGTTCCTGCCCCCACCGCCCAAGTTCCTGACCTCCACCCCCACCCAAGTTCCTGACCTTTCCCCAATGCCCTGCCCCCCCACCAGTTTCCTGACCTCCCTAAACCCAAGTTCCTGCCCCACAGATTCATGGCCTTCTCCCCCCAACAAACTCCTGACCTTCTCCCCCTGCCTCCGCCATAGATGGGGCATTGTGTGTGGGCCACGGATTGTTAACAGGTTTATTGTGTATGAAATGAATAGTGACAGTGTCGTGACTTCCGGATTTTGTCCAGTCTTACCATCTGGATCACGTTCTTGCTCTCAACCCCCCGCTCCCTTTAGACCTGGATCATGTTCTTCTGCCATCCCCACTGTGCTCTCTGTACTCTTTACACCTCTCACCGAGTTCCTGACCTCTCTCCACCCCCTCCAATTCCCCCGATCTCCCCCTCTCTCTCCTCCCTCCGATCTCCCCTTCTCTCTCCCTCCCTCCAATCTTCTCTCTCTCTCTCGCCCAGTCTCCCCCTCTCCCTCCCTCGGATCCCCCCTTTCTCTCAGTCTATCTCTCTCCGATCTCCCTCCCCCCTCTCCGTAGTCTCTCTCCTGTCTCACCCCCTCTCTCCCTCCCCATCTCTCTCCATCCCTCGGATCCCCCCTTTCTCTCAGTCTATCTCTGTCCCATCTCTCTCTGATCTCCCCCTCTCCGCAATCTCCCCCTCTCCCAGTCCGATTTCTCCCCTCTCTCTCTCATCTCCCCTCTCTCTTTCCGTCTCTCCCTCTCTCTCTTTCCATCTCCCCCTCTCTCTATCTGTCTCCCCTCTCTCTTCATCTCCATCTCCCCCTCTCTGATCTTCGTCTCTTCCTTTCAATCAAAGCTTCTCCGGGGCCTTGATCCACAGAGCTGAACAAAGCATGAGCCACACTGTGGGGTACTGTGCATGTGCAGCTGGACCTCCGTGACAGCACGCATGCACAAAAAGGGGCGGGTCCGACCGTGCACATGCTCAGAAGGACACGGAAATGTTCGTGCAAATAATCACTTTGAATTTTTATATCCTTCATTTAAGCACGGGTAAGATGGCATACACTGTTAGAAAACATCTGTGATTAATGGGCAATAGTTATTGGGATAGTTCAAGTTATAATTTATACTATTCCCCTCCCCAAACAGCTGCTTTAATTATACATAAATACGCATGATAAAACATGTCCATAACTGGACTTAATCCTAGTTAGTTAAGGATATCACTGAGCGGCTGCAGGCCATTCTGGGGGGAGAGGGTGAACAGCCAGAGGTCATGGTCCACATGGGTACCAATGACATAGGTAGGAAGAGGGATGAGGTCCTGCAGGCAGAGTTTAGGGAGCTAGGAGAGAGATTAAAAAGCAGGAGCTCAAAGCTAGTAATCTCCGGATTACTCCCAGTGCCACAAGCTAGTGAGTACAGAAATAGCAGGATAGAGCAGATGAATACGTGGCTGGAGAGATGGTGCAGGCGGGAGGGCTTCAGTTTCCTGAGGCATTGGGACTGCTTCTGGGGGAGGTGGGACCTGTACAAGTCGGACGGGTTGCACCTCAACAGGGACCAATATCCTCGCCGGGGGGGGGGGAAGAGGGGTTGCTAGTGCTGTTGGGGAGAGTTTAAAGTAGCTTGGCGGGGGATGGGAACCTGAAAATAGATTCAGTAGGGAGGGCAGTAAAGCTGGAATTAGAAAGTTAAAATAAAGAGAGTGAGTTTGAAGGAGAGAGGAAACAAGCAGGAAAAAAGGGTAAAAAAACAAATTTAAAGGCACTTTGTCTGAATGCACATAGCATTTGTAATAAAAGAGATGAGTTGACGGCACAAATTGAGACAAATGGGTATGATCTGATAGCCATTACAGAGACGTGGTTGCAAGGTGACCAGGACTGGGAATTAAATATTCAGGGGTATTTGACAATCCGGAAGGATAGACAGAAAGGAAAAGGAGATGGGGTAGCTCTATTGATAAAGGATGAAATCACTGCAATAGTGAGAAACGATATTGGCTCAAGTGATCAGGACATTGAAACAGTTTGGGTGGAGATAAGGAATAGTAAGGGGAAAAAGTCACTGGCGGGCGTAGTTTATAGGCCCCCTAACAGTAGCAACTCTGTTGGTCGCAGCATAAACCAGGAAATAATGGGGGCTTGCAATAATCATGGGTGATTTTAACCTCCATATTGATTGGACAAATCAAATTGGTCTGGGTAGCCTTGAGGAAGAGTTCATAGAGTGCATAAGGGAAGGGTTCCTTGAGCAGTAAGTAACAGAATCAACCAGGGAGCAGGCTATCTTAGATCTGGTCCTGTGTAATGAGACAGGATTAATAAACAATCTCCTAGTAAAGGATCCCCTTGGAATGAGTGATCATAGCATAATTGAATTTCAAATTCAGATGGAGGGTGAGAAAGTTGGATCTCTAACCAGCGTACTAAGCTTAAATAAAGGAGACTATAAAGGTGTGAGGGCAGAGTTGGGTAAAGTGGACTGGGAAAATAGATTAAAGTGTAGGACGGTTGATGAACAGTGGTGTACATTTAAGGAGATATTTCACAACTCTCAAGAAAAATATATTCCTGTGAGGAGGAAAGGGTGTAAGAGAAAAGATAGCAATCCATGGCTAACGAAAGAAATAAAGAACAGTATCCAATTAAAAGCAAGGGCATACAAAGTGGCCAAAACTAGTGGGAGGACAGAAGATTGGGAAGTTTTTAAAAGCCAGCAAAAGATGACTAAAAAAATGATTAAGAAAGGGAAGATAGACTATGAAAGTAAACTAGCATGAAATATTAAAACAGATAGCAAGAGTTCCTATACTTATTTAAAAAGGAAACGAGTGGCTAAAGTAAATGTTGGTCCCTCAGAGGATGAGACCGGGGAATTAGTGATGGGGAACATGGAGATGGCAGAAACTCTGAACAAATACTTTGTATCTGTCTTTACCGTAGAGGACACTAACAATATCCCAATGGTGGATGTTCAAAGGGCTATAGGGGGGGAGGAATTTAACACAATCACAATCACTAAGGAGGTGGTATTCAGTAAGATAATGGAACTAAAGACAGATAAATCACCTGGACCAATGGCTTGCATCCTAGGGTCTTAAGAAAAGTAGCGGCAGAGATTGTGGATGCATTGGTTGTAATTTACCAAAATTCCCTGAATTCTGGGGAGGTCCCAGCAGATTGGAAAACTGCAAATGTAATGCCCCTATTTAAAAAAGGAGGCAGACAAAAAGCAGGAAACTATAGACCAGTTAGCCTAACATCTGTATTTGGGAAAATGTTGGAGTCCATTATTAAAGAAGCAGTAGCAGGACATTTGGAAAAGCAAAATTTGGTCAGGCAGAGTCAGCATGGATTTATAAAGGGAAAGTCATGTTTGACAAATTTGCTGGAATTCTTTGAGGATGTAACGAACAGGGTGGATAAAGGGGAACCGTGGATGTGGTGTATTTGGACTTCCAGAAGGCATTTGACAAGGTGCCACATAAAAGGTTACTTCACAAGCTACAAGTTCACGGGGTTGGGGATAATATATTAGCATGGATAGAGGATTGGCTAACTAACAGAGTATCAGGATAAATGGTTCATTCTCGGGTTGGCAATCATTAACTAGTGGGGCGCCGCAGGAATCAGTGCTGGGACCCCAACTATTTACAATCTATATTAATGACTTGGAAGAAGGGACTGAGTGTAACGTAGCCAAGTTTGCTGACGACACAAATATGGGAGGAAAAGCAATGTGTGAGGAGGACACAAAAAATCTGGAAAAGAACAGACAGGCTAAATGAGTGGGCAAAAATTTGGCAGATGGAGTATAATGTTGGAAAGTGTGAGGTCATGCACTTTGGCAGAGAAAATCAAAGAGCAAGTTATTATTTAAATGGAGAAAGCTTACAAAGTGCCACAGTACAGCGGGACCTGGGGGTACTTGTGCATGAAACACAAAAGGTTAATATGCAGGTACAGCAAGTGAGCAGAAAGGCCAATGGAATCTTGGCCTTTATTGCAAAGGGGATGGAGTATAAATGCAGGGAAGTCTTGATACAGTTATACAGGGTATTGGTGAGACCACACCTGGAATACTGCAGTTTTGGTTTCCATATTTACGAAAGGATATACTTGCTTTGGAGGCAGTTCAGAGAAGGTTCACTAGGTTGATGTGGAGATGAGGGGATTGACATGAGGAAAGATTGAGTAGGTTGGGCCTCTACTCATTGGAATTGAGAGGTGATCTTATCGAAATGTATAAGATTATGAGAGGGCTTGACAAGGTGGATGCAGGGAGAATGTTTCAACTGATAGTGGAGATTAGAACTAGAGGGCATAATCTTAGAATAAGGGGCCACCCATTTAATACCGAGATGAGGAGAAATTTCTTCTGAGGGTTGTAAATCTGTGCAATTTTCTGCCTCAGAGAGCTATGGAAGCTGCGACATTGAATAAATTTAAGACAGAAATAGACAGTTTCTTAAACGATAAGGGAATAAGGGATTATGGGGAGCGGGCAGGGAAATGCACCTGAGTCCATGATCGGATCAGCCATGATCGGATTAAATAATGGAGTAGGCTCGAGGAGCCGAATGGCCTACTCCTGCTTCTATTTCTTATGTTCTTATGTTAGTTTAGGTGTTGGTTCAATGATGGCATACTGGCACCAGTACTGGAGAAAGAGGGAGCTGTTCCGTTGGGACAGGCTGCACTTAAACCAGGCCGGGACCAGAGTCCCGGTGAATCAAATGACTCGGGTGGTAGTTAGGGCTTTGGGTAAAATCAAGCACAGTGTGTCAGGAAGGGACAGAAAGTTTAACAAAGGTAATCGGGCATTACTGACTAAGGTCACATCAGGGAAAAATAGTAAAATATTAAAATTAAAAGGTGCTATATCTGAATGCACAAAGCATTTGTAACAAAATAGATGAATTAATGGCACAAATGGGTTTGAGCTAGTAGCTATTACTGACACATGGTTGCAGAGTGACTAAGGTTGGGAACCAAATATTCTAGGGTACTTGACTTTTAGAAAAGGTAGGCTAAATTGAAAAGGAAGGGAAGCAGTCCTGATAATATGGGATGAAAGACAGCAGTGAGAAAGGGTCTTAGCCCATAAAATCAGATGTAGAATCAGTATGAGTGGAGCTAAGAAATAACAAAGGGCAGTAAACACTGGTGGTAGTAGTTTATAGGCCCCCTAACAATAGTTCTAGTGTTGGACAGAGTATAAATCAGGATATTAGAGGAGCATGTAATAACGGTAATGCAGTAATTTGAGTGACACTAATTTTCATATCGACTGGGCAAACCAAATTGGAAAAAGTAATTTGAAGGATGAGTTCATGGAACGCATTTGAGACAATTTTCTCGAACAATTTCAAGGAACCAACTAGGGAACAGGCTATTTTAGATCGAGCATCATGTAATGAGATGGGGTTAATTAGTAATCTTATAGTAAAGAATCCTCTGGGGAAGAGTGATCATAATATGACAGAATGTCATATTGAGTTTGAGAGTGAACTGGTTAATTCTGAAACTAGAGTCTTAAATTAAGCAAGCCAATTACATAGGTGTGATGGGGGAGTTGGCTAAAGTAGATTGGGAAATTAGATTAAAAGCTATGATCATAAGCATTGGCAAATATTTAAATAATTCATTATTCCCAATGAATGTACATTCCCTAAAGGAATAAAAACTACATGGGAAAAGTGGTATAACCGTGGCTAACTAGAGAAGTTACAGATAGTATTGGATTAAAAGAAGAGGGTAATAATGTTTCCAAAAAGAGTAACAGGCCTGAGGATTGGGACAGGTTTTTAAGAGATCAGCAAAGGATGACGAAGAAATTGATAAAGAAAGAGTAAGTAAAATATGAGAGTAAACTAGCAAGAAATATAAAAACAGATTGCAAGATCTTGTACAAGTTTGCAAAAAGGAAGCGATTAGCAAAAGAGGCAGAGACAGGAGAAATTAGAATGGGGAATAAGAAAATCGCAGAGATGTTAAACAAATAATTCACATCTGTCTAATCAGCAGAAGACAAAAAAAAATACTGGAAATAATGGGGATCCAAGTGTCTAATGAGAATGTACACAGTAATATAAACTATTCAACACAGCAGTGGAAGTAATCTGAATTAAGGAAAATATAATATAATTACAATTAAAAACTATATTGTGTTATATACATCAATTCAAGAAAAATATCTACTTTATAAACTAACCAGACAGAAAGAACATTCCTATTTCATATTAAATGTATTTTAAGCTTTGACCCTCTCTGTACATTAATTCTGAAAGCAAATATAAAATAAAGTAGAACTTGTGTCTAATGAATGTGCTGGCAATGTTTAAGCTTCCTCCCTGTAAAATGAAGAAAAGTAGTAGGAGGCCTTATTTTAAATTTGTAGGAATTCTAAATTTCCCCTTGACTACTCATTAGAGTAATTTATGAAAGCTAAAGGACTAACAGCTTGTCTGCAGGATATAGCTCCAGTTCTTTGTCTGGATGTGGACATTTCCTTAGTAGTCAACTTCTTTCCATGCAAAATGTACATATGGTGACCTCAAAGAAAGCTCTACTCAAAAATAAATCACTAATTCATCAAAACCATTTCCTTCATTCCACATAGGATTATAGGATTGCATTAAAGTAGACACATAAAACAGCAAAACAAAAACAATATTTGGACTTTGGCCTACTCAAAGGGATGGCCTTATGCAGAAAGAGGCTTTCATGAACCACAAGACATAAGACTTAACATCTGTTTCCCTAATGCAGCAATTATTCTTATTTAATGCAGAATAGAAAAATGTGTCACATCTGTTAAATCAGTCTTTTTTGTAAAAGGGAGGGACTTGATCAGCCAATTTCTTTGCTATGTTTTTATGAACCATGTTCACAATGGTTTGCCTTTTCTCTTGATACCTTCCGATTCATCTCCCTGTTCAATGCAATTGGACCATACTGCATAACCTTACCCATAGGTTACCTTTCCATCATACTCTATGGAAATTGTTTGCATACGATTGCCACACACTCTTGAATGAATGCATACACACTGATATGCAATTTGTTGAATTTGACAAAATTTGCCATTGTTCCCATTTACAATTTGAAAGGACTATGTTAATAGATACAATAAGGACATAAGATAATTGAATGAGACAGCCATTAAACCTATCAGGTCTGTTCCTTCCAATGGACCATGTACTCTCTGTATTGTCAGACCAATTTATACAAAACAAGAAGAAAAAAAATCCTTCCTGACGCCAAAGGAAAGAGCAAAAACTAAAGGATGTCCATAACACATAGATAGTGTTAGTAGCAAGTCACAGAACAGACCCCTATTAAATTGCACTGCACCCAGTTAAACCTAGTTAATTTGTCACCACCTTCTGTACTCTTTTGCAAAGACAACTGTCAACAACCTGGTTACTATCATTAATTTCAGGTGCCCTTAACTTCATCAGAAGTAGAATTTTATCAAATACTTTGATAATTTTTCAAATAAAATGATATCTTACTTGAGTGTCCTCAAGCAATTCTAGAACATTTGTACTAGACTCATTGGGGGCAATTTTAACCCCCCAAAAAAGATGGGTTGGGATTGGGAAGGAAGTAAAAATTAAAAAAATTTCAAACTCAAACCCGGGGGCGGACGGCCAAACCATTCGCAGGACATGGGTCCTCATTTAAATATTTTAATGAGGTTGCATGCCTAGATTTTGAGGCCGAAATTGCCCTCTGCCTCAAACGGGGCACACTTACCGCTTTTAAAATTTTGTGTGCTGTTGCAGTGTTCTGCGCAGCTGTCCCATTACTCAGTGTTAGATTATCCCATTTCTGCTTTGCATATCAGGATTACTTGACTCATTCATCAATCCTCTGGTTACAACCCTTGTATTTACTGTTATATCAAAGCTGTCCTCCCCACCCAAAATTTATTCACAATTCTAGCATGCGTTATCTGGTCCAGGTGGCCTAAATATATGTATAATTTGCTGATCTCTGCATAAATTTGCAATTTCCCCCTTTGGGGTCTCTTTCCCAAAAGGAATAACCACATCCCCTTCACACTCATTAAATTACCATATAGATCTAAGTTAAATTAACGTACAAGATAAATGAGCTCTTCTGTGATTAACAATAAACTGAAAGAGAACACAACCTGCACGAAATATTCTAGCATTCCTCACACTGGGCTCAATTTTCCCCAGGAGTTGCACTTTTTTTTTTGGAGTAGGCTGCTTTGTCTGGCCTCACTTAAAAATCCCCAGTTTCCCCAATCAAGTTGCACCAGCATAACTGACTTAGTTAAGTTTTTTTTTTAGGCTAGTTTTTTTTTTCTAAAAGGGGGCGTTACCAGCCACCTACGCCAGTTCTGGCCATTTAGGCAACTTTGACCAGCTGATAGTTACTCCATTTCTACTTAGGACAGCGTATGTGGCCTCTCGAGAAAACCCTTGCGGAGAGTTAAAGAAATCGGCGCAGGTAAGGAAATCGGTGCAGGTAAGTGCAGCAGATGCCCGGACAGCAACAGCAGGAAAGGTAAGAAAGAGGGGGAGAGAGGGGGTGGGGGGAGGAAGAGAGGGGGTGGGGGAAGCCTTTGACTTCTTGAGGGAGGAGACCACTCGGCCTGGGAGCGGACCGGAAGACCACTCGGCCAGGGCTAGGGGTGGGCAGGAGAACTGACAGAGCTCACCGGCAGGCAGGAGAACTCACAGGTTACCATGGCAACCCGATCTTTGTGGCACAGATCAAGGCTCCACCCCCCTCGGGTTAGGCCACGTCAAAATGAAGAAATCCTAAGGGGAAACTTACAACACTTTTTTTTTGGTGTACTTGGGCCACAAAAAAACAGGCGTGACTCTTCAAGTACGCCAAAAAAATGCTTTGGGGGAAAATTGAGCCCATAATACCTAATGGAGATGAACAAGCATATATTGAGATAGGAGGTTTAGTGAACCAATCTACCTCTTAGAAGTTAAAGCCAGACAAAATACTAAAATCATATACACTGTATGTGAAAACTTGGCTCAACTTGAGTGTCTTCTAGTCGGAGAGGAATTTTAGATTTCTAGTAATCAATAATTTCACTATTTCTCAAAATTTTGATCCAAGGGACTGGATGTTTGGTTGTCCAGTGCCTGAGTTAGTGGCCAGAGGAGGCGTTAATGGGAGTGTAAGAGGTTACCGACCGGGAGCACAGCTTTTAGTGCCTCAACCGAAAATTCATTAGAGGCTCACCGGGAGCGCAAATCAGTAATGCCTGACTGCTAACGATCAGTGTGATCCTGACGTCAGTCCTGGTGTAGCGCCCACACTTGCGCCCCAGTGGGAAAATTAGGTGCGGCCACCTCATTTAGCAACCGCCAAGAGCAACATTTGGAAAAACAGTCGGTGCAGGCTTGCAGAGTCGTTAACTGGTGGCTACTTAAAGGCATGAGGAAGCGCTTCCGTCCGAGGTCACAGTCAGTGCAACATTTACACACAGCACGGTAGAGAGCCTTCGCATTTGCAGCGGCAGACAGACGTACCAGTTCAGCTGGAGAGAAACTTATTTCTAAAACTTTAATGGGGGCACTGCTAATTCACCAGCGTCACATTCTACATGCTCTAACAAGGCGTAGTGAAGACGGATGGGCTGCTGGCCATATCGGCGGCCAAAGGAGGCGAGCCCCTAAATGTCGGGGCAGGAGGCCTTACCCCCCTCCCCCGCGGCTTTATCACCGGTAATGCTCATACCTGGATCTATCCAAGGAGCAGTGTGGCAGAAGGCTGCGCTTCCGAAAGGAGTGCATTAGAGATATGCCATCTCCTGCAGGTAGACCTACAGCCTCACATCAGCACCAGGATTGCACTGCTCGTTAAAGTGAAGGTCACTCACCTCCGGCTCCTTCCAGGCTACATCTGGGACATATGTAGCATCTCACAATTCATTGCATTTGTGACGTCACACAGGCTCTCTTCACCCGTCGAATGGACTTCATTACCTTCCCGATGACCAGGGAGAAACAGGATGAACCTGCATGTGGGGGTTTGCCAGGATAGCGGACATCCCGAGGGTGCAAGGAGCAATTGACTGCATGCGCGTGGCTTTGCGAGCACCATTCAGAATGCAGAGGTCTTCAGAAACAGAAAGGGATACCACTCCGTAAATGTACAGCTGGTGTGCGACCACATGCAGCGCATTCCTCGCAGTCAATGCTCGCTATCCTGGAAGCGCACACGACGCCTTTATCCTGCGGAAGAGCACTATGCCACGACTGTTTCAGCCACCACGGCAAGGCCGAGGCTGGCTGCTCGGGGACAAGGGATACGGCCTGGCCACCTGGCTCGTGACCCCATCCACAACCCCACCACAGAGGCCGGAGAAACGCTACAATGAGAGTCATGCCGCCACCCGCAACATCATCGAGCAGACAATAGGAGTACTGAAACAGCGATTCCGATGCCTTGGACTGCTCTGGAAGCAGCCTTCAATACTCCCCTCAACAGGTCTCTCTATTTATTGTGGTGTGCTGCATTCTGTACAACTTGGCCATCATGAGGGCCCAAGCCTTAACAGTGGAGATCGCAGGCCCATCTCAGGAGGATGAGGAGGACGGGGGAGGAGGAGGAACAGGAGCCTGCCGATGCCCCGAATGACGACGATGACCAGCAGCAGCGACAGAGGAGGCAGCGTACCAATGTTGGTGGTCGCAGGGCGATTCGACGGCGGCTCATAAGGGAGCGTTTCGCTTAAATGGAGGGAGCTGAGGGATGCAGCTAATAATGACCGCATATTGTGCAACGATAAGGCCACATCTCCGTAACAAGTCAACAGTCATACACCAGAGACTGAAGGAAACAGTCCAAGTTACATTTAAATTTGCAGCACATCCCTCCCAACAACCCCATAACCCCACCCCCTCAAATGAAACAAAATGGAGCACCCAGCCCTTCAAATTATACAACATATGAATATCATATCCACCATGATGTAAATGTGGACACCTTTAATCAGTCTGTTTTCCGTTGGCATTTCGCACCCCTTTACCTCACCCCCCTCCCTCGCCTATTGCTCCTCCTCAATGGTTCCTCAGTGCCTGCAGCAAAAGCTGCTGTGTTTCTGATGGATGCAGGTCAGATGACCTACGTGGACGCCCTGCCTCAGGATGGGTGGCAGCAGTGTAGGACAGCTGGGGTGCAGGCCGTGTCAGGTGCAAAGGCGGACTTGGCAGTGGCGGGAGCCAGAATGCTGTCATCGTGAGGAAGGACAGCACCTTCCATTTCCAGCAGCCCACTGCCACTCCTCTGGGGCGAAGCCACAGCATCAGGATCAATATGTGCAACCACAGATTGCTGACCTGCTGCGGCACCGTCTGTTCCCCGTCTGACTGTGGGGATGACAGAGAGGATAGTGGTAGACACCGTTTGCATGGCAGCACTCTGTGACTGAATGAGCGCAGAGAGCGCCTGAAACATTGCAGTTTGCGCTTCAACTGCTGCAGTCTAAGAGTGCATGCCAGCAATCAGTGTCTGCCTGACATGCGTGGCTTCAGCCTGTAATGTCATGGCCACTGTCACGTCAACCATGGCACGCGCTATCATCTCTGGGACCCTACTGTTGCTCGTTGAGGCCGTTTGCCGGTCTATACAGGAAAGGATGGTCTCAGTGGACTGCTGAGAGACGCGGCCCATGATGGAGGCGGCCTCCGCCACACTCACACCAAGTGTAGCCACGCTCTGCGGCACAGTCCCCAATGCACCCATAAGCTCACGGTGCATCAGCGATGACTCCCTGTTCAGAGCCTCCCAATTGAGGTCCTCACCTGCCTGACTGTTAGCAAGACTCCTGGGCCGACTTACCCTCTGGGGAGCTGATCCCTGACCCTCCCCTCGCGCTGTGCGTTGCTGCAGGCCACTGGCCACTGGGTCCAGGGGTGTCTAGGAAGCCTCAGAAATTGCTGGTATCCTCCATTGAGTTGATGTCCCCACTTGTGGGCACTGGATTTGGGTCCCAGTCGGTGGCCACACAAATCCCAACATCCTCTTCATTCTCTCCCTCATGTGATGACGGCGGCTGACAGGTAGGCTGCGGCTCATCTGGTTCATCATCTGCAAGCACAAAGCAACACAAGTGTGGGTAGCAGTTGGGGAGGGGGCATGGTTATTTTGCAGATACATGTTATAAGACATCTGGGATGAAGGATTAGGGGCATCACAGAAAACGGACACCTCATTGACAAACCGTCAGGGGCTCTGCCTGTCTGACCATCACCACTCTGACTGCTCGGTCCATGAGTGCGGACACTTGCTCCTCAATGGTGGTGAAGTTCTGGAGATCTCGCTCCCCTCCTCCCGTCTGCTCCTGCTCTCGCCTGCTGTGGATGAGCTTGGCCTGCAATGAGCAAAACAAGACGTGTTTGGGTCTGTAGCTATGGGTGTGCAACATGTGGCTGTAGTAAGTGACTCGCAACTGATGTCGCGAAGTGTGAATGTCTGCAGCTCAGCCTGCGTGGCAGCTCACGATGGATGTGTAAAAGGTGGGGTCTGGGCACCAGGAACTACAAGTAAGTATGATGCTGAAGGCCTGTGACCGCATATGGAGAGCTAAAGGGGCCGAAATTGCCCCCCGACCAGAAAGTAAGCACACTCACCAATTCGTTAGGTTGGTCACCACCCCAATCCATGGGCAGAGATTGGACTGATATTCACCACTTCGGTGTTTATTTCCGGTCGGGGTGGTGTTGATGGGTGGAAGTGCCATTGGAGTGGGGTGGCTGTCCCTCTTGGTCATCAGCGGCCTTCAGTTAAAGGGGAGGGCTACTGCGAACTCGGCATGGGGTTTAGTTAGGCCCACTAGGCCACCAGGGAGGGTTTCGGCTGGGCCCAAGAGGGGGTGACGGGCTGCCAACAACCCGTGGGCACCATTGTCGGAGCAACCTGGCAGTCGGCCGACAATTAAAATAAGATGGCAACCGCGGCAGCGCGCCCTCCCCTTTAAGGGCAGGCACACCGCCCAGCCACAAGCAGCTTCCCGCAGGGGAAAGCTGTCAGCGGTATCAACCGGCGGCCGCTCCGCTCTTGCGGGGCAATCTCCCGTCGGGGTCGGAAAGGGGGCGGGGGGGGTCGCCACAGGTCGGAAGGGGGTCAGTGCATGCCTGATGGGTCAGCAACATGGGCGGCGTGGAAACTCGTTCCCGCCGCTCCCTGCCCGGGGGCAATATAAGAGTCGGTCCATCCATCTGCCTCTGGTTGGTAGGGCCTATACTCTCTATTACCGCCTCTTAGAGGCAATAATAGAGTTTAAGGAGGAGGGCAATTGTGGCCGAAAAGGTCTTCTTAGTGTCCTCAGGCGGAGTCAGGAGCTAGAAGGTGAGAGACGCTTGGATGGGCGGGGCACGTCTGGGGAGGCTGTAGAGAGCTTTGAGGGTGTCTACAGCAACAAGGAGCATGGCCTGGTGCACATATGGGCAGTGTTAAGCAGTGAAGCTCACATGAAGACAATGCAAGCATAATGTAAAGGATACTCGCCCTGACAATCCTAATCAGGTCATTGAATTTCATCCGACATTGAGTTGCGTCCTGTGCACCGTGTTGCGGGCAGAGGCATGCTGTGCGACCTCCCACCACAGCCTCCTGCAGAATCTGGGGGCTGGCCTTTGTCCTCCTCCAGGCAGCAGAGCATCTTGGCGCTGTTCCACAGCCTCCAGGACCGCCTCAAGGGCTAAAGCCGAGAAGCGGTGCACACGTTGTCGACATGCCTCTGCATCCATCCTCCCGGTCTCAGGTGAGTGAGAGTCTTGAAGTGCGCATGCTTATACTTGAGTTGCCGTGCCTTTAAGAGTTGGCTGTTTCCGGGGTCTGACTCGGAGTTTCGCGCATGCGCAATGCGTCCGCCAAATTTACCGACCAAACTTTTGTTATCGCCCCCCCCCCCCCAAGCTGTAGTGTGCAACAGCTGATTTAGCATCCCTATCAGCTCCTTGCCAAATTTTAACGAATTTCTGGTGCCAACTTTTTCAAGGCGCTAAACTTACCACCCCAAATGAGGCGCGAACGAATTTCTCCCCCAAAGTGTTTTATTTTGAGCAGATTGAAACAATCACCGTTGACTATGGCACAGCAGACTCTGCATACTGGAAACACCAGTATATAATATTGCAGAATGTTTGACACAGATTCATTCCCTCTATTCCACTGCCTTCCTGGTCTGAACCCAAGCAGCTTCCCATAGATGGAAGAAGAGAAAAAGGCAAGATGACTTTGGGGGAAATAATCAAACAGCACCACGCCCAGGTGGTTAGGTTACACTTACAAGCAGTGATTTCCAGGTAGTATCGGTAGAAGGATGCAAACAGATAATTCTCGATGGAGAGAGTGAGCAACACAGGAAGGAAAAAAAATACAAGAAGGTAAGACTTGCTGTTACAAATCCTGGTCTACCATAGATAACTTCTCTGGTTCTATGGTGCCAGTTGCTTTTACTATTATGAGAGTTGACTCAGATTACCTTATCCAGTTGTACAATAGTGTAACCCAGGAATGGAACAATAATTACACCATGTGCTCTGGACCACATATTTGTGTCATTTGCACATGTACTCCTTTAATTTCTCTGAAGATGGACTAAGCAAATGCTTAGTGAGGCGAGGCTTGACTTGATTTCTCCAACACTCTCTCCTGGATGACCACACATCCTCCACCCTCTATACACTCCAAATTGTTCAAAATACTGACTCATATCCAGTCATGCATTAAGTTCTACTCACCAATCACCCCTGTCCTCACTGACCTACATTAGTTCTTGCCTCCCAACAAATTGAACTTAAAACCTTTACCCACAGATCCTTTTGACCACTTCTCTTAAGTCTCCCACCACATCCCAGAATCAATTCCTTTGCCCCTTTAGTTTTTTTTTTTCTTCCACCCGCTTTAAAGTGCTTTGGAACGTTTTTAAGTTAAAGGCACAATATAAATTTAAGGTGCCATTTTTGTTGTCAAAAGAGCCGTATGAAAATTCTGCATAGTTATAATTCAACAACCAGGAGGGTTGAAAATTCTGAAGCAAGCGCGCAAATACAGCACCTTACCTTTTGATATTAGTGTTTGATATTAACATTTTTGAAAAAGGAAGTACTAGCTAGCTATCCAGATCTCAGACATAAGTATTCAAAAGTAGCTACTGTTGTAGTTTGAGCTCAGCAAGGAATTCTCCATATACATTGAAAAAGTTCATAAGCATCATGCAAGTTTAAAATAAAAAAAAACAGGAATCTCCTGTCGGAAGAACATAAGAATTCGGAGCAAGAGTAGGCCATACGACCCCTTGAGCCTGCTCCGCCATTCAATAAGATCATCGACCTCAACGCTTTCCTGTCCAATCCCCACAACCCTTGATTTCCTTCGTGTTCAAAAATCTATCGATCTCTGTCTTGAATATACTCCACGACTGAGCATCCACAGCCCACTGGCTTAGAGAATTCCAAAGATTCACCACCCTCTGAGTGAAGATAAATTTCTCCTCATCCAAGTCCTAAATGGCCGACTCCTTAACCTGAGACTATGACCCCTAGTTCTATACCCTTCAGCCAGGAGAAACAGCCTCTCTGCATCTGTCCCTCATGTAGCACTGAAGAAACCAAAACAGGATCGGTTTTATATAAATGTAAACAAATTAAATCTGCCAAAAAATCAATGGGTGCACATAGACACATGTAAACATGAAAAGTAGATATTCCCAACATATTCAGCACTGAAGCACAACATTTAGGCACCTGGCAAGTCTTTATTCAAAAGCATATCCTAAAGAAACCGCATTAGGCAATAGCATGTAAACAAACCGTATGTACTTATTTAAATGCTGAAGAGTTACAAGAACGTCCTTTAGAAATTTTAACTCCGACCTAATGCAGGCAAACATCTGGAGCTGTAATTTTTTTTTAAACCAATCCTGTTGGTGGTTTTAGTTTATGTATGTTTATATCCTCTTCAGGATAACATTGAGATGATGGTTCAGCAATCTGTTCCTAGGTCCGATCAAACGTGTTTGTTGGAGCAGCATGCTGCAGTTTAATATGTTCAGATTTCTTTCTCCTTATTAGGAAAGGAAAATACATTTTAATCTCCTTGAGAAAGCTTTGCATTTATCTGGCTGAAACTAAGAGCTCACCTGGAGAATCATGGCCACAAAGCCACGTCCTATAGCCTTGTGGTATATCAATATATTATGCCACCTCACCTAAACTTTCTTTAAATACTAGAAAAATAAAGCTGCAGTATTAGTTCTACTATATAGTATAAATAAAGAAACCAAATAGGACAGCTTTTGACTATTAAATTCAATTGATTAAAATGGATTTATAGTTTGCATAAAAATCCTGGCGAAACAGGTCAAAAATACTGCTAAACTTTAGGGGGTTTCAGGAAATAGGCAAGTTCCTGGGGTTTGAAAGGATCTGTGCTTATTGTAACTTGTGTGTGATAGGGATATTTGACAGGAAAGATAGCAGTAATTGGATAGGTAGGCTGCATGCATTAATGGTTTTCTGTCTAAAATAAATTGATATATATTTCTTTTAAAATATGCAACTACTGAAATTCAGTATTTACTCTTTCCCTTAAGACTCAGACCAGAATTATGCAAACTCGAATAAGGAAACCTCTAAATATGAAGTATACTTCCTAACGCTTCAAGTTTGATTGTGCCAAGCAACATTCACTCTGCCTGGGAAACTTGTTTGTTGACTAGAAACTCAATTGAACCAGCCACATTAATGATGTTGCTACTAGAGTAGGTCAGAGGTTGGGTATTCTGTGGCAAGCGACTCACCTCCTGACTCCCAAAGCCTCTCCACCACCTACAAGGCGCAAGTCAGGAGTGTGATGGAATACTCTCCACTGGATAAGTGCAGCTCCAACAACACTCGAGAAGCTTGACACCATCCTGGACAAAGCAGTCCGCTTGATTATCAGCCCATCCACCATCTTAAACATCCACTTCCTCTACCATGCTCGCACCTTGGCTGCAGTGTGTACTCTATCTATAGAATGCACTGCAGCAACTCACCAAGGCTTCTCCGACAGCAGCTCCCAAACCTGCGACTTCTACTACCTAGAAGGATAAGGGCAGCAAGTGCATCGGAACATCATCACCTCAAAGTTCCCCTCTAAGTCACACATCACTCTGACTTGGATATATATCGCCATTCCTTCATCATCACGGGGTCAAAATCCTGGAATTCCTTACCAAACAGCACTGTGGGAGCACCTCTGCCACCACCTTCTCGAGGACAACTAGGGATGGACAATAAATACTGGCATTGGTAGTGATGCCCATACCTCAGGATGAATTAAAGACAACTCTCATCTTTCTGTAGCACCTGGCCTCTGCTTGGCATATTCTCATAGTGTCATGGCTATGATTTTAACGCTACTATGTGTGAAATCACAGACTTGAGCTCATGTCCTACCATTCTCTGTTACTGCACCAAAATCCACCTGCAATGTTAGCTAGGCATTTTTCTTAAATTGCAGCTATGATCTGGTTAAAAGAAATATAAACTAGGTTTCCAATGTTTGAAGTTTGAGACTAAAATCTGGGGAAAAAAACACAAAAATTCTTCATGGGGCCAATAATGTGATTACTTGTGTCTACAGCACAGTGGGTGCTCAAGCCTTGCATTACTGGATGTGAAGATCTAAGGCCCACTTAAGTGTCCTAATGCAGTGGGCATGCACAGTGCATGCTTAGAGCCCAAGGTTCAATGTGGTCTTCTCCAAATTTATTTAAACGAAGGTCCCTCCCTATGATGCAATCAGAGGAAAGCAATGGCCGCTAGGCCAGGCACTTTCATTAAATCAGATGCTGCTATGAAGGCCTGTTTCTTTCAGTTGGTTCCTTGATGTTAAAGGGACATTGTGTTATTGTTGTGTCTCTAAGCAGTTGATCATTTCTGCATTGTTTTGGCCTTGTTGAACAAAATAAGTTATTGAAGCTTGCTGGTCTTCCAGATAGTTCTTTAAAGCTGTACTGTACCTTTTGTCACTGACTAATTGTACAGCTGTCGTTAGAGAGTTCATTCCTTTCCAGCTCCAGTATTCATATGGGCTTTTTGCAGGTTTTAAAGAATGAAGATCACAGAAGGTATAAAACACAGGTGAAATTGCAGCTCAGACATGTCCTGTGTCTCTTATCTGGATCTGTTTAGATTCCTAAAGGAAGCAATGACTGAAATTTGCACACTCCTGCAGCCACACTGGAGAAACACTGAAAAGCTGAACATTGGGCCTATGTGTGAGGGATGAATGAGAAAGTAAATAAATAAAGAGATAAACAAGGGGTATCAGCCATGAGCTTGAAAAAGCACTAAATAGTTGTTTTGCACCACTTTATCTCTTCCATTATGTGCGGCTATTAGAAAATCCAAAGGACTGGGGGAATGCAGGAGATAAAGGCCGTGATTTTCCTGAACTGGGCGGATTTGTGGCAGCCGACATCGATGGTGGGTTCCGACCCCACTGCTGTCTCCATCCCGCTCTGGAAAATGATTTTCAGTAGCTAGGGCTGCTAAGCCTGCCCAGCATGTTACCCGAGCCAATTAGAGGAAGCAGGTCTGGTGAAGTCATTTAATGACACGTCATCAGCCGGTTTCCTTAAAGGGAACACAGCCATCTTTCTTTTAACATTTGTGTTGTCAAGTGTTCGACAGTACTGAAGTGCTGCAAACATTGACAATGACAGCACAGAGGTGCTGGGCTGCAGCCAGGCTCTCCCATAACTCCCTCCGTATGCACACTGGGAGATCCTCTTCCCTTCCAATGGGTGGAAGACACCTCCCCAGGACACCAACACAACCTGATTGCACATTGCAGAGGAGGGCACAAGCAGGGATGTGGTCAGGAGGACATGGGTGCAGTGGTGCAAACCTTTCAATTATCTCATTAGATCACGAAACATTAGTACAAAGCCACACTCAAACATCATTCTGCTATGCCTCTCATCACATCCCAATCACTCTGCCTTCCCTACCCTACTCCTGCACATCCTTACTCACACCAACTTACCTTACATGTCCACCCATCCCTCTCTCTCTGTATCTACATTGGCACATCCCCATCTCACTAGCCACCCCTCATTCACCCTCATCCTAGTGGAATCATACCAACAAACAACACACAAAGTTAGCCACTTTGGTCTTTTATCCAATGTTCACGTAAAGTTTCTGTTAATGTGCTGTTAAACATTGAAACCTTTATTTTCAACACTTTCTGTTCTTGGACAGATCTGTGTGCACCTTTGGAAGTGGCTTAGTGAGTTCCAGTGAATGGGGAGACATAACGGTACCCCCCACAATGGTGGTGAGTGTGAAAGGAATGGCGTGGACATTGTAGGGATGCTTTATGGTGTTGATGTGTGATGGTGCCAACCTGGCGCATCATGTGACAGCCAGGGTGTACAGTGTAAGTAAACTTAGCCATGGTGAGGCCATTCCTGGCCTCCTGGGCAGCAAAGTAGTCGGGTGCTGATGCCCTCTGTGCTGTGCAGCATCAGGTGATTGCAGAGAAGGTTGGTGGTGTTGTTGATGCTGCTTGTGTACCTGATGCTGCTAGTGATGGTGCTGATCATGATCAGATTCTGAGGACCAATGTGAGAACGTATAAAGGGCACCCATGTTGATGGAATAGATGGGAGCTGAAGCAGAGATGACAGAAGCATTCTGTCAAAGGTGAGAGAGTTCTTCCAATGAGGTGAGAGTGAGTGGAAAGCCTGCAGAATCTGTGCTGGAAATGGACAAGACAGCTTGTAGCTGAGGAAACTGAGTAACAGTCATGTGTGAGCTTTTACTGTACATTTGAAGCTGTCAAGTAATCAGTTGGCGCAATGGCCACTGAACTCCCTCCTCAGGTTGATAGCCATGGTCCCTGAACAGCGTGATTCTCGCCATGACCTGCTGTCAAAAAAGAAAATCTAATTTCCCACAAGTTGACCACTTGCCAGCTAAATTCCGGCTAAAGATACTGGAAAATGCAATGCCGGGTCTTAAACCCAGAAATTCCAAATTCTACTTTTACACACAAGATAAATCAGTACAGATTAATACATTTGAATGGAGCTCATGAGCAGGATAACTGGGATAGCAATCTGGTCAGGACTATAACTGCTACCCAGCCAGCTATCTGTAATAGCAAGTACAACAGTTGTTTAAGTAGGGTTGAATTATGCAATTAGCATCTGAAATATGATCAGTTAATGGGCTGGATTTTGCATTTAGTTGAATTTAAGAGCAGGATAATGATGTGTTTTTTTGCAAATTTTAACCTGGCAGTTGAGAACAAATAAAGTTACTGCCAGCTTTATGCATTAGTCCCCATCCCCCTCTTAAAGACACCTGGGCCCTACTGATGAAGAAATTCAGAGGCGTGGACTGGCTAATATAAAAAGGTGCATGGTAACAGAACAGTTTACAATTAAACAACTTTGTTTTTTTGAAGGCAGTGTAGAGAATACCAACGAGATGGTGATCCTGTTCCGCCACAGCATTTTTTTTTATTTTTTAAAAAGAGTCAGAGATGATTGCAGTCTAGTCTTCAGTGGAATAGGACTCTGGTTGTGTGTTCTAAATGCAATTGGTAGCAAAATATCCCAGCTTTCATTTTACCTGTAATGGCCAAGAAAAATAATACACGAAAAGCCTAAAATTTGCAGATTAGACGATTGTATACCCAGAATAAAGGAAAGGGGAGGGGGAATGGAATAGATTTGTCTTCCAGTAATGTTAATCAGAAGCTATTGCCATTTATCAATATAAATTAAATCCAGTAACTCTTCAATCAAATTTATTGGCTTGAAAACCTCCTGCATCGGCACAAGTATAGAAGAAATCTTCTGTTGATAGGGTCAAAACATATTTAAATTATCTTCAAGTTAATCCACAATTACAGGCCCCTGGTTATTTTTCCATTTAAAACATATTTGTTTCAGTTTTGCTTCTTTTGTCCTCATTTGTATATAGAAAACATGTGGTTAGTTAAAGAATTAAACAGTATTTCTACTGGCTTATTGCTTCAAATAACTCTTAAGAAGCTTGTTATACAGTATTGGATAGGATGAACACCTCAAGCCAAGCTGTTCCAGTACAGCTACAACACTGGCATCTACCCAACAATATGAAAAACTGCCCAGGTATGTCCTGTCCACAAAAAGCAGGATAAATCCAATCCGGCCAATTACCGCCTCATCAGTCTACTCAATCATCAACAAAGTAGTGGAAGGTGTCGTCGACAGTGCTATCAAGCACCAATTACTCACCAATAACCTGGTCACCAATGCTCAGTTTGGGTTCTGCCAGGACCACTCGGCTCCAGACCTCATTACAGCCTTGGTCCAAACATGAACAAAAGAGCTGAATTCCAGAGGTGAGGTGAGAGTGACTGTGCTTGACATCAAGGCAGCATTTGACAGAGTATGGCATCAAGGAGCCCTAGTAAAACTGAAGTCAATGGGAATCAGGGGGGAAACTCTCCACTGTCTGGAGTCATGCCTAGCACAAAGGAAGATGGTTGTGGTTATTGGAGGCCAATCTTCTCAGCCCCAGGACATCGTTGCAGGAGTTCCTCAGTGCAGTGTCTTAGGCCCAACCATCTTCAGCTGCTTCATCAATGACCTTCCCTCCATCATAAGGTCAAAGTCAGAAGTGAGGACATTCGCTGATGATTGCACAGTGTTCAGTTCCATTCGCAACTCCTCAGAAAATGAAGCAGTCCATGCCCGCATGCAGCAAGACCTGGACGACATTCAGACTTGGGCTGATAAGTGGCAAGTAACACTTACACCATACAATTGCTAGGCAATACTATCTCCAACAAGAGAGCATCTAACCACCGCTCCTTGACATTCAACGGCATTACCATCACCAAATTCCCCACCATAAACATCCTGGAGGTCACCACTGACCAGAAACGTAACTGGATCAGCCACATAAATACTGTGGCAACACGAGTAGGTCAGAGGCAGGGTATTCTGTGGCGAGTGTCTCATCTCTAAACTCTTCAAAGCCTTTCCACCATCTACAAGGCACAAGTCAGGAATGTGACGGAATACTCTTCACTTGCCTGGATGAGTGCAGCTCCAACAACACTCAAGAAGCTCGACATCATCCAGGACAAAGCAGCCCTGCTTGATTGGCACCTCATCCAGCACCTTCAAGATTCACTCCCTCCACCACCAGCGCACCATGGCTGCAGTGTGTACCATCTAGAAGATACACTGTAGCAACTTACCACAGCTTTGGCAGCACCACCCAAGCCTACGACCTCTACTACCTAGAAGGACAAGGGCAGCAGACACATGGGAGCACCATCACCTGCAAGTTACACATCAACCTGACTTGGAACTATATTGCCATTCTTTCATCGTCACTGGGTCAAAATTCTGGAACTCTGTCCCGAACAGCACTGTGGGAGTACCTCACACCAGCTTCTCAAGGGCAATTAGGGAAGGGCAATAAATGCTGGTCTTGCCAGCGATGCCCACATCCCGGGATGAATAAAAAAAAGGGACATATGTTTTCTTAATGCATGACAGTAATATTAAGTAATGGCCTGATTCAATTGACAGATTTTTTAAATCAAGTAGTTTTATTGAATACTGACTTATTAATACAGTCCTAGCCAATATTTATCCCTCAACCAACTTCACGAAAACAAATTATCTGGTTATTATCAAATAAGCTGTTTCTGGGACCTTGCTGTGCGCAAATTGGCTGCGCATTTCCTACATTTCAAAAGTACTTAATTGACTGTAAAGTCTTTTGGGACGTCCTGAAGTCGTGAAATGCGCGACATAAATTCAAGTCTTTTAATACTGATATGATGATGCTTCATGGCTCAACGCACTATTAAACTCAACCCTTTACACAATTTAAAAATAAATAGTTGATGAAATGCTCCATCCAAAACAGATGCTGACTGACCTACTTTGTATTTTGAGCACATTTATCTGCAACATACATTGTTTTCTTTTCATTTACACAATTTTCTGGATCAGAATTTTCAAAAATAAATCAACATTAATAGGTTGGAGTAATAAACTGTGTACTAATCATTGATAGCCTGCACTTCAGTTTGTACAAAGTTACTAGAACTTATATACAGAACACAGGAGATACTCCCTTACATGTTTTAAAGTTCAATTCAGCCTCCAAGTTGTGGTTCCTTTCCCACACCGCTCAATACCATGCTCTGCATATGTGCAAAATCGCTATCAAAGTGAAAACATAATTCTGCTTGCGGTTTAAAAAAAAATCTCAAACTTCCTACTTCCTGTCTCACGGCTGTTGTCATCTGGACGGGTTTTGAGGCATTTGTGGGCTTCTGAGTTTGCACAAACGTAATGAAACAAGATTTCTGAGTGTTGCATAATTTGGTCTAAAACTGCTTTTAGTTTAAAGAAATTCATCATCTATAAAATACTAAACATGAAGCTTTAGGGCTCAAGTTATCAAAAGCATTTTAAACAAATTTCACGATTATCCGGATTAAAAATTCCAGTGGATTTAATCCTCAATTTGTTCAGCAAATTGAAACTTTGCACCAAAAGAAAAAAAGAACTTGCATCTACATAGCCCATTTCAGGATCTCAGAATGTCCCAAAGGGTTTTACAGCCAATTAAATACTTTTGAAGTTTAGTCACTGTTGTAATATAGGAAACACAGCAACCAATTTGTGCAAAACAACAATGAGATAATGAACAGATAACACGTTTTGGTGATTCTATTTGATTTACCTGAGGGAGCAGATGGGGCCTCGGTTTAGAGTCTCATCCGAATAACAGCACGCCTGACAGTAAAATATTTCCTCAGTAGTGTGCTGAAGTGTCAGCATAGATTATGAGCTCAAACCTCCATAGTGAGACTTGAACCCACAACCTCCTGCCTCAAGAGGAGAGAGTGCTACCACTGAGTCACAGAAAAAGTGGCAAAGACACAATTGAAGAGTTAGGTTTTTAATAGGCTTTTGAAAATGAGGAGAAAGCAAGGAAGTTGTAAAGGCTAATGGAGTGAATTCCAGACTAATGAGGAAAGATGGCTATGGCAGGTGATAGGATGCAATGTTGGAAGAGCAGAGGGGCATGGATTAGCACTTAGAGCAACAAAAGGTTGCAAAGGTAGGGAGGGGTGAGGTCACAGCAGGATTCATAAATGAGAACAAAGATTTTGAACTCAATGCATGAGGAATGGAAGCCTATAGAGATCAATGAGGATGAAGTGAGTTTGGAAAACTACATTGAAGTAAATTAGCAGGTGTGGAGATGCATGTACAATATACTAAAAGCTAAAGTTTGTCACCCAAGTGAAATTCCAGTACTTGATCAGACAAAAAATTCAGTTTTGTTCCCATAGTCAGTGATGCAATACTCCAACATAAATAATATTAAAAGACAACGTAACCAACTGAATTTGTAGTACCAGTAACCAGAGCTACCAAAACTAAAGAGGGATTCGTAATCCATCCAAAGAGATTACTACACAATGTAATTAACTCCATTGTGCACTTTTGCTTGTATGCCTCTTTGTACAAATCTTGTACTTTGTGTTTGCTTAATTTGTGCTTCATATCATTATTTACTTATAAATAAATATTTTAGTTGCATTGGTCTGAAAGCCACTGGTTTGTGTGTAATATGTCTCATGCAGCCATTAAATCTCAAAAACAGATTGTTGCAAATGGTGTAATTACTAATCCTTCAAGTAAGCAACTCTGCTAATAGCAGATAACAGAAAAGGTACGTAAAGCTCCACTCACAGGAACTGCTTTTAGAACATTGAGACACACTAAATCAATGCGAGTGAATAACCTTTGGGCGCTCAAAGATTTAGCACTGAAAGAAGTACCTGATAAAAATCACCGACTTTTCGAACGTAGCCAGCCACTTCAGTGTCACTGGGATTGATGAACCAAAAGTTTCTCTTTGCATTTTTGAACTCCTCAGCTTTGGACCATGGCACAGTAAGCAAAAAACGTTCAGTTAAAGGAGCTGCTACAATTATATCAAGTTGTCCATTATACATCAATACCTAAAGAAAGAAAATCCAGAATAGAAAATATAAACCATATTCACAAATATCCGCTATATTAGAACAGAATACATGCTGAGGAAACTAGGGGGCTGAAATTGCCCTCTGCCCGAAACGGGGCGTACCTACCGTTTTTTAGGTGCTCCATCCACCTCAATGCATAAGGCGGACAATTCTGGCGATTTTCAGCACTTTGGTTTCTGTTTCCAGTCGGAGTGGTGTTGGTGTGGGGAGAGGGTTAGAAGTGCGGGCGGGTCGGAGCGGCCGACGCTCCAAGCCATCAGTGCCACGCTGATGACGTCAGCGCGTCGCTGATGAGGTCAGTGGGACCTGGACATGCCGCATCGGGCTGACGCATCACAACATCCCTCCCCTTCAGTTAAAGGGGAGGGTCGCTGCGAACTCTGCAGCCACTTTAGTGGCAAACACTGGGAGGGTTTCAGCCGGGCCAGCGGCCTGGTACCCAAGAGGGGGTGCCTGGCTGCCTTTTGGTGGCCCGGCTGAACCCGTGGACATAATTGTCGGCCCAACCTGATAGTTGGCCGACAATAAAATGGAGTCGTTGACAGTGTGACCTCCCTTTTAAGGGCGCTGTTTATGGAGGGGGGAAATTTCGGCCCCTAGAACTTTAAGCCAGTAAGTTCCCAACTTTTAATGTAACCAGCTTTTCCCCAGGTTAAAGAAGTTTCATTGCTTGAGTTTCATAATCTGGATTATGACAGTTCACCGTACGTATTGCCAGATCATTTTGCGAGCCCACCTCTGCCATATAAACTATTTAAACATTCAGCATAAAGCATTTAAAATAAGCCAATAAATTGGATGCAATGGCATTAGCTTACGCTTTAGGAAACTGTATCTGAAAGAGAGAACAATTGCTAAGTGTTTTAAACAGACCCCTCACAGCTGTTGTGTTCATGTTGCAATGTGGAAATAATCAAGTGGTCCCTAAACACAAGGCAGAGACTAAAGTACAATACGCACTGCAGGCCTGAGAGGCCTAATAAGTCTAGATAAGAATCTATGAATTAATTTCAGGAACTGACAAGTTTCCACCCAACATCACTTTGAGTAAGTTTAGACATTTTAAATAAATATATTTTTTTCTGAGAAACTCTACCATGTGCGACAGAAAGTAGTTGCTTCCTTATAAAGCAGGAGAGGAAGAACAGAAGGAAAAGCACCACACACTTCAACATGCTTCCTCGCAAATGGTTTTAAAATGATCAAATTTACCATTCAGGAACAAGAAGACTTGCATGAAAGGCTGCCTTAATTTTTGAGCACATGTGCACAATATTTTATTTTCTGCTTAACCTATTCGAAATGTCATTATTTTAAAACTCCTCATCAACTCTCAGGGGCCTTAGCAGTCCATCAGAACCAAACAGGATTCTGGAAGTGAAGATTTGACTGCAGTGATCATTTAGATTTAGTACTACGTCAAACACCAAGGTCAAAAAAGTACAAATGCACATGGCTTTAGAACAGGGATTTTTGGGCTGGGAAAACGGTTCTAGGGAGAATTAAGTGGGAAAGTAAAAGTGAGGAAGAAAAACAGGAATTTATTTAAGCAATATGGAAATGAAGTATAACACTACTAATAAAAAAAATGAATAGCAGGACTGCAATGGGTAAATATGACCTTCAAAATAATCTAAAAGCGAAGCAGAATTTTATGAAAAGATGCACAACGAAAAAAAAAGCATGGATTGGTAGTCCTAACGAGTCAGGCATGACAAGACAGATAGCTTGCAGGCTGCTGTAGAAGGTCCTAAAGCAGGCAAGAGCCTTATAAAGTTATGCAAATTGGGGTCCTATTATGTCAATGGGATCCCGATGCAATTTTAACCGGTGCTTTCAAACCTTGTTGAACTCTCTGCAGAATTCAAGGAGAATAAGGAGGAATAGTGTGCCGTGATTACAGTCACAGAGGAGATAATTAAATGCTTTGAAACGGTTGTTTTAGTTTTGTGTGCAAGTGCAGGCCAGATTGTAGGGTTTGAAAATAGGAATTGTGGGAGAGGTGGGTAAAAGTACATTTGAGCACTTGGAGTAGAAAAGAGAGGTTAGAAATGGGATGGTAGTTAGAAAGATTGAAGGGATCGATGGTGGTTTTTGTTGTTGAGGAGAGTGATTTTGAAGGGAAGGGGAACAATGCCCAAGCAAAAGGAACCTTAATGTTGGTAGCAAGCATTAGATTCGAACTACGTTGCTGCTGTGTATCTCCCTCATTAACATTTTTTATTCTGGATATTCAGCCATTGCAGTATTTAATTAATATTACCCTTGTCTAGAATGACATGAACATAACTGTTGAATTACTCCGCAGACACCTTTCTTTGTTTGTCGATAACATTTTCCAGGCTGAGCATTAAGATTGTGTGTCTGCCTTGGCTTAGTTGGGAGCACTCTTGCTGCTGAGTCAGAAGGTTGTGGCTTCAAATTCCACTCCAGAAACTTGGGCACATAATCTACGCTGACCCCTCAGTACAGTACTAAGGCAGTCTTTTGGATGAGATGTTAAACGAAAGCCCCATCTGCCCTCTCAGGTGGACGTAAAAGATCCCGTGACAATATTACTAAGAGCAGGGGAGTTCTCCCCAGTATATTTCAATATATATGAACTGTGCTACACTTGTTAGTTTGAACCAAAAAGGTTAAATATGCACCCGTGAGTGATTAGTAATTGTGCTTTTAAAGACAAAAACCATGAACCAAATCAAACCATAATCCAATATTACCACTGATTTTGTGTATATTAATACACATCATGCATGCATGTGTTTCAGTTGGCAGCACCTTTCCCCTTATTGAAGCCTCCTGCCCGACTACACTTTTAACGACTTGTCCCACCTAAAGTGCCACAATAGCCGTGTGGCGCTTATCTCCACGTCAAACCTTGATCTCGCCCTACTCTTCTGGCACCTCCACCTCCTTTGAGCATCTCACCTGTCTCTCGTCTCTCCTTTAAAATCCCCATTGTCTGCCAGCCCCCCAACCCTCATTCCAAGTTTCACTCTGAGAAACCCGCCTTCCTTTCCTCTCTAAGCCTCTGCATGGAGCAACACTTCATCCTCAGCGATTTCAATCTCTATCTGAGTCTATCTTGCCCTCTCTTCCCTGAATTCACTCATCTTCTATCCTCACTAAACATATTCACAGCCACTCACTTGACCCCATTTCCCATGACCCTTCAACGCTAGTGGTCTTGATTACTGACAATGCCATCTTTGACCACTTCCTTGTATTCCTAACCACCCATATCACCCTACCTTTTTCTAACTCCACTTGTCTTTGCTCGCCCTGGAATAATTCTACCTCCAAGTCACTTACAACTGCACTATCAAATTCTCAACTACCTAGACATTCACCAGGATACTTTTGCAACTGTTAATTAGCTCAACCACTCCCTCATCTCCATGCCTGATGCCTTTGTCTCCAGCAATACCTTTGCGTCTCCTATCTTGGCCATCACACCTAGTGTGGTACTCACTTTTGTTCCCTCAGGTCCAAGAGGCACAGATTGAACGTAACTGGCTGAGTTATCCATCACAAGATCTGGCTGGACCATATCAATCTCTTCTGGACCTCACTCCCCTCTGTTAAAACCAACCACTACCGTAGGTTCATCTGTCTTTTAAACACTCCTTCCCAACCCTCCGTCCTCACTTCCAACAAGTTCGAGAAGCTCATCACTTATTTGTTACCAAGATGGAATCAATCTGTTCAGCTACCTCTACTGTTTTACTCCCTTCCATTTGCTCACTTAAGCCAAAACTCCCCTCAGATCTCCCGCTGGCCTAACCTGACCCCATCTCTTTCCACTTCTAGTTTCTCTCCCATCTATCCTCTAAAAGCTTACCTCATCCATGAGCCCAACTCCTGCTTACTTGACGTCATTCCCACCAATCTGTTGACCACCCAACTTTAATTCCTGTCCTCCAAGTTAGCTAACTTTGTAAATGGTTCCCTTTCCTCAGGTACTGTTCACCTGCTTTAAAACTGGCTCCCAATACCCCTTCACGTCAAATGAAAATTCTCATCTTTGTTGTTTAATTTGCTCCACAGCCTCATTCCTTCATATCTCTAACCTTCTCCAGTGCTATAACACTCCCACCCCGCCCCATCCACACCATGTTTCTCTGACTCCATTCTCATGAGCATCATCTCTTCCTTTTGTCAAACCGTAGGCAGACATGGCTTCTGCTGGCGATACCATGTGCTGGAATTCCCTCCCTAAACTTCTCCACTTCTCTACCTCCATCTCCCATTCCTCCTTTAAGGCCCACCTAAAAACCCACCTTTTTGTCCAATCATTTAATAATCATTCCAAATATATCCTCCTTTGGTTCAGTAGTCATTTTTTTCATTAAAGCTCTGTGAAGCATTTTGGAATACTTTTATATGTGCAATATAAATGCAAATTATTGTTGTTCTTGTTTTATGTTCCACCACTATTATGTTCTACAATTTAGCCAAAACATGGGGGCTGTACTCACAAAGAACAGTTTCTATAATTCCATAATAAATATACCAACATTTATATTTTGAGAATTGTTATGCTGACCTTATCGCTACAGAAGTGACTCTTACCCTATAATTATTCATTAACATGGCTACCCATGGCTTCACTGATTGCATAATATCCTCCAACAGATGTTTCTCCACTTCTGATCCATCATGGAAGGCCAGATTTCCCACATGAATAGAGCTCCTCACTTCTGGCCGTGACAAATAGTTACCAAAGTAATTTTGATCCAATGGCTCCTGTTAAAAATAAATCCATTGACTACATCAAGTAACATCATGGACATGGAAGATTTAAAGATTCTGTAGTATATTAAATTGTTTACAATATGAATTGCATTACATCACATAAGATTAGTTCAAAGGCATGGATTAAGCAGATGGTAGAAATTCCCAATTTGCAAAATGTGAGAGAAAATCAAAGTGTACTCCTCACCCTCCCCCCACCCACCCAACCCCGTGGCCTCTATCCCTGCTCTACCTTCCCTCTTCACCTCCAGCCCCAGCCCCCCCTCCCCCTCACTCCACCAACTCTTCTCTACCTTCCACTTGACCTCTTCTGGCTGCCTTTGCTTTGTTACAATCCTCCCTCTGCCCTGGCCCATTTAACCCCACCCTCCAACCCCATTTGATATGAAGATTTCACTTGGCTTTTCACAGCTAGTGTGCAGCCCCACAAGAGACTGATCAGTAATCAGAGAAAGTACACAAGGTAAAAGGAATTTTATTTGAACATCTGATTACCAACATAAAATCATTTGTGGATGATCATCCAAACACAATTTCTTGTAATAACACTAAGTGCAACGTCTCCACCTGTCAACATTACTTTTGCTCGGACATTAATTTATATGATCTCATCCCTTCATATTCCCTGTCATTTTTATTGTGAATGACACAGGAATGCATTGTGAACAGTATGCAAACCTTTTCGGGCAGGAACACCCTATGTACCATGCTACGAAATATAAAAACAGATAAAAGAGTTTCTACAGGTACATAAAAAGGAAAAGAGTGGCTAAAGTAAATGTTGGTCCCCTAGAAGATGAGATTGGGGAATTAATAATGGAGAGCAGGAAAATGGCAGAGACGGTGAACTAAATATTTTGTATCACGGTAGAAGATACTAAAAACATTCCAATAGTGGATAATCAAGGGGCTATAAGGAGGGAGGAACTTAATACAATCACTATCACTAATGAAGTAGTACTCGGTAAAATAATGGGCATAAAGATGGACAAGTCCCCTGGACCTGTGGCTTAAATCCTAGGTTCTTAAAAGAAATGGCTGCAGAGATAGTGGATGCATTGGTTATAATCTACCAAAATTCCCTGGATTCCAGGGTGGTCCCAGCTGATTGGAAAACTACAAATGTAACGCCATTATTTAATAAAGGAGGCAGACAAAAAGCAGGAAACTATAGACCAGTTAGCTTAACATATCATTGGGAAAATGCTCGAGTCCATTATTAAGGAAGCAGAAGCAGGACATTTGGAAAAGCATAATTCAATCAAGCGGAGTCAGCATAGTTTTATGAAAGGGAAATCATATTTGACAAATTTGCTGGAATTCTTTGAGGATGTAACAGGCAGGGTGGATAAGGGGGAACCAGTTGATGTGGTGTATTCGGATTTCCAGAAGGCATTCGATAAGGTGCCACGTAAAAGGTTACTGCACAAGATAAAAGTTCACAGGGTTGGAGGAATATATTAACATGGATAGAGGATTAGCAAACTAACAGAAAATAGAGTCAGGATAAATGGATCATTTTCCGGTTGGCAAAGTGACTAGTGGGATGCCGCAGGGATTGGTGCTGGGCCCTCAACTATTTACAATCTATATTAATGACTTGGAAGAAGGGACGAGTGTAATGTAGCCAAGTTTGCTGATACAAAGATGGGTGGGAAATTGTGAGGAGGACACAAAAAATCTGTAAAGGGGTATAGTATAGACAGGCTAAGTGAGTGGGCAAAAATTTGGCAGATGGAGTATAATGCGGGAAAATGTGAGGTTCTCCACTACGGCAGAAAAAATAGAAAAGCAAATTATAATTTAAATGGAGAAAAATTGCAACGTGCTGCAGTACAGAGGGACCTGGGGTCCTTCTGCATGAAACACAAAAACTTAGTATGCAGGTACAGCAAGTAATCAGGAAGGCATACAGAATACTGGCCTTTATTGCAATGTGGATAGAGTATAAACACAGAGAAGTCCTGCTACAATTGTACAGGGTATTGGTGAGGCCACACTTAAGAGTACTGCGTGCAGTTTTGGTCTCCGTATATAAGGAAGGATATACTTGCATTAGAGGCTGTTCAGAGAAGGTTCACTCGGTTGATTCTGGAGATGAGGAGGTTGACTTATGAAGATAGGCTGAGTAGGTTGGGCCTACACACATTGGAGTTCAGAAGAATGAGAGGTGATTTTATCGAAACATAAGATAATGAGGGGGCTCGACAAGGTAGATGCAGAGAGAATATTTCCACTCATAGGAGAAACTAAAACTAGGGGACATAGTCTCAGAATAAGGGGACCGCCCATTTAAAACTGAGATGAGGAGGAATTTCTTCTCTCAAAGGGTTGCAAATCTATGGAATTCTCTGCCCCAGAAAGCTGTGGAGGCTTGGTCATTGAATATATTTAAGGAGGAGATAAAACAGATTTCTGAGCGATAAGGGAATAAAGATTTAGGGGAAGCGGGCAGGGAAGTGGAGCTGAGTCCATGATCAGATCAGCCATGATCTTATTAAATAGCGGAGCAGGCTCGAGGGGCCAGATGGCCTACTCCTGCTCCTATTTTTTATGTTCTTATGTACTCACCAATGATCTATATCGACATGTCTGGTTCTAGAGTGACTATGTACATCATCCTTTACGTTACAAAATAGCATCAGCAACATCCATCATTTTCTGTTGACAGATGAATTCTTTCCAATCCCCCATTCCCACAACTAATGGATTTTAATCATCATGGAATTTCACAAATTCGAGTCAGATTAAAGCTACACCTTTGAATGCTTGCTTTTTGTCTGCTACCCATCAAGTAAAATCTTTCAAAAGTCCAAAATTAAATTCTACAAAATGAGTTATGCCACACTTCCATAATTCTTACATATCCAAATCGAATCTGAAGGCTGCATACAGGACTAGGAAGGATCCAAGATTGAGGATGGAGGAAAGAAAGGAGCCTGATCATCGGTCAGAAATTCCTCAAACAGGAAATCCTACACACCAGATTTTTGACTTTTGATGGAGGTTGGGAAGAGAAAACAGAAGGCCCGTTTTGTAGGGTAGAGGACAATAGGATACCATTTCAGGATCACATATGTTCTTTATTTGTGTTGCACTGCAACTTGTAGAACTGGCATTTGTAATAGTACACATTTTCGGCTTTACCGATCTTGGGGCGCTAATTGTGGCGGGGTGGTCCCGATACTGCCTGAAAAAAGTAGGCACCTTCGACTGGAAATTTTGGCACAAAATGAGGATCCATGATCAGGGGCTTTAAATCAGACGTTACACAATGGACTTAGTGCGCCCTAGCCAAAAATCGTGACGTTAAAAGAGGCGCCCATTTTGCGCATGCGCAGTCGCATTTTTGTTTCCCCGGGTGCAGATGTTATTTCAGGGTGCGGCAGCTGCCTCCGTGCATGCACAGATGACCCGCCCGACTTCTGGCACTTCTGCAGAGATGGAGCAGCAGGAGTCCAGGCAGCGTGTCAGGCGTTTCTCAATGGAGGCTGCTGAGACCTTAGTCCACACAGTGCAAAGGAGGTGGACATCACTCCATCTGAACATAAGAACATAAGAATTAGGAACAGGAGTAGGCCATCTAGCCCCTCGAGCCTGCTCCGCCATTCAACAAGATCATAGCTGATCTGGCCGTGGACTCAGCTCCACTTACCCGCCCGCTCCCCATAACCCTTAATTCCCTTATTGGTTAAAAATCTATCTATCTGTGATTTGAATACATTCAGTGAGCTAGCCTCAACTGCCTCCTTGGGCAGAGAATTCCACAGATTCACAACCCTCTGGGGGAAGAAATTCCTTCTCAACTCGGTTTTAAATTGGCTCCCCCGTATTTTGAGGCTGTGCCCCCTAGTTCTAGTCTCCCTGACCAGTGGAAACAACCTCAATGCCTCTATCTTGTCTATCCCTTTCATTATTTTAAATGTTTCTATAAGATCCCCCCTCATCCTTCTGAACTCCAACAAGTAAAGACCCAGTCTACTCAATCTATCATCATAAGGTAACCCCCTCATCTCTGGAATCAGCCTCGTGAATCCTCTCTGTACCCCCTCCAAAGCTAGTATATCCTTCCTTAAGTAAGGTGACCAAAACTACACGCAGTACTCCAGGTGCGGCCTCACCAATACCCAATACAGTTGCAGAAGGACCTCCCTGCTTTTGTACTCCATCCCTCTTGCAATGAAGGCCAACATTCCATTCGCCTTCCTGATTACCTGTTGCACCTGCAAACTAACTTTTTGGGATTCATGCACAAGGACCCCCAGGTTGTAATTTCTCCCCATTCAAATAATATTCCCTTTTACTGTTTTTTTTCCCCCAAGGTGGATGACCTCACACTTTCCGACATTGTATTCCATCTGCCAAACCTTAGCCCATTCGCTTAACCTATCTAAATCTCTTTGCAGCCTTTCTGTGTCCTCTACACAACCTGCTTTCCCACTAATCTTTGTGTCATCTGCAAATTTTGTTACACTACACTCTGTCCCCTCTTCCAGGTCATCTATATATATTGTAAACAGTTGTCCCAGCACCGATCCGTGTGGCACATCACTAACCACTGATTTCCAACCCGAAAAGGACCCATTTATCCCGACTCTCTGCTTTCTGTTAGCCAGCCAATTCTCTATCCATGCTAATACATTTCCTCTGACTCCGCGTACCCTTATCTTCTGCAGTAACCTTTTGTGTGGCACCTTATCGAATGCTTTTTGAAAATCTAAATACACCGCATCCATCGGTACACCTCTATCCACCATGCTTGTTATATCCTCAAAGAATTCCAGTAAATTAGTTAAACATGATTTCCCCTTCATGAATCCATGCTGTGTCTGCTTGATTGCACTATTCCTGTCTAGATGTCCCGCTATTTCTTCCTTAATGATAATTTCAAGCATTTACCCCACTACAGATGTTAAACTAACCGGCCTATAGTTACCTGCATTTTGTCTGCCCTCTTTTTTAAATAGAGGCGTTACATTAGCTGTTTTCCAATCCGCTGGTACCTCCCCAGAGTCCAGAGACTTTTGGTAGATTATAACGAATGCATCTGCTACAACTTCTGCCATCTCTTTTAATACCCTGGGATGCATTTCATCAGGACCAGGGGACTTGTCTACCTCGAGTCCCATTAGCCTGTCCAGCACTACCCCGCTAGTGATAGTGATTGTCTCAAGGTCCTCCCTTCCCACATCCCTGTGACCAGCAATTTTTGGCATGGTTTTTGTGTCTTCCACTGTGAAGACCAAAGCAAAATAATTGTTTAAGGTCTCAGCCATTTCCACATTTCCCATTATTAAATCCCCCTTCTCATCTTCTAAGGGACCAACATTTACTTTAGTCACTCTCTTCCGTTTTATATATCTGTAAAAGCTTTTACTATCCGTTTTTATGTTTTGCGCAAGTTTACCTTCATAATCTATCTTTCGTTTCTTTATTGCTTTCTTAGTCATTCATTGCTGTCGTTTAAAATTTTCCCAATCTTCTATTTTCCCACTAACCTTGGCCACCTTATATACATTGTTTTTTAATTTGATACTCTCCTTTATTTCCTTGGTTATCCACGGCTGGTTATTCCTTCTCTTACCGCCCTTATTTTTCACTGGAATATATTTTTGTTGAGCACTATGAAAGAGCTCCTTAAAAGTCCTCCACTGTTCCTCAATTGTGCCACCGTTTAGTCTGTGTTTCCAGTCTACTTTAGCCAACTCTGCCCTCATCCCACTGTAGTCCCCTTTGTTTAAGCATAGTACGCTCGTTTGAGACACTACTTCCTCATCCTCAATCTGTATTACAAATTCAACCATACTGTGATCACTCATTCCGAGAAGATCTTTTACTAGGAGATTGTTTATTATTCCTGCCTCATTACACAGGACCAGATCTAAGATAGCTTGCTCCCTTGTAGGTTCTGTAACATATTGTTCCAAGAAACAATCCCGTATGCATTCTATGAATTCCTCCTCCAGGCTACCCCGTGCGATTTGATTTGACCAATCGATATGTAGGTTAAAATCCCCCATGATTACTGCCGTTCCTTTTTCACATGCCTCCATTATGCCCTTGATTATTGCCCTCCCCACCGTGAAGTTATTATTTGGGGGCCTATAAACTACACCCACCAGTGACTTTTTCCCCTTACTATCTCTAATCTCCACCCACAATGATTCAACATTTTGTTCATTAGAGCCAATATCGTCTCTCACAACTGCCCTGATATCATCCTTTATTAACAGAGCTACCCCACCTCCTTTCCCTTCTTGTCTATCTTTCCGAATCGTCAGATACCCCTGTATGTTTAATTCCCAGTCTTGGCCACACTGCAAACACGTTTCTGTAATGGCCACCAAATCATACCCATTTGTAATGATTTGTGCCGTCAACTCATTTACTTTATTTCGAATGCTGCGTGCGTTTAGCTAGAGTGTTTTAATACTAGTTGGGGGAGGGAGGCCGCTGTCAACAATTTTCAAACAGATATGGCATGAAATTGCCCAGGAGGTGTCTGCGGTAGACAAGGTTGCCAGAACTGGCACCCAATGCCGCAAAATGTTCCAACGATCTTACCAGAGTCGTCAGGGTGAGTACCCTTCACATTTATTTATACCCGCTATCCTTCCATCATAAATGTCAGACACTAGGTGAAGTCTTTCATGTTTCTGCCCATTCTCAAAGTCTTGCAGCCTGTGGTGTGGGTTTCACAATGCATCAGAAAGTTGAAGGCTGACTTCTCCAACCATTGCTTCTTAATTAAGGATGCACATACCCTCTTGTTCCCCAATCATTGAGAACCTTCCTTACAATACACTCCCACTACAGATATGGGTTTCATAAAGATCACCTGCAGCCCCTGTGCTATCTCCCTCTCCCCTCCTACCAATCGCTCACAAAGCTCATGCAACATCCACACAGATTGAAGTGAAGACAATTGCACATTCACACAGTCTCAGCTGTTGAACTTTGGTAGGCATATGTGGCACAACAGGAGGTGTACCCTTTCTGAACCCTTTCTATTTTTCTCATTGCATGCGAAGCTGTCACACAACAGACGTGAGCAGTGCCGTACAGGTGGGGGTCCGCCTCAGATCCTGGACTTAACAGATATCAAGGAATGGCTGTCTGCCCTCATTGGAGCACCAGCTCGGACAGTTGCCGGGGGCGATGCTGAACTCCCTTCAGTTAGTGAGAGTATGTAAATGGATTGTGTGACTGATGTGACTTCATTGAGGTACGATGAAGTGGCATCAGGCCTTCACATGTACATGTGCAATGCCACCTTCCTGCTATTACCCTGCCCCCCACCCTGCCGATAACCACACGTCTGTTGTTTTCTGCTTGCAGAAGAATAGCCACAACTGCGACAGGCGTCCAGGGAACCATCGACATCAGGCCATGGGGGCGATGATGAGGCATTCGATGATGCTGCAATGCCTGAGCTGCAGGGCCCACCAGTTGGCCTATCCAACGAAGCATATCTGGGGACGAGCCAAATTTCCTTGGCTTTGAGTCGTCAGAGACTCCTAGACTCAGTCGCCTACAGTAAGGCGCAGCGAGAAGGGAATCTCGGAGGCCAGCTCTCCGGAGGGTGAGTCAGCAAAGTAGGCCTGCTCAACAGCAGGCAGGCATGGAACTGGACTTGGTAGAAATGTCCAGGAAAAACACAGACATGCACCTTGAGCTCATGAGTGTATTGGGTCGGATCCCAGAGAGTATCGACAAGCTTTCTGCGACTGTTGCGGAGGCAGCATCACAAATTGTCGGTGCAACTCAGGGCTCCAGTGAGGCCATCATTGCCCACTCACAGAGGCAGGTGGCCTCCAGCAGTGACAGTGGTGTTCCAGAGTCCTCTCTTCCAAAGAAAACAACACCAGCCTATCCAATCTTGCCTCCTAGCTAAAATTCTCCAGTCCTGGCAACATCCTCGTAAATCTCCTCTGTACCCTTTCTAGTGCAATGACATCTTTCCTGTAATGTGGTTACCAGAACTGTATGCAGTACTCTAGCTGTGGCCTAACTGGTGTTTTTTTTAAAGAATTCCAACATAACCTTGCTGCTCTTATAGTCTACGCCTCGGCTAATAAAGGCAAGCATCCTGTATGCCCTCTTAATCACCTTATCTACCTGTCCTGCTACCTTCAGGGATCTGTGCATATGCATTCCAAGGTATCCCTGTTTTTCCACACTTCTCAGAATCCTACTATTTAGTGTGTATTCCCTTGCCTTGTTAGCCCTCCCCAAATGCATAATCAAGAAATAATAGGAGCTTGTAACAAAGGAATGCAATAATCGTGAGGGATTGGGAAAATCAAATTGGCAAAGGTAGTCTGGAGGATGAGTTCCTGGAATGTATTCGAGACAGTTTCCTAGAATAATTGGTCATGGAACCAACCAGGAAACAGGCTGTTTTAGATCTTGTTTTGTGTAATGAGATGGAATTAATTAGTAATTGTATAGTAAAGGATTCCCTAAAGAAGAGTGACCATAATATGATAGAATTTATCATTGAGTTTGAGAGTGGCATTCTTCAGTCCGACACTGGAGTTTTAAACTTAAACAAAGCCAATTACATACGTATGATGGCGAGCTGGCTGAGGTAGATTGCAAAATTAGATTAAAAGGTATGACGGTAGATAAGCAGGGGCGAACATTTAAAGAAATATTCCAAAATTATGAATATACATTCCATTGAGAAATAAAAACTTAACATGAAAAGTGATCCATCCATGGCCAACTAAAGAAGTTAAGGATAGCATTAGATTAAAAGAAGAATAGGAGTAAGTCTGAGAATTGCGAGAGCTTTAGAAACCAGCAAAGGATGACCAAAAAACTGATAAAAATGGAGAAAATTAAATATGAAAGTAAATTAGCAAGAAATATAAAAACAGATTTTCAGAGCTTCTACAAGTATGTAAAAAGGAAGGTAGTAACAAAAGCAAGCATTGATCCCTTCGAGGCTGAGACAGAAGAAATTATATTGAGAACAAGGAAATGGCAGAGACTTTAAACAAATATTTTGTATCTGTCTTCACAGTGGAGAAGACAAAAAGTATTTGGGAAGACCCAAGATAGTGGGGAACCAAAGGGCTAATGAGAGTGAGGATACTTCAAGTCTTCTCTTCTTGGGCAGTCCCTCAGAGGAAAAGGAGGTGGGGTAGCATTGCTGGTTAAAGAGGAAATAAATGCAATAAGCAAGGAAGGACATTAGTTTGGATGATGTGGAATCTGTATGGGTAGAGCTGCGGAATACCAAAGGGCAGAAAACACTAGTGGGAGTTGTGTACAGACCGTCAAACAGTAGTAGTGAGGTTGGGGACCGCATCAAACAAGAAATTAGGGATGTGTGCAATAAAGGTACAGCAGTTATCATGAGTGACTTTAATCTACATATAAATTGGGTTAACCAAACTGGTAGCAATACGGTGAAGGAGGATTTCCTGGAGTGTATTAGGGATGGTTTTCTAGACCAAAATGTCGAGGAACCAACTAAGGGCTGGCCATCCTAGACTGGGTAATGGGTAATGAGAAAGGACTAATTAACAATCTTGTTAATTAAGAGGCCCCTTGGGGAAGAGTAACCATAATATGGTAGAATTCTTTATTAAGATGGAGAGTGACACAGTTAATTCAGAGACCAGGGTCCTGAACTTAAGGAAAGGTAACTTCGATGGTATGAGACGTGAAATGGCTAGAATAGACTGGCGAGTGATACTTAATGGGTTGATGGTGGATAGGCAATGGCAAATATTTAAAGATCACGTGGATGAACTTCAACAATTGTACATCCCTGTCTGGAGTAAAAATAAAACGGGCAAGGTGGCTCAACCGTGGCTAACAAGGGAAATTAGGGATAGTGTTAAATCCAAGGAAGAAGCATATAAATTGGCCAGAAAAAGCAGCAAACCTGAGGACTGGGAGAAATTTAGAATTCAGCAGAGGAGGACAAAGGGTTTAATTAGGAGGGGGGAAAGAGAGTATGAGAGGAAGCTTGCTGGGAACATAAAAACTGACTGCAAAAGCATCTATAGATATGTGAAGAGAGAAAGATTGGTGAAGACAAATGTAGATCCCTTGCAGTCAGAAACAGGTGAATTTATAATGGGGAACAAAGAAATGGCAGACCACTTGAACAAATACTTTGGTTCTGTCTTCACGAAAGAAGACACATATAACCTTTCGGAAATACTAGGGGACCGAGTGTCTAGCGAGAAGGAGGAACTGAAGGAAATCCTTATTAGTCAGAAAATTGTGTTCGGGAAATTGATGGGATTGAAGGCCAATAAATCCCCAGGGCCTGATAGTCTGTATACCAGAGTACTTAAGGAAGTGGCCCTAGAAACAGTGGATGCATTGGTGATCATTTTCCAACAGTGTATCGACTCTGGATCAGTTCCTATGGACTGGAGGGTAGCTAATGTAACACCACTTTTTTAAAAAAGGAGGGAGAGAGAAAATGGGGAATTATAGACCGGTTAGCCTGACATCAGTAGTGGGGAAAATGTTGGAATCAATTGTTAAAGATGAAATAGCAGCGCATTTGGAAAGCAGTGACAGGATTGGTCCAAGTCAGCATGGATTTATGAAAGGGAAATCATGCTTGCCAAATCTTCTAGAATTTTTTGAGGATGTAACTAGTAGAGTGGACAAGGGAGAACCAGTGGATGTGGTGTATTTGAACTTTCAAAAGGCTTTGCCAAGGTCCCACACAAGAGATTAGTGCGCAAAATTAAGGCACATGATATTGGAGGTAATGTTTGACGTGGATAGAGAACTGGTTGGCAGACAGGAAGCAGAGAGTAGGGATAAACAGGTTCTTCTCAGAATGGTAGGCAGTGACTAGTGGGGTGCCGCAGGGCTCAGTGCTGGGACCCCAGCTATTTACAATATACATCAATGATTTAGATGTCCAAGTTTGCAGATGACACTAAGCTGGGTGGCGGTGTGAGCTGTGAGGAGGATGCTAAGAGACTGTAGGGTGACTTGGACAGGTTAGGTGAGTGGGCAATGCATGGCAGATGCAGTATAATGTGGATAAATGTGAGGTTATCCACTTTGGTGGCAAAAACATGAAGGTAGAATATTATCTGAATGACGACATATTAGGAAAAGGGGAGGTGCAATGAGACCTGGGTGTCATGGTACATTAGTCATTGAAAGTTGGCATGCAGGTACTGCAGGTGGTGAAGGCGGCAAATGTCATGTTGGCCTTCATAGCTAGGGGATTCGAGTATAGGAACAGAGGGGTCTTAATACAGTTGTACAGGGCCTTGGTGAGGCCTCAGCTGGAATATTGTGTTCAGTTTTGGTCTCCTAGTCTGAGGAAGGACATTCTTGCTATTGAGGGAGTGCAGCGAAGGTTCACCAGTCTGATTCCTGAGATGGCGGGACTGACATATGAGGACAGACTGGATCGACTGGGCCTGTATTCACTGGAGTTGAGAAGAATGAGAGGGGATCTCAGAAACATAAAATTCTGACTGGGCTGGATAGGTTAGATGCAAGAAGAATGTCCCCAATGTTGGGGAAGTCCAGAACCAGGGGTCACATTCTAAGGATAAGGGGTAAGCCAGTTAGGACCGAGATGAGGAGAAACTTCTTCACTCAGAGTTGTTAACCTCTGGAATTCTCTACCGCAGAGAGTTGTTGATGCCAGTTCATTGGATATATTCAAGAGGGAGTTAGATATGGCCCTTGCGGCAAAAGGGATCAAGGGGTATGGAGAGAAAGCAGGAAAGGGGTACCGAGGTGAATGATCAGCCATGATCTTATTTAATGGTGGTGCAGGCTCGAAGGGCCGAATGGCCTACTCCTACACCTATTTTCTATGTTTCTATGTCATGGATGACTTAATTAATATTAGAGAAAAAAGTACTTGGGAAACTTATGGGACTAAAAGTTGAGAAATCTCCTGGACCTAATGGCCTACATACATCCTAGGGATCTAAAATAGGTGGCTGCAGAGATACTAGATACATCGGTTGAGATCTTCCAAAATTCCCGAGATTCAGGAACGGTCCCAGCGGATTGGAAGGTAGCGAATGTAACCCCATTATTCAAGAAAGGAGGGAGAGAGAAAGCAGGGAACTACAGGCCAGTTAGCCTGACATCCGTCGTCGGGAAAATGCTGAGATCAATTATTAAGGAAGTGGTAACAGGGCACTTAAAAAAATCATATGATTAGGCAGAGTTTACATTGTTTTATAAAAGCTAAATCATGTTTGACAAATTTATTAGAGTTTTTTGAGGATGTAACTAGCAGCATCGATAAAGGGGAACCAGAGAATGTAGTCTATTTGGATTTTCAAAAGGCATTCGTTAAGGTGCCACATAAAAGGTTTTTTGCAAGATAAGGGCACATGAGATTGAGGGCATGGATAGAGGATTGCTTAATGGACAGAGGATGGGAATAAACAGATAATTTTAGATTGGCTGGCTGTAAGTAGTGGGGTGCCACAAAGATCAGTGCTTGGGCCTCAGTTATTTACAATCTATATTAATGACTTCGATGAAGAGACCGAGTGCAATGTATCCAAGTTTGCTGACAATACAAAGCTAGTTGGGACAGCAAGGTGTGAGGAGGACACAAAGAGCCTGCAAAGGAAATATAGACAAGTTAAGTGAGTGGGCAATAAGGTGGCAGATGGAGTATAATGTGGGGAAATGTGAGGGTATTCACTTTGGTAGGAAGAATAGAAAAGCAGATTCTTTTTTTTTTAAATGATGAGAAACTATTAAATGTTGATGTTCAGAGTGATTTAGGTTTCCTAGTACAAGAAACACAGAGAGTCAGCATGCAGGTACAGAAAGCAATTAGGAAGGCAATTAGCAAGTTGGCTTTTATTGCAAAGGGGTTGGAGGAAGTGGAAGTCTTGCTACAATTGTACAGGGCCTTGGTGAGACCACACCTGGAGTACTATTTTGGTTTCCTTATCCAAGGAAGGATATACTTGCCTTAGATGTGTGCAACAAAGATTCACTAGATTGATTCCTGGTATAAGAGGGCTGTCCTATGAGGAGAGAATGAGTAGATTGGGCCTGGACTCTGAGTGAAGAATGAGAGGTGATCTCATTGAAACATGTAAGATTTTAAGGGGGATTGGCAGAATAAATGTTGGGAGATTGTTTCCCCTGACTGGAGAGTCTAGGACCAGGGGTCATAGTCTCAGGATAAGGACTCAGCCTTTTAAGACTGAGATGTGGAGGAATTTCTTCTCTCAGAGGGTTGTGAAACTTTGGAATTCTGTGCACCAAAGAGCTGTGGATGCTCAGTCATTCAATATATTCAGATGGATTGATTTTTGGACTCGAGGAATTCAGGGATATGGGATAGGGCAGGAAAGTGGAGTTGAGCCATGATCTTATTGAATGGCAGAGCAGACTCGAGGGTCTACTCCTGTTCCTATTTCTTATGTTCTCACATTTCTCAGGATTGAATTCCATTTGCCATTTTTCTGCCCACCTGATTAGTCCATTGATATTTTCCTGCAGTCTACAGCTTTCTTCCTCAATATCAAACACATGGCCAATTTTTGTACCATCTGCAAACTTCTTAATCATGCCCCTACATTGCAGTCTAAATCATTGATATATACCACAAAAAGCAAGGGACCTAGTACTGAGCCCTGCGGAACCCCACTGGAAACAGCCTTCCAGTCACAAAAACACTAGTTGACCATTACCCTTTGCTTCCTGCCATTGAGCCAATTTTGCTTGGACCCCCATGGGCTTTTACTTGTCTGACCAGTCTGCCATGTGGGACCTTGTCAAAAGCCTTGCTAAATCCAAGTATAAAAAAAATATAAACTGCTATACATTATCTGCTTTAATATCCAATTATTCAAAACTCAGCTATTTTTGAACCGTTCCTAGTAATAAGTCATATTATATTTTATTGAACTCCTATTTTGGACACCAAAATCTATTTATTCATGGAGCAAACTAAACAGCACAACATAATTTACAAATGTGGCAGAAAATAAAGTCATTTTAAGAAAAATTGAAGCAAAGGTTTGAATACAATGACGCTTTCAATTTACCATAAGATGTACTTTCCACAAGTGTAACTCATATACATCAGAAACAGAACTGGCATAAAACTATGGAATCAGTTCATAGGCGTCAGCTTTCAATTCCATGGCAATGACTCAATCGGATTCCAGAGTAATAATCTTACTGAAGGATTGTTAAATTGGAAGTGTTATGTTGGCAGTTTGCTAAGTGTAATATGTTATGTATATCAATGTGTGCCCCGAGGTTCCCACCCATTATTCATCAAACCTTTCTCGGTTTCTGGTCTTCAGAAGATGGAAATTATTCACATTCCAAGATGGTAACGAAAAGGAATTGGAGGGAAAGGGGTCATGGTATTTCGACAAACTTTGTCACCTAACTGTGAAACGGATATTATTGCTCTTGAGAAAGAGAGGATAAGTCAAGGTGATTCCAAGGATTTTTTTTCAGTGTGCTAAGCATCTAGTTTTACAGGCATATTGGTAGGGAGCCAGGAGTTTGCCTGCCAACCTTTTTAACCTGGGACTGGAACCTAGAGAAGAGGGAAAGTACAAAGGTATACAAACTTTGTGTTAGAGTTATTTCCATAGTATGTTTTGAATTTCTATTGCAGTGAATAAATATTACATAGAGCCAAGCACCAGTAACTGCTAACCTCCTCTACACACTACCTGTGAAAGCCAAGCATTTTGTGCAACATATTGGACAGTACAGCTTAAAATGCAACATGAAAAATATTATATTGCTACCGCACAAGGTGCTTGACAGGCTGCATATGGCGTACTATGTGCAGTAATCATCAGAAAGATAGTGGACCGGATTTACGGTCAACGGTGAACGAATGCCGCCAATCATTCATTACACTTACCATCAGAGGCAGTCCCTCGGAATCGAGGAAGACTTGCTTCAACTCTAAAAATGAGTTGATAAGTGACTGAATAGTCCAATACGAGAACCACGATCCCTGTCACAGGTGGGACAGACAGTTGTTGAGGGAAAGGGTGGTTGGGACTGGTTTGCCGCAAGCTTCTTTCCGCTGCATGCGCTTGATTTCTGCATGCTCTCGGTGATGAGACTCGAGGTGCTCAGCGCCGTCTCAAATGCACTTCCTCCACTTAGGGCGGTCCTTGGCCAGGAACTCCCAGGTGTCAGTGGGGATGTTGCACTTTATCAGGGAGGCTTTGAGGGTGTCCTTGAAATGTTTCCTCTGCCCACCTTTGGTTCGTTTGCCGTGAAGGAGTTCCGAGTAGAGGGCTTGCTTTGGGAGTCTTGTGTCAGGCATGTGAACAATTTGGCCTGCCCAGCGGATCGAGTGTGGTCAGTGCTTCAATGCTGGGGATGTTGGCCTGGTCGAGGTCGCTAACGTTGGTGCATCTGTCCTCCCAGGGGATTTGCAGGATCTTGCAGAGACATTGTTGGTGGCATTTCTCCAGCGACTTGAGGTGTCTACTGTACATGGTCCATGTTTCTAAGCCATACAGGAGGACAGGTATTACTACAGCTCTGTAGACCATGAGCTTGGTACACTTGGCCCACAGGCTTGCTATTGGCTTTTACACTGGAACTTGCTGTGATTAGAAATCCAATTTAGTGCAATGCTGTCTACAGGGGATCTGGGAACTATGTGAAAAGGGCAAGCAACTGTGGCCAGAAATTGGCGCACTTACTGCCATGAGTCACTAGCGCGATTTAGTCTAAAAATGGCGACCGCCACTCTAGTGCCCGTCTGTGGTGTGGGATTCCGTGCCGCCATTTTGGTGAGGGACTTAGTGCTGCCGATAGCAGTGCTGGCCCTGGCAATGTAAATTAAGAGAGGTTAACATCAGTCACGCCGACTTAACGTCACCTCAGCGAACTTGGACTTTAGCGCTGAATTCAGCGCTGGGTCCTAAGCTCACCATGAATACCCAACATTCAGCACTGTCAGCACCGCTTAAAAGGGACACGCACATCTTTTAGATAAGTTTGCATTTAAGCTTTTGGACTGGATGTTTTATTTAATTTTTAGTAGCTTGGTGCAATACACATTAGACGTTTTTAAATTGTGCAAGGAATGCATGGAGTGCTGCTGGCTGCTTGCAAGGTCTCGGATGGTAAAGGAAAGCTTCTGAAAAGACAGAAAATGCAGTAAATACTCAACAGGTCAGACAGCATTCAAGGAGAGAGAAATAGAGTTAACGTCTTAGGTCGAGATGCTGTTGAGTATTTCCAGCATTTTATGCTGTCATTTCAGATTTACAGCATCAGCTCAGAGGAAGAAGCAGAGAAGGAAGAAGCCAAAGAGGAGGAAGCAGAAGGAAGGATGCAACCAAGGCAGCCTCTTTCTGGCCAGGATATTCAGAATGGAATCATCCGCCAGCGGTACCAGTGACCACAGCACTGCTACCAGTGACAAATGTGAGCATTTGTCCCACACCTTACTGTCCCTGTGTTACTGACCATGAGTATTCCTGTTCACCACAATGCTGAAATAAAAACCACCACAAAGCAAACTTTCCAATCCAACTTTATACATCTATCCATCCAATATGACATGAAGAAATCAACTAATCATCCTTATGCATTCCCTTAGTGACTGTCTTATGTGTGCCTTTGCCTACGCATCGAAAACCTCACGGGGGCACTGCCGGGATAAGTCCCAACTTTTCCTTGGTGAATTTAGCTGTGGTAGTCCCTCTCCAGCAGCCCGCATGCTGCTTCCCTCTCTGCTGGAAAGTCACCTGCGGCCCTTTGGTAGGTAAATCGTTTTATTACTTATTATTGTTTTTAAATGTCATTTTCCATGATCTGCAGTATTTAGCTTTTCATATAATTTTATTGATTATTAGTGTTTTTATGTCATATCCCATCATCCGCAGTATTTAGCTTTCATATAATTTTATTAATTGTTTTGGCTCCATTAAACTTGCTGAGTGCTGCTCAGAGGTTTGCACATAATTTTGTACAACTTTCAGGTCTGACTCTTTAATGGAGTCCTGTGGCTGCAGAGACCTGCTTGGCAGGGTTCACCCTGAGGACAGGAGGAGTGTTGGGAGGGCAACACCTGGTACACCTGCTCAGAAGCAGGGCAGCACGAAGGAGAAGACATCGCCGTCAGCACCGTGCAGAGAGACAGCGGGCAAGGGAGGCAGCAGCCATGATTCGTTCATTCTGCGCCAGACCAGTGTGCCCGCCGTCTTGGCCGGCACAAATCAGGACTGCGGTTGACTGCTTGGGGACAAGGGATATCCCCTGTCCACTTGACTGGTTACTCCACTGCGGAACCCCAGGACAGCGCCAGAGCATGCATACAATGACGCTCATTGTGCCACCAGGTACATCATCAAGCAATGCATAGGTATCCTTAAGCAGAGGTTCCGGTGCATGGACCACTCTGGTGACACCTTGCAGTACTCTCAACGGGTCTTCATAATCGTCGTGTCTGCTGCATGCTGCACAACCTGACCATCATGAGGGGTCAGCCGCTGGAGGTCGAGCCAGCAGTACCACCTGATGATGATGAGGAGGAGGAGGATTCCCATTGCCCCAGAGCTAGGAGGCGTCAACCCATCGCCACCCTGGAAGGGTCGGGTGCAGACTGACCAGCACCATCTTGGGAGGGTGCGTCCTCACATATATGGAGGTGCCTGACACCTCCCCTGCAATCTCCCTCCATGCATTATGTACTGCCTGTCTGCCAGGTCTCCCCACGTCAGGAAACAGTATTCTTCTTCTGACCTCCACACCATCCATTAGTGTCTCCAGCTCCATATCAGTGACCCTGTTGGCTTTCCTTGCACCTCTTACATCAGCCATCCTTCCAAACTCCTTCCCCCCTCAGGGCCTTGCTACAAACCCTGGCCTTTAAAAAGGCCAAGGAGCAATTGGCTCATTAGAAACCCTTACCTGCATGCTGAATTTCTCAGTGGTGATAACACTCAAATTAAGACAGCCACACCACTGAAAACTCCACTTTGGAACGGTTCATTAGTGCTGGAACCCATTTGTTCACTTTTGGGGCTGAATATGGGGTGGCCCAGCCATGAAAAAATGTCGGTGCTAATGGCCACAAAAGGGTGGGGGGAGCACCAGTGGTACTGAATTTCAGGCCCCAAAGATTTATCACGGCATTAAAAATTCACTTACACTGGAATGGACAAACCCTAACTTCTTCTGGCATGTCCATGTGTTTCAATACCGACAGTCTCGGCGAGATACCAGTATAGCGGAGCTTCTGGAGGAGCAAGGCAACTCGGACAGCAATTTTCTGATTTCCGCATTCAACTGCACATGTGCAGTCGAGGGAAGTTCTTGTCCGATTTACTCTTCAATAACAGTGAGTGCTGAGAGCCTCACTGTTATTTTTGCTGTAAAATTCGGGCCATTAGTGTCACACAAAAGGTAAAGAGATGATAAAACAAGAGAATTCCAGGTATCAGGAAAGATAAAGAAAGTTGGCCGTGTTCTCTTTGGAAAAGAGGAGATGTTGAGGTTGAAGTAGAATTATGAAGGAACATAGTAATATATAGGGACCAGGAAAGACCATCTGGTCAGCCTCAAATTTCTCAAACTGAATATATAGTGATCTGGGCAAATTGTTCACAATGGCAAAGTACAAAGAGTGAGGAAAACAAGTTGGAAAATTAAGGAGTTAGAAGTCAGAAGGGAAGTCAAGTGAGATTTTTTAAAATATAAAGTAACTAATAGATTTGTGGAATAGATTACCTGGGAAGGCCAATGAAGTGAATATAAATGGGCTCAAGTGGCAATTAAATGTGTTTCTCCAGAGCAATATGGTGAGAAAACAGGTGGGACTGAAAGTCTGAAAGGTTTGGGCAATTATTCTGATAGTGTTTAATACCTTCAACCACACCATCCTGCTTCATTCTACCATGCCTTTCCCACTCCTATCTGTCCCACTATGGTCAGCGCATCACCAGCCATGGCCTCTCTTCACACTCCCATATAGCCAGTCCCAGAATCTGCCAAGGACCAGTTATTGGCTCGTCCTCTTCCTCATCTACATGCTTCCTCTTGGAACATTATCTACCAACGTGGACCAGCTTCCATATGTATGCTAACGATTTGAAGGGAGGGATTCAAATTCCTGGGACATTGGAACCAGTTCTTGGGGAGGTGGGACCAGTACAAACCGAACGGTCTGCACCTGGGCAGGACCAGAACCACTGTCCGAGGGAGAGTGTTTGCTAGTGCTGTTGGGGAGGGGTTAAACCAATATGGCAGAGGGATGGGAACCTATGCAGGGAGAGAGAGGGAAGTAGAATGGGGGCAGAAGCAAAAGATAGAAAGAAGAAAAGTAAAAGTGGAGGGCAGAGAAAACCAAGGCAAAAATCAAAAAGGGCCACATTACAGCAAAATTCTAAAGGGGCAAAGTGTGTTAAAAAGACAAGCCTGAAGGCTCTGTGCCTCAATGTGAGGAGTATTCATAAGGTGGATGTATTAACTGCACAGGCAGCAATTAACGAATATAATATAATTGGCATCACGGAGACATGGCTCCAGGGTGACCAAGGCTGGGAACTCAACATCAAGGGGTATTCAACATTCAGGAAAAATAGAAAGGAAAAAGAGGTAGCATTGCTGGTTAAAGAGGAAATTAAAGCAATAGTAAGGAAGTACATTATAGCTTGGATGATATGGAGTCTGTACAGGTGGAGCTGCGGAATACCAAAGGGCAGAAAACGCTAGTGGGAGTTGTGTATAGACCACCAAACAATAGTAGTGAGGTTGGGGACAGCATCAAACAAGAAATTAGGGATGTGTGCAATAAAGGTATAGCAGTTATCATGGGCGATTTTAATCTACATATAGATTGGGTTAACCAAACTGGTAGCAATACGGTGGAGGAGGATTTCATGGTGTGTTAGGGATGGTTTTCTAGATCAAAATGTCGAGGAACCAACTAGAGGGCTGGCCATCCTAGACTGGGTTATATGTAATGAGAAAGGACTAATTAGCAATCTTGTTGTGCAAGGCCCCTTGGGGAAGAGTGACCATAATATGGTAGAATTCTTTATTAAGATGGAGAGTGATACAGGGAATTCAGAGACTAGGGTCCTGAACTTAAGGAAAAGTAACTTCGATGGTATGAGACGTGAATTGGCTAGAATAGACTGGTGAATGATACTTAAAGGGTTGACGGTAGATAGGCAATGGCAAACATTTAAAGATCACATGGATGAACTTTAACAACTGTACATCCCTGTCTGGAGTAAAAATAAAACGGGCAAGGTGGCTCAACCGTGGTGAACAAGGGAAATTAAGGATAGTGTTAAATCCAAGGAAGAGGAATATAAATTGACCAGAGCATGCAGCAAACCTGAGGACTGGGAGAAATTTAAAATTCAGGCGAGGAGGACAATGGGTTTAATTAGGAGGGGGAAAATAGAGTATGAGAGAAAGCTTGCTGGGAAAATAAAAACTGACTGCAAAAGCTTCGAGAGATATGTGAAGAGAAAAAGATTAGTGAAGACAAACGTTAGTCCCTTGCACTCAGATTCAGGTGAATTTATAATGGGGAACACAGAAATAACAGACCAGTTCAACAAATACTTTGGTTCTGTCTTCACGAAAGAAGACACAAATAACCTTCCGGAAATACTAGGGGACCGAGGGTCTTGTGAGAAGGAGGAAGGAAATCCTTATTAGGCGGGAAATTGTGTTAGTGAAATTGATGGGATTGAAGGCCGATAAATCCCCGGGTCCTGATAGTAAGGAAGTGGCCCTAGAAATAGTGGATGCATTGGTGATCATTTTCCAACAGTCTATTGACTCTGGATCAGTTCCTATGGACTGGAGGGTAGCTAATGTAACACCACTTTTTAAAAAAGGAGGGAGAGAGAAAGTAGGGAATTATAGACCGGTTAGCCTGACATCAGTAGTGGGGAAAATTTTGGAATCAATTATTAAAGATGGGACGAGCAGCGCATTTGGAAAGCAGTGACAGGATCAGTCCAAGTCAGCATGGATTTATGAAAGGGAAATCATGCTTGACAAATCTTCTGGAATATTTTTGAGGATGTAACTAGTAGAGTGGACAAGGGAGAACTAGTGGATGTGGTGTATTTGGACTTTCAAAAGGCTTTTGACAAGGTCCCACACAAGAGATTGGTCTGCAAAATTAAAGCATATGGTATTGGGGGTAATGTACTGATGTGCATCGAGAACTGGTTGGCAGACAGGAAGCAGAGAGTCGGGATAAATGGGTCCTTTTCGGAATGGCAGGCAGTGACTAGTGGGGTGCCGCAGGGCTCAGTGCTGGGACCCCAGCTATTTACAACATACATTAATGATTTGGATGAAGGAATTGAGTGTAATATCTCCAAGTTTGCAAATGACATTAAGCTGGGTGGCAGTGTGACTTGGGTGTCATGGTACATCAGTCATTGAAAGTTGGCATGCAGGTACAGCAGGCGGTGAAGAAGGCAAATGGTATGTTGGCCTTCATAGCTAGGGGATTTGAGTATCGGAGCAGGGAGGTTTTACTGCAGTCGTACAGGGCCTTGGTGAGGCCTCACCTGGAATATTGTGTTCAGTTTTGGTCTCCTAATCTGAGGAAGGACGTTCTTGCTATTGAGGGGGTGCAGCGAAGGTTCACCAGACTGATTCCCGGGATGAAAAGACTGACATATGAGGAGAGACTGGATTGACTGGGCCTGTATTCACTGGAGTTTAGAAGGATGAGAGGGGATCTCATAGAAACATATAAAATTCTGACGGGGCTGGACAAGTTAGATGCAGAACGAATGTTCCCAATGTTGGGGAAGTCCAGAACCGGGGACACAATCTGAGGATAAGCAGTAGGCCATTTAGGACTGAGATGAGGAGAAACTTCTTCACTCAGAGTTGTTAACCTGTGGAATTCTCAACCACAGAGAGTTGTTGACGCCAGTTCATTGGATATATTCAAGAGGGAGTTAGATATGGCCCTTACGGCTAAAGGGATCAAGGGGTATGGAGAGAAAGCAGGAAAGGGGTACTGAGGTGAATGATCAGCCATGATCTTATTGAATGGTGGTGCAGGCTTGAAAGACCAAATGGCCTACTCCTGCACCTATTTTCTATGTTTCTATGTCTCTATGTTTCTAAATCATGAATAGGTCAGCATTTCCTTCCAATTGAACAGTGGAATGACCAAAGGCATCTTTTTCGGATCCTGCCAAAGATTCTGCTCCTTTTCCACTAGCTCAATCCTCCTCCATTGCCACATGCTTCGGGTGAATCTGGCCACATTAAAGGTTGATAACATATTCAACCCAGTGCTGAGCTTCAAACTCTACTCCAAAATTATATACTTCCACCTCCACACTATCAGCCATGTCATCCCTATCTCTCAATCACCATCGTCAAAACTTTTATCCACACTTCTATAACTTCTAGATTCCTTGCCAGCATCCCATCCTCAACAAACTCCAACTTGTTCAAACCTCAACCATCATCATCTTCCCCTGCACTAAAACTGGCCACCCATTGCTCCTGTCCTCACTGATTGCATTTGTTCCTTATTCTCCAATGCACTAAAATTCTCATCATCATCTTCAAATCTCTCTATGACCACATTACACCCTACTTCTGCAAACTCTTCCAGCCTTATCTCTGCTCCCACACTGTAAACTCCTCCAATTCTGGCCCTGTGTGCATTGCCCCCATATTTCACCCCATAACTGATTATTCAGTCAATTCAGCCCCACACACTGGAACTCTCTCTAAATGCCACTGCCTCTCTCCTCACCTTCAAAAAACTTCTTAAAACCCTTCTTTTCCTACACACGTAAAGGGCCATCAGATGTTTTCTAAAAGTGCTAAAAAGTGCTACTGCAGAAACTGTCCTCACTCCGAATATAAACAAGGTGAGTTTGATGCCAAGGAACCACTATATATGGAACTTTTCTTATGGAACTGGTTTCATATTATAAAAGGTAAGAATTAGTTTACAGAAGTCTTATAGTAAGGGTGGAGTGGATAATAAGAACATAAGAAATAGGAGCAGGAGTAGGCCATTTGGCCCCTCGAGCCTGCTCCGCCATTCAATAAGATCATGGCTGATCTGATCCTGGCCTCAACTCCGCTCCCCATAACCTCGACTCCCTTATCGTTCAAAAATAGGTTCCATGTCCTGCAATAGATTTCCTAGACTACAGTAACTGCTTTTACTGGGTTAGTTGATTTTCACATTAATACATTTTCTGATTTATGAATGGTTATACTTTGGAAATGTTTTATTGAAGTGACCCATGTTATGCCACAATACTACCTTGATGCAGGATGGTATCAGGTAAAATTTTTGACTATATAGAAGACATCCTACAATTCATGAAACTGATAAGAATGTTTTTAGATGTTATTCACTCACCGTACACTGCAGAAGATTGTAGTAGTTGGTACACCCTGTGACATTCTTGTAGAAGGACGGATATTGAATTGTGTCACCATTCAACAAAGTATCAAAGACCTAAAATAATGTAATAAAACACAGAAAACATGAAAGATTATCACTTCTGTATATTAAGATTCATTACTTATTTGTAAAATAGAACTGAAAAATATTTATCAAAGACATGGAGGCTTGATTTTCTACAGTAGTAAAAAATAGTCACATGACTCCTGGTTGACTCGGTGAGTAAATGTCGCGTAGAAAAAGTAAGTCATACCAAAACAGAAGGTCCCAGAATCGACCGCTGGTCCATTCTGAGTTAGCTGGTCTCAGGGTAGAAATGGAGGATGAAGGGAGGTACAAGTGACTTCAATGTGTCAGGGATAGCAGAAAGAGCTAGCCAGCGTTTCCACTCCGGAGTTTTAGCCAATGATTCTTGCCAGAAATTGTAAGGATGAAAGGTTGAGAACAGGTTCAGGCTACAGGTGATACTTTCACATTTATACCTTTACTGAGTTGCCTATATCCCCTCAAGATCTTGTTTTATGCATAGTGCAATGTCTGCTGTCAAGGAGCACGGTACCTGTGGTGATTTATAGAATGTTATGACACAGAATCAGGCTATTAAGCCAATCACATCTTTGCTAGATTCTGTCAAAGAAAACATTTCCTCTCTAAGGTTTTCCTACCTACAGCATAATTTGAAATAAATACTCCTACCTACAAATACTGCCACATTATAGAACATATCAGCACTCAGATTAACCTCCAGGAATGAAATGGATGTCAATTCCTCTTGCAGGAGAGAAAATGCTCCCGAACTATCCTATAACTGAAGTGTGTGTGGCAGTACAGGCACCAAATATGTCTCAGTACCCCTAGATTAAGAAAGGTTCCTGCAGAGGGGGCAAAGGAGTTCTTCCATCTTCAGTATAATTCTCTAATTGGGTGGCTGCACTCCAAATTGCTAGTCACATAGCCAGTCAAGAAGCAACACAGCAATTGTTGAAGCCACCTGTCTAATCATCTTAGATCAGAATCCTGGTTGATAAATGCTTGAGCATCTAAGTATCCAAATAGTATTGCTTTGTATGGTAACCACATAAAGGCTGCCATATATGGATAGGTCATTTTTGGCATTTATATCATTTCCCTCTTTTCCTTTCTCCCATAGAATTCATTTGCAAAATTGGGTCTGTATTGCATTCCCTTTAACTTAAAGCAGCTGCAACACAAATGTATTCTTATAGTATCTTAAGAGGCATGACATTCTAAACATTTTTGTTCTATTTAAAGATGTAACCTTTACTTAACTCATCACATGCAGAGATAGATTCAGAGATAGCCATCCACAAGATAATTACTTTTTTTTTCTATATTAAACTATTATTTTGCACGTGGTTTATGATTAAAAATGGAACATTCCAAAATAATTGCTTTGATTAGCATATAAAGAACAGTTTACCTGAAGGGTTTAGATAGTGTAAATAAAGATAAACTGTTTCCTTTGGCTGAAGGGTTGAAAACCAGAGGGCACAGATTTAAGGGGATTGGCAAAAGAACCATGAGGAAAAGCTTTTTTACGCAACGAGTGGTTAGGATATGGAATGCATTGCCTGATAGGGTGGTGGAAACAGATAGCATCTTTCAGAAGGAAATTGGATAAATACTTCAGGGAGAAAAATTTGCAGGGATATGGGGAAAGAGTGAAAGAATGCAACTAACTGGATTGCTCTTTGAAAGAGCCGACACAGACTCAATGGGCCGAGTAGCCTCCTTCTTTGCTGTACTATTCTATGAATGACAATTTTTTTTTTTAAAAAACAGGTCTGCTTAAGCTATACAACATATTATTTCCTGCTAAATACTGTCCTGCAAATACATATCTATAGTAAATGCTTCTTAAATGTGAACACCTTTATGGTAAGCCAAATATGTAACTTTATTCAATCATTTCTATTAAGTAAATACATTAAAAGTTTCACTAATCTCCCATTAACTGGAGATGATATGAGTGTTCAAAAACTAGCCCATTTTGAGACAGGAGATTTTCATTCGGTGATAAGATACCATAAATCTCTCCCATTGACCTTTAAAAGAATGTACATATTGTGGCAGTCAAAGGAGATTAACAATTGTGTTAATTATGGTTTATGACTAAAAGCAAAGTTAGATGAGGTCAGAAATGATTTTCTGTTTGAAGATTTATTAATGAGTTACAGTGTTGGCTAAGAAGAGTGCCTACAAAGCAGTTTTTCCATTAAAATGTCTAAGAAATTAATCTGTGCTCGAGCATTTGTTCTCTTTAAACAAAGACTCGATTTTATTAGAGTCCAATAACTGTTGTGTACTTAAACACGCAAGCATCTATCTGGTCAGTGGGTCTGCAACATTACATCCATAATATTTCACTTGTTTAAGAAAAATCTGGTAACTATTGGATGAGTATAAATATACCAGTTGCAGCTAAATGCACATGATAATACTGAGCCATGCAGAGCAGGAAGCTCTCAGGAGCAGTATCCCTGATCTGTCTGACTCAGATCTTCTCAGGGAAGCTAGCAGTACATAAGGACATAAGAATTAGGAACAGGAGTAGGCCATCTAGCCCCTCGAGCCTGCTCCGCCATTCAACAAGATCATGGCTGATCTGGCCGTGGACTCAGCTCCACTTACCCGCCCGCTCCCCATAACCCTCAATTCCCTTATTGGTTAAAAATCTATCTATCTGTGATTTGAATACATTCAATGAGCTAGCCTCAACTGCTTCCTTGGGCAGAGAATTCCACAGATTCACAACCCTCTGGGAGAAGAAATTCCTTCTCAACTCGGTTTTAAATTGGCCCCCCTGTATTTTGAGGCTGTGCCCCCTAGTTCTAGTCTCCCCGAGTGTTTCCAACCTCTCTGCCTCTATCTTGTCTATCCCTTTCATTATTTTAAATGTTTCTATAAGATCACCCCTCATCCTTCTGAACTCCAACGAGTAAAGACCCAGTCTACTCAATCTATCATCATAAGGTAACCCCCTCATTTCCGGAATCAGCCTAGTGAATAGTCTCTGTACCCCCTCCAAAGCCAGTATATCCTTCTTTAAGTAAGGTGACCAAAATTGCACGCAGCCTCACCAATACCCTGTACAGTTGCAGAAGGACCTCCCTGCTTTTGTACTCCATCCCACTCGCAATGAAGGCCAACATTCCATTCGATTTCCTGATTACCTGCTGCACCTGCAAACTAACTTTTTGGGATAAAGAGTTTATGCACAAGGACCCCCAGGTCCCTCTGCACCGCAGCATGTTGTAATTTCTCCCCATTCAAATAATATTCCCTTTTACTGTTTTTTTTCCCCCAAGGTGGATGACCTCACATTTTCCGACATTGTATTCCATCTGCCAAACCTTAGCCCATTCGCTTAACCTATCTAAATCTCTTTGCCTCTCTGTGTCCTCTACACAACCCGCTTTCCCACTAATCTTTGTGTCATCTACAAATTTTGTTACACTACACTCTGTCCCCTCTTCCAGGTCATCTACGTATATTGTAAACAGTTGTGGTCCCAGCACTGATCCCTGTGGCACACCACTAACCACCGATTTCCAACCCGAAAAGGACCCATTTATCCCGACTCTCTGCTTTCTGTTAGCCAGCCAATTCTCTATCCATGCTAATACATTTCCTCTGACTCCGCGTACCTTTATCTTCTGCAGTAACCTTTTGTGTGGCACCTTATTGAATGCCTTTTGGAAATCTAAATACACCACATCCACCGGTACACCTCTATCCACCATGCTCGTTATATCCTCAAAGAATTCCAGTAAATTAGTTAAACACGATTTCCCCTTCATGAATCCATGTTGCGTCTGCTTAATTGCACTATTCCTATCTAGATGTCCCGCTATTTCTTCCTTAATGATAGCTTCAAGCATTTTCCCCACTACAGATGTTAAACTAACCGGCCTATAGTTACCTGCCTTTTGTCTGCCCCCTTTTTTTTTTTAAAACAGAGGCGTTACATTAGCTGCTTTCCAATCCGCTGGTACCTCCCCAGAGTCCAGAGAATTTTGGTAGATTATAACGAATGCATCTGCTATAACTTCCGCCATCTCTTTTAATACCCTGGGATGCATTTCATCAGGACCAGGGGACTTGTCTACCTTGAGTCCCATTAGCCTGTCCAGCACAGTAGGGATGCTACAATTAACACCAGAGTCCCTGGGCTAGAGTGAGGACAAAACATAAACAATCGTCTTGCTCCAGATCATCAAACAGTTACTCATTCTGGAAAGGTTGCATGTAAAAATCAGGTGCAGATAAAATCAAGAATGGCTGCAATGCCTCCCACAGCCAAATGTTACTTGCCACCTAGGAGCACAAGTGAAGCATGACAGCATGATGGGGTAGTGAAGAGCAGCAGATACCCTTGAGACTGTATTACAGAATGTGTCACTGCCTTTAGGAGAGATAGGAGAAAACTGGGACAGAAATAACATTAGGAAGGGAAAATACTCATACATTCCTGTGCAAAAAATGATAACAAATGTAGTTGTGGAAGAAATTGTTCATCAGAATAGATGTATCATAAGTAGTTGAAACATGGAGTTATTGTGAGAGAGCATGAAACACAGCGATACGAAACAGAGATATTTTTAAAAATGGAGCTTTTGCCAGAGTATAATAAAAATACTTGTAGAAGTTATTCAACAGAACGTTTTCAAATATAGAATTGTGTCATTACAGTAAGAAGAAATGACCTAAGTGAGAGAGATACAGGGATAGTTCTACAGCGCAGTCTGATTTGGCAGAGATGACTATCAATTATTTGTAGCAATAAATACAACAATGAACTAGTAAAGGAAAGGCTGTCACTTAATGGAACAGGATTTCACGCAAATTCAGCGAAAACATGGCAACATTTAATCAGGCATGTGAATTTTTGATTCACAGCATTAGATTATAATATTACGTCCTTTTCGTTATACTTTTCAATTGTTACTAGGTTGGGCGAGTACAAAAGGATCCAACTTTGTACACTAACACACAATTCAGAATTGTTCTTGTTGAGAAACATAAATCGTATTACATTTTGGAAAGCTTTGGAGAGGGAGAGAGCTCATTAGAATGTCACAATACTGATTGATGGCATGTTGTTCAGTTTAAAAGCAATCAACAAACTTCTGACCTCCCATCATGCTCTCCACTGACCCTCACATTACTCAGATGTTTCTCATTTTAAGGCCAAGACCAAGCCTCTGGTACATACTTCAAAGGCTTCCACCCATTTTTTCTGCTGGATGTACTGCACTCCTATGTCTGCCTGCTGCTGGACGTACTGCTTTTGTTTCTCATCAACGATCCCAATCTGGTACATGAACTCCGCATAACCACCTAACATCTGTGCAACAGACACACAACAAAGGAGTAACTTTGTTGCTTTACAAAATTCAATTTCAAAAAGTACAAGAATGATTTTTTAAAGTCAAAGGCTGCAATCAGCATAGTCAGCAAGGTATAATTTAAAGCAATCTAGTAGTTACTGGCTACATGAACATATGGTAAAAATTAGCTTCTGAAGTTACGAGGAAGTTGTCTGAGAACTGACTTCCTTTTATCATGATAAAACAAAATTACAACTCAAGCATTCTACTTAATTTATAACAAAACCACTTACGACTTCAGGATCACTCAGTCCATCTCCAATAGCCATTCCCTTGAAGTTGATCTTTAGTTTGGCAGTAGGGTTGTGGGTATGGATATAGTAGCCAATTGCAGGCACATACTTTCCAGCATAGGACTGAAGACATTCACAGATTAAAAGATACATGTACAAGAACTTCAGTAAAATATATTTATTCCATTCATGACCCCACTACTTGCTCACTGATGTTACTAATTTTCTATATTCCTGTAATAAAATTAATGGTTTTAAAAGAAAGCCAAAATAGATTATATGCAAATTAACATTGCTAATATAAAATTCTCCAGTAGCTTTTAAAACTCTGATCAAGAAGTGATGGCAGAAGAAAAGTACAGCATTCAATAACCAGAGCACAATTACATTTTAATAAATTGCCTATGGTATTGATATATATATCTATATCATCTATCATAAGTTGACCACAGAATTAGAGACAGACTTCAGAAACTTACTCCACAGTGCCTGCAGCTACATTGTGATATTTGGCTTATCAAAACTGTATGGGATATGCTGACATATCAGATTACAATGGTAAATATTGTCAGAAAAACATAATCAAACATTATGTGCCCTACATAAGATTTGAATAAAATATTGATATGCATATATGATAAAAATGTAATCCATGTATGGGAATGAACAATTACTTCCCCTCTCTCAGCCGTGACTCAGTTGGTAGCACCCTCTGAGTCAGAAGGTTGTGGGTTCAGGTCCCACTCCAGAGACTTGAGCCACTATTTATCACTCAACCAACATTACTAAAGCAGATTATCTGGACATTATCACATTGCTGGTTGTGGGTGCCTGCTGTGTGCAAATTGGCTGCCACGTTTCCTACATTACAACAGTGACTACACTTCTAAAATCACTTAATTAGCTGTAAAACTTTTGGGACGTCCGTTGGTTATGAAATGTGCGACAGAAATGCAAGTATTTCTTTTGAGTACAGGTTGAACCTCTCTTATCCGGAACCCTCGGGACCTGGTCTGTTCTGGAATAAGATTTTTCCGGACGAGGGGTGGTCATGTTAAATTGGATAGTACAGGTACTGAGCAAGGGGATATCGGGGCTGGCTGGCTTGGGGCTGGGAGTGCGGCAGAGAGATCATGGGGGGGGGGGGGTGGGGGTTGGTGGTTCCCGGGGTCAGGCCAGCGATTGCGGGAGTCGGCAGCAAGGGAGGACCTTCAATTTGTTCATGTCGGAGTGCTGCGCATGCGCCATCCGGTGGCTGGGAATGGTTCTGGACATGGGAGTTCTGGATAAGGGAGGTTCAACCTGTACCAGTCATTGTGGTGGGACACAGCTGTGTAGTTATCAGTAGCTCACTGATATCTCACCCAAGTGCCCATTCTTCATATGGAAGTCTAAACAGCATGTATCAGCAGGCTATTGGATCATGAGAGCACATCTCAATCGAGTCCAACTGGTCCTTAGCTGATGTCTACAGCTGTGAGCTTGGCATCAATAAACAGGTAACAGACCAGCAGCTGAAGTCAATGTAACCCTCTCTACCCAAAGTATGCCAAGGTCAAATGTAGCAATCTCACAATATCGAGCTATCAGTTAACTCGCCAAAAAACAGGGATCAAATCGGAGACTTTCCTGGCCAGCATGGCTCAGCGCCACACCATATTATGTATTCAGCTACTAAGCCACAGGGGATCTTGTAATTAAAAAAAATATTAGAGAGGCTAATTATCCACTGATCATGCACTTGCAGGATTTCCAATCCAGCCACCAGCTAACTGGAAGGGAGCACAGAGCATAAAAGAGAAAAGTAGTTATTCTATTCCTTATCATAGGCAGTCCCTCGAAGCGAGGAAGACTTGCTTCAACTCTTAACATGAGTTCTTAGGTGACTGTACAGTCCAATACGGGAACTAGAGTCTCTGTCACAGGTGGGACAGTTGTAGGAAGAAAGGGTGGGTGTGGAGCCTGGTTTTCCGCACGCTCCTTCCTCTGCCTGCGCTTGGTCTCTGCATGCTTTCGGCAACGAGACTCGAGGTGCTCAGCACCCTCCCGGATGCTCTTCCTCCACTTAGGGTGGTCTTTGGCGAGGTGTCGGTGGGGATGATGCAGTTTATCAAGGAGGCTTTGAGGGTGTCCTTGAAATGTTTCCTCTGCCCACCTAGGGCTCGCTTGCCAGGTAGGAGTTCCGAGTAGAGCGCTTGCTTTGGGAGTCTTGTGTTGGGCATGTGTATACTCCTATGATTCCATTGGTAACCAACAGAGGAAGATAGGATAGTTGAAAAGACAAAGGGGGAAATTTTAACCACAAAAAACAGGTGAGTTGGGGTCAGATGGGAGATTAAAGAGTTAAAAATCTGAATCCCGACCCCAACCCACCCACTTCTGGTTTTAACGGAGGTGGGACGGGAGGGCGGCCAATCCACTTCCAGGAGGTGGGTCGCCTATTTCGATATTATAATGAGGCTGGCGTGCCTCATGGTGACCCACCATTTTAAATTTAACTCTGGCTGGCCGGGTTTCCCGGGACTTAGGGAACCCACTAGCTAAAGGGAGATGAGGACTACTTGATCCAGGTGGTCAGTGCCTTTCCAATTACCTGTTGGATCCTGCGTCCCTGTCTCACTCACCCCTGTTATCAGACTCTTCCAGACCCCGATCCTTCCAATGTCCCCCGGGCCTCCCACCACCCCCTAGGCCTCCAACCTCCGAATCCTATCATCTCCCTCCCAATCTCCCCCCGCTTCCCCCCCCCACCCCCACAATGCCTCAGATGCCCCCACTGACCTCCCCCATGCCCCCCCCCCCTCCCCAAGGCCTCTGGATTCTCCCCTCTGGGCTCTGATTGCCTTCCTGGCCTCCCCGCTCCGGCCCCGATCCTCCTCCGGCCTCCGACCCTGAACCTGCACCAGCCCCAATTCGCTCCCCTCCCCGATCCTCTTCACACCTCTCTGTGGCCTACTCACCCGATAGCCAGACAACTTCTCTATCTGGCTGACTGCGGGCGCAAAATGTTAATCAGGTCCTACTGTTAAATTCGCCGGGGCCTGTGGGAAACACGTTCTCCTGGGTTTCCCGGCTGCTTTCTAGCTCCCCCCCCCCCCCGCTCCCTACCCACCAGCACCCCCTCCCCCCCCCACAACCCCCGCTCCCCACCCACCCACTCCCTGCAAATTAAAATTCCTGCCAAAGTGGCTGATTTTCATCCCTCCACTGAATGGGAACAGGACAATATCATGATGAAAATCATGACACAAAACTTACTGCCCTGCTCCCAGTTCCGCTGTTCCCACCACGATATTTTAGGGGACTGGGACATAGGTAAGCAGTGCTCAAGCCAAAACCATACAGGAACCTACCTAATATATGCAAACTAGGATTCTATAATGTACATCGGACTCTATTGCAATTTTGGGTTTCCACTGGGCCGAGCACACACTGCACAAGCCCCGCCCAGTAAAACTGTATGTAGAGCAGTCTAACCAGCAGTCATTAAAAGGGAGGTACTCCGAGAATGCTGCAGGTAAGTTGCTGCAATGATTTTTGTGGTCCAGGGATGACAAATAGACCTCCTCGCCCTATACAAATAGTCACGGCAGCTGATCATCTTTGCTTACCACCCCTAACTATTGCCAGCCTCCACCTTTAACGGTGGAACCGCCGGATTTCCTACGCCCCACCAATCACCCCCACTACCCCACCCTCCATTTTGGCAAGCTGCTTGTCCGCACTGTAAATCTGCGAGCACCTCATCTACCAAATTTCACCAACCGTGAAAATGGTTTGGTCCTCTCACCAATTACATTGGGCAGACCTGGACCATTGTGAGAAGGACATGTTTGTATTCAAAATGATTGTTAAGAATGGTTTAGAAATTTGGCCTCCCATGTTTGTGTCAAATACTTAAAACTGCTATGGAGATTATTTACTAGATTCACAAAATATATGTTCGTATCATTTGAAATATTTATTTTGAATTTCATTAAATGTGACGAATAAATATTGTAGGCTGTTTTTATAAGAGTCAAAATGGAGGCAAAGATTTGTTGAGTGCAAAAATACCAAATTAGATGACTCAACTTTTCTGTGGCACAGCCAATGTTCAGCTACATGCCAACATCACTGCAGATGTACATTACATGCATAAAAATAAAACATAATGAAAAAGGTTTGCTTAACCTGCATTTTATAATTGGAACTGGTTTTCTAAACTCAATGCTCAGAGTGAATGTGCAATGCTGTTATTAAAAAAAAAATCCACACCAACATGCAGTGCTTAAAGAAAGTTAAATATTAGATCGGGCAACTGAAGGATAAAGACAAACTTGTATTTATAAAGGCTCGGAATTCATGGTGGGTAATAATGGTGAACGAACAGCATTCGCTGTTATTACCCCTTTAAAACTGACCACCACCTAAGGATGTAGTGCATATGCACCCTTACGTGGAATTCCTGAAGTTGCGGTCAGTCATTCACTGCTGACACTGGCTGGGTGTGCCCCACCCCCCCCTCCATAGCCGACAATCAGCGGAATCAGTGAAACTGACGAAAACCTGGTATTGTCCACGGTAATATTGCTGTTAAATACTCCATTAATATTTAGGCCTTGTTGGATTAGGTGTAACTGGGGTTTTAACAGCATATTGATTGCTAAACAAATGTTACGGTCTTGAAAAACTAATTAACATTTTGTGGAGTGTCAAATTTCTCCATTATGATAAAAATTAAATTTTTCCAGAAACTTAAAAGAAAATTATATTTTTTTTAAAGATTGTTTATATGTATTTCAGATTTACCTTTTCCTCATGCGAGAGCCACAATCTTTGTTTTGCTCCCTCTAACATTTTTTAAAAGTCTGAATAAAAGCAGCTTCTTCACTTCCTGGTTCCCAGTCTGTGAGAATTCTGTATTGTGCTTATAGACAGGTTGTGATATCACAGCAGTATGACATCAGGGCTTCCCATTACTCTACACTTTGATTTCAATTATGTGTCAAAAAAGGCAAACTTCTGGCCACAGAGATCGTGAGATATTTGTGGGCAGTGACGAATGCCTTTGATTTGCTGCTGACCGCAAATTTCGGGCCAAAGTGTCTAATCACATTCTCAGGACATCCTATGGAATGATTTTCAGTACAGTTATTTAAGCAGAGGTGGCAGCCCCAAAACAAGAAATTAGATGAATGACCAGTTCATTTGTTTTTGGTGGTGTTGACTTAGGATTGGAATGTTGGCCAGGGTACTGCAGAGAACTCCCTGCTCTTCCCCATCCAGCTGGCTTGACATTTTATTCAAGACAGCATGCAGTATTGCACTGAAGTTTCAGCCTAGATTACGAAGTCAAAGGCAAATTTTCCCCTTTAGTGCTTGGGCGTCAATAACTGTCAGGATGGAGTGTATAGAGAAAGTCAGATATGGAGGATTGTATGCCTGTAATGGAGCCCGCTGATTTTTCATCCATTTAAATTAGAGAAGGGCTTTTCTGAGTTGGATGCAAGAGTGCTATTAACTGGGCCTTTATGGAGACCAGAAAAGAAATACAGCAGAAAACAAGCTGGCAGTAATAGCACTGTCAAGTCACAACAGATCTTGTAAATATGGTTTTCATTTAAGTTGCTATGAAAATTAATAACATTATTAAGCCACAGGTTACGAAGTTTTTAAACTGTTTACATGACTAAATTTAATGAATTATCTATAAAGCCATTTTAAGACCTTCGCGCAAACTTAGAAGGCCAATCTCTAAACCATTCTTAACAAGCATCTCGAACATAAATGTGTCCTCCTCACAATGTTCCAGGTAGCATATTGAAATTATAAACACAGAGATCAGCAGAAATTTATATTTTGTATACCAGCACATCTTGGATTGGGAGGGCAGAAGACAAAAGAAAATATATGTCAATATGATGTTCACAAAACATTCGTTTGTATCTTTTGAAATATATCTTTTGAATTTAATTTATGTAACCAATATCGCAGGCTCTTTTTTTAAAGAATAGAGTTGAAATGGAGATTACAAAAGTACAAAAATACAAAATTAGATTACCCACCTCTCCTGTAGCATAGAAATCATTCTTCTGATATTCATAGAATATCCGAAAGAACTGGATAAGGGCACTGCAAAAAAAAAGTTTTAAATGTACCATTTTTACTAAGCCTGCAGCTATACTTTTCATTCAACATCTCTAACTCACAGCATTTCATTCTTTTTTAAGGTTATAGCTGCAAACAGACACTGTCCATCTATACTAGTGGAAGTGCAATGTGATTTCACTACAAGTTTGAAAAAAGTTGCCGAGTAACAGAGCGCAGTCATCCATTTATCATAAATTAGTTAAGTTGTCTCTATAATTGTAACTAATTTAAGTTAAGGGCTCAAGTTTCGGCCTGAGTTGCTCCTATTTTTTTGGAGCAATTAGTTTAGAATGAAACTTCTTAGAAATTGCAATTCTCGGCATTTAGTTTGCTCCAGTTCTAGTGAGTTAGAATAGTTCCATGTTAGAACAGATTTTTTTTTCAAAAGGGGGCGTGTCCAGCCAGTTATGCCTGTTTTGCAAGTTTAGGCAGTGAAAACTTACTTCAAACTAACTTAGAATGGAGTAAGTGTACGTTCAGAAAAACCTTGCCTACACTTAGAAAATCAGGCGTGGGGAATGAGAGATGGGGGGGGGGGGAAAAGAGAAGGAAGTTTACAAACATGAAACACGTCACTTTTACAAAAAAAGAGCCATCATCAATAATAAATGATAAGTAAATCAGTAAATCAACCAATAAATCAATCAAAAAAATTAAAATTAAAAATTAAAAAAATTAAAATCAATAAATAAAAAATTAAGTTTCTTCTCATCGACTGCAGGACCGGGAGCCCTCCAACAGCGTGCTGGAACGGGTCCCCCCAGTGTCTCTCTCTCTCTCTGTCAGTGTCTCTCTGTGTTTCTGACAGCGAGGGGTGGGGGGGAGAGGGGGAGGGGGGAGGGAGAGGGAGGAGGGGAGGGAGAGGGAGGAGGAGGAGGGAGGGAGGGAGGGAGGGGGGGGAGGGAGAGGAGGAGGGGGAGGGAGAGGGAGGGAGGGGAGGGAGGGGGGAGGG